>NC_041230.1:47881649-47950918 GCF_002837175.3 Physeter macrocephalus | reverse complement strand
ACCTGAGTCAGACCAGTGGGGAGGATGAGTTCCTTACTTAGGTTTCAGACTCCAGTCCTAACAATTAAATTTACCAAATTCAAAATCCTTCTCTTGGCTTTATTTAGGGAAAATTATCACAGCTAATCAAAACAAGCAAACAAGCCAACAGATAATGATCGTATCCAAACACCAAAGCCACCTAAATATCCAACGGTAGATAACTGGTTAACTAAAGTATTCCAATGGCATATTATACAGCCATTATAAAGCATGCTGAAGAAATCTTTTTATTGATGTCCTTTTCTGGTTCAGAATACCAAGTCTTACAGTTTTTCAGCACATCGTTATTTTAGCAAATTCTTATCCCTTTTGCATTTTAGGACAAAGTCAGATGGCATAGGAAAAATTACACAAAATAGGTTTTAATCAATTTTTTTTTTTTTTTTTTTTTTTTGCGGTACGCGGGCCTCTCACTGTTGCGGCCTTTCCCGTGGCCGGGCCCAGGCTCAGGACGCGCAGGCTCAGCAGCCATGGCTCACGGGCCCAGCCGCTCCGCGGCATGTGGGATCCTCCCGGACCGGGGCACGAACCCCTGTCCCGCGCAGGCTCAGCGGCCACGGCTCACGGGCCCAGCCGCTCCGCGGCACGTGGGATCCTCCCGGACCGGGGCGCGAACCCGCGTCCCCCGCTCCGGCGGGCGGACTCGCAACCACTGCGCCACCAGGGAAGCCCGACAAAATTGGTTTTGAGCAGATTGACATAGGTAGCCAGGTGTCAGGTGGCAGTCTAGCGGTTAAGCGTTGGAAAACATATTATACTGTAATCAAATAAAGTAATTATCGATCTATGTAATGAGAAAAAAGAGACTATAAAAATTGCAGAGCAGGTTGGGAAAAATCAAGTACAGGTAAAAATCATAACGGCGGTTACATTCAGTGAGCTCTTTCTATACCCTAAGCATGATTCTGAGTAAGTTAGATGTTAGCCAATTAAATCGGGATATTCCTATTGCAATTCCTTTCGTAAACATGAGTGAAACAGGGCACAGAGAAGTCAAAGAACTTGCCCCAAGGTCACAGAACAGCCAGGGGGTGGCAGAGGGTATCCCTTCTTTCTGATTCTATTCTTCACAAAAATATAACACATGTTTTGAAAGAGTTAAGTTGATTTTCCTTTCTCCCGCTATGTGACAAAATGGAAGGCTACCTTTCAGAATCGGTCCCTATTTGTTGATAACGAGTATTTAATTTAGCAAGAATATTAGAAACCCTTGTTAAAAAGGCAAAATTCTGTGCCCCATACCAGACATACCAAATGTAAATACACAGGGGCAGTGGGCCCCCCAAGTAGTATTTTAATAAGCTCTGTAGATGATTCTGAAGCAGCCTACCGCAGTTCAGGGACCACTTTGTAACAATGAGCATCATTTGGGAAGCTTTTTAGACAGTGTCCAAGTCCCTTCATTAGAGATTTGATTCACTGGGTCTAGGACACAGAATTTTACCTTTTTAACTCCAGTCACTTTATGTCCTGGTTGTCTGGGATGTATGATATTATGATGAACTTGACTACGAAGAGCACTCCCTTTCTCGCTCACAGTCACCCCAGTCTGGACAATGCATTATATGTTTAACCAGGATCTGAGGAGATTCGTATCAGACGGACACTTTGGTGAGCACGGCTCTGAAGGATGTCAGTGACCTGGGTCCAATCTCCCTCCGCCAAGACTACTATGCATGTAGCCTTGGGTGAGTTATTTAACCTCACTGGGCCTTCAGTTTTCTCACCTGCAAAATAGGTGTAAGGATTCCCACCTCCTGGGTCGCTGAAAAGTGAAAACGCATGATTCATCCCTTCTGAAGAAGCTAGCTGAGTGGTTAGAAGGCGTTCAGCAAACACCAGCTTCCTTCTAAAAGGAAATGTCAGGGAATTTCTCCCATCAGCCCTCAGAAGCATCCTCAAGGTCATGGGTACCGTGCTTCTGTTGAATGTGCATTCCTCTTTGGTGGGCAGGCGACACTGGGCCGGGGTCTAGTGAGCATATATGAATATGGCAGAATTTTCAGGGAACCTATAAATGCAAGCATCAGATTGATTTCACCATGGAAGTACAGTTTTCTTTTTAACTGTCAGAACCATACCCTGAGGTTGTCTTACATGTCACTATACCAGCCTTTTAAGAAAAAAAAAAAAAAAAAAAAAAAAGTGTGTGCTGGGGAAGGTGGTGGTAGCAAGACCTCAATAAACCATGTAGAAACTTTCAGACCTCTTGCCAGAGACAGGCGACTCTGCCATCCTGTTTGCAGCAGGAAAAATGCTCATAAATGATCCAAAAACAGACATAATCCAGATGGCATTTGAAAGATTATTGATTGAAAAGTCAAGAGTTTGCTAATCTAAATGGCCTTTACCACAAAATTTGCATTCACGACAGTTCCTCTACGCATGTCTCTAAGCCAAGGAAAGTATCCCCGCAACTGACACAAATAATGATACAGACCAGGCCATCTGTTTTCAAGCACAATGAGAAAAGAAAATGTTTCCACTTATGGTTATGGTTGGCGGGGTGGAGTGTGTACTTTTTCGAGACTCTCCGGAACATCTGAAGGGTAATCTACACATATGTGGGTTTCAACAATTTGACACAATTGCCCATTCGCGATGTTTGTTCCATCCTTTCTAAAGAGAACGTTCAGCCAAGATAATCAAGTCAGATGCTGTTGTACAGAGTTCTGAAAGTTGTCCGATTCTGTGAACCACTCATGGCAAATAATAAGAATAGGAACACATGAATAGGGTCGTTGTTTTTTCCCAGATGATCGGAGCCCACGGGCAGAGTCTGTCATACTCTTAGATTTGTGGCCCTGGGACACGTTGCCTTGATAGGTGGCATGTTGTCACCCAGAGGGACCTGAGCGTATCTCCATTTCTATACCACTGACTCTGATAAGCCTTGATTTTTTTTTTTTTTTTTTTTTTTTAATCCAACTCAGTTTTCACCTGGCTGCAGTGGCTGACTTGTCCTCAAGGTGGGAGCAAAGCAGGGTATCAAAAGGGTTTTTTTCTGTAAGCACCTCCTATTCCCACCATTGATGAAAGCAAACCCGCGGGGCGTTTGCATATCTTAGCCTTTTTAAGCAACCAGTGTCCTACAGCGGAATTTAATTGTAAGAACAAGTATTTTGGAGCCCGAGAATACCATGGACTCTTACGGGTTTGAATTCTGGGTTTGAATTCTGGCTCTGCCGTTTCCTGGCCATGGGATCTGAGCAACTTCTTTCATCTTTTCTAAGCCTCAGTGCCTTCATTTCTGTTTTGTTAATAACGTGACCCACCTCAGAGTTAGGCTGATGGGGTAAGACACTTGCACGATACCTATTGCCTTGTTAGCAATTCACCAATATGTGTTCATGTATTTCTAGGTATTCATGTCCATAAATGTTAGCTCTGTCATGATGATGATGGTGTTGGTGATGATAATTATCTGCCCGGGGAATTTAGAGCCACCTCGTTAAATCCTTATAAAACCGGCCGAGGAAAGAGTCTCAGAAAGTTGTGGGGAAGCGGTGGGCAGTGAGAGAGGCAAGAATGAGGCCCCTTTAACCTGCTCATGCTGCAGCCTCTCCTGGATTTCCCTACTTGCGAACTACTGTGCGGAACACAGCTGGGCATCCACCCCCAAGATAACCCCGGTAGCAAGGAGGCCCCTCTTCCATGGCCAGGTGCATTGATAGAGCAGCTTCAGGGTGGAGAGGAAGTGCGGCGGGGGGGCTGGAGGTGGGCATGGGCGTCCAAGTCAGAGCTGACAGAGACCCTGGATGTGGCCCCGGCCCCCTGGTGGCTTCGGGCAAGTCCCTGAACTCCTCTGAGCCTCAGTGTCACACCTACAACGCTGGAGCTCGATCTAATTATAGTCCCCTCACAGCATCTTAGAGAAGACCAGAGAAACAGTTGCAAGCTGTCTGTCCTTAACAAATGTATGCAAATAGGAAATCTACAGAAACAAACATTCATGGAGAAGTATGATTTTGTTGTGGCTGCTGCCAGTAGCAATCGAAATACAGAGGTCACGTCACATTCCTTCTACCTAGTCAGTCCAGAAACCTCACCCCTAGTCTGTGCGTCTGTCCCGTCCAGTCCACCAGCAAGCCCACCCCGTCTTATCTGCAGGATATGTCTCACATCAGACCCTGATCTCCAAGTCCACTGTCACTGCCTGGTCTCAATGACCATCTCTTGGCTCTCTTACTACCATGGCCACCCAGCTGTTCTCCCTGCTTCTTCCCCTACCCCCCACCTCTCAGTCTGTTCTCTACTGAGTAGTCAGTTACATTTAAAAAACGTAAATCCAGTCGTGTGCCTCCTGGGTTCAAAACCCTTCAGTAGCCAAGCCTAGTAATACTAATAACCAGGGGTGAGCAGATAGACCTTTATTATTGGCACCTCGGGGCGGGTGGGGGGGGTGGGGGGTGGGAGAAACCCTGATTCCTAGCATTTGCCGATTTCCACGGCATAAATACTCCCATCATGGCCAATATCAAGCTCCCAAAGTGCCATAAATAGCGAAGAAATGTGGGTGGTCCGCTCTTGTTGGCTGATTTTAGGTAGCTGTAGCCTCCCACCGGGCAGCCCGTGAGAGGTTACTCTGCCCCAGACATGCATGGACTCAGTCAGTCCTCACCACGGCTCTACCAGACGGGTGCTTTCCTGTGTCTCCGTTACACAGACGGGGAAACTGAGGCCCAGGCAGTCTGGCTCCAGCACCTAGCATTTGCCAATTTCCACGGCATAAATACTCCCATCATGGCCAATATCAAGCTCCCAAAGTGCCATAAATAGCGAAGAAATGTGGGTGGTCCGCTCTTGTTGGCTGATTTTAGGTAGCTGTAGCCTCCCACCGGGCAGCCCGTGAGAGGTTACTCTGCCCCAGACATGCATGGACTCAGTCAGTCCTCACCACGGCTCTACCAGACGGGTGCTTTCCTGTGTCTCCGTTACACAGACGGGGAAACTGAGGCCCAGGCAGTCTGGCTCCAGCACCTGACCACACCATCCTGCCTCTTGTAGTCGTGCTTTAGGTAAAATCCACACCTCTTCTGCAGCTCTTCACACACCCGATCCAGCGTCGTCTTGAGCGGCAGCTTAAATGTCGCCTTCCCAGGCCGCCCATCTGCCTCTGTCTCACTGTGCTGTCTCCATCCTTCCCAGCCTGTATCACAACCAGTAGTTACCTATGTATTTGTGTAACTGTGGAGCAGTGGTTCTCAGTGGGGGTTGGAGGCCGAGGGGGTGAGTTTCCCCCCAGGGGACAGCTGATAATGTCTTGAGACATTTTTGGTTGTCACAACTCAAGGAGGGTACTGTTGGCAGCTAGTGGGTGGGGGCAGGGGATGCTGCCCAGCATCCTACAGTCCCAGGACTGCCCCCACCACAAGGAATGACCTCGTCCCAAGGGCCAGTCACGTTGAGGTTGGAAAATTGTGCGTGCTCTTTGTCTCTCCCCGTTAGGATGCTGAAGAGGGGCACAGCCTCGACCCCGGTGTCCTCTGCTCTATTCTCAGCTCCCAGCACAGTGCCTGGCACAGAGTAGGTGCCTTCGAAGTAGGTGTTAAATGATTAAATAAAATATAACATCACTCCTGGGCTTCCCTGGTGGCGCAGCGGTTAAGAATCCGCCTGCCAATGCAGGGGACATGGGTTCGAGCCCCGGTCCGGGAAGATCCCACATGCCGCGGAGCCACTAAGCCCGTGCGCCACAACTACTGAGCCTGCGCTCTAGAGCCCACGAGCCACGACTACTGAAGCACGTGTGCCTAGAGCCCTTGCTTCGCAACAGGAGAAGCCAGCGCAATGAGAAGCCCGCGCACCACAATGAAGGGTAGCCCTGGCTCGCCACCGCTAGAGAGAGCCCGCGCGCAGCAACGAAGACCCAACGCAGCAAAAATAAATAAATAAATTTAAATAAATAAATAACATCACCACTGATGACAGTGATGATGAGGATAATAACATTAAGCCATAAAAAAGAATGAAATAAAGCCACTGGCAGCAACATGGATGGACCTAGAGATTATCATACTAAGCGAAGTCAGTCAGAAAGAGAAAGACAAATGCCATATGATATCACTTATATGTGGAATCTTAAAAAATGATACAAATGAACTTATTTACAAAACAGAAATAGACTCACAAACAGAGAAAACCAATTTATGGTTACCAAAGGAGAAGGGTGTGGAGGAGGGATAAGTTAGGAGTTTGGGATGAACAGATACACACGACTATATATAAAATAGATAATCAACAAGGACCTACTGTATAGCACAGGGAACTATATTCAATATCTTATAATAATCTAGAAGGAAAAAGAATCTGAAAAAGAATAGTTATATATATGTCTAACTGAACCACTTTGCTGTACACCTGAAACTAACACAACATTGTAAATCAACTATAGTTCAATTTAAAAAAAAAAATTATATGTATAAACCAAAAAACAACCCCACTGAGACACCGTTTTAAAAAGTCACACCTACATTTTCATGCCAGGCAGGAAAGGAGCCCGCCGGTGTGCTCTGCTGTCTCTACAGGCAGCATTCTTTTTGGCCTGAGGACAGGGAAGGAGGGGCGGGCGTTTGATACGATGCCCTCCTCCCCCCTCCCTGACCTCCCCAGCAGCCATCCACTAAGTGTTGGCCTTGGCCAGAGCTCCCCGTAGTAATTTGGTTAATTGGATGAACAGGCACTTCAGTGACAGAGACTGGATTTCCACACTGCAGTCCATCAAAACTAATCAGTTGGCCATGTTCCATTTCTCAGCAACTGACAGCTTCGCCAGGATGGTGAGTAGATGGTAACTTTTTAAATGGAAGAACTTGCTAAATAATGGCAGTTAGAACTTGGCAGGATGTTTTTAAGGGGGAGACAGGGAAGAAAGAAACTTGGCCTTGGCTTTGTCCCCGCCCCCCCTCTGTCCCCACTAAGAGATAATCCTGTTAGGGCCTGCTCCATGCAAACGTTCTTCCAAAGACACTGGTGGAAAACTGTCATCTGGAAATTGGACCTTGTTTCTTTTCCTTAAAAAGACAATTCTAAAAGCAGGTGTACTGCATTTCCCCTTCGTCTGGTGCCTTTTAAATGCATGTTATTTATTATATATGCCGGCTGTTAGCATACCGTATTAGGATAGTGTTAGCTGCCGTAACAAATAAGCTCTACAGCTTTGGGGGCTCAACACAAAATTTCTCCCTCCTGTAAGAGTCCATTCAGGTCCTCAGCGGAGGGTGGCTCTCTTCCATGCAGGGACTCGGGGACTCAGGCTTCTCTTATCTTGTGGTTCCACAGCCCCCGGGGCCTCAGTGTCATCTACCCTCAACCAGCAGAAGGGGAAGGAGGGCATGGAGCAAACACGCTCCGTTTAAAAACCTTGGCCTGTAGGTGACCTAGAATACTTCCACTCACATCCTTTTGTCGGGGAGCTAGTCACATGGCCATACCTGGCTGGAAGAGAGATAGTGGACGTATGTTTTCCTAGTGGTAGCTCCACACGGTGGAAGGGAGGGCATGGGTCTTGATGGACAGTTGGCCACTCTGAACTCCATGGCTTAGTGTGTAAAGGCATCTGTGATCTGGCCCCGAAATTCCTTCCTGCCCTTCACTCAGCCTTCCGGAAGTCTCTTGGCCAAACTCAAAGTCTTCCAACGTACCTCGTGGGTTCCCCCCTGTCTGGCTGGCTTCTGCTTCCATACGCTTGTCCCCTATCTGGAATGTTCTTGCTTTGTCTGTCTTCATTGAGTTAAGACCAATTCCACCTTCAAAATTCTGCTTACTTACTTCTGCTGGCAATCCCACTCTAGCGGAGGCTCCCCGACCTGTGATAGCAGAGCCCAAGGCAGACCTGATTGAGTGAAGGCTCCCCCGCTGGATTAGGCTGCCTGACTTACACGGAGTTTCCCCTGTTCCACTGTGGGCTCCTTGCGGACAGACCGTGTCCTGTTTGTGCTCTCCTTCCCCATGCCTAGCGGTGCCTGATGCTCATTCAGTGCTGAGTAAAGAAAGAAGTGGACTCTGCTGCTGAGCTGCGAGAGATACAAAAGGCGTGAGTACTTTCACATCCGCTAGACTTAGTTTTTGAATTTATTTTTCCAGTTTATCTCCGCTGATTTTTTTTTTTTTTTTTTGCGGTACGCGGGCCTCCCTCTGCTGCGGCCTCTCCCGTCGCGGAGCACAGGCTCCGGACGCACAGGCCCAGCGGCCACGGCTCACGGGCCCAGCCGCTCTGCGGCACGCGGGGTCCTCCCGGACCGGGGCGCGAACCCGTGTCCCCTGCATCGGCAGGCGGACGCGCAACCGCTGCGCCACCAGGGAAGCCCCTCCACTGATTCTTTTTGTTGTTATTGTTGTTAAACTTTTTAAAATCGAAGTAGAGTTGATTTTCAGTTATTCAGGTGCAAAGTGATTCAGTTATATGTACGTATTCGTTCTCGGATTCTTTTCCCTTGTAGATTATTAGAAGATATTGAATATACTTCCCTGTGTTATACAATAGATCCTTGTTGTTTATCTGTTTTATTTATAGGCCTGTGTATCTGTTAATCCCCAATTCCCAATTTATCCCCACCCCTCTCTCCGCTTTGGTAGCCATAAGTTTGTTTTCTATGTATGTGAGTCTATTTCTGTTTTGTAAATAAGTTTATTTGGATCATTCTTTTTAAAATGTGACATAGAAGTGATATCATATAGTGTTTGTCTTTGCCTGACTTACTTCACTTAGTCTGCTAATCTCTAGGTCCATGCATGTCGCTGCAGGTGGCGTGATTTCGTTCTTGTTTATGGCTGAGTAGTACTCCATTGTATGTATGTATCCCACATCTTCTTTGAAATTCAGGAGATGCAGCAAATCCATTTGGTTTGAGCTCACAATAGGATTTGCCATACTTTTAGCAACGGGAAGCAGCTTTGTGTCTGCATAGAAGGGTTTTATAGTTTCCAGGGAGATCTCATGCCAGATCTTCTATAACCCTCCCCCCACCACGCTGAGAAGGAGGCACGGGTGGCACACGCGTTTGTGCGTACGTGTGCGTGTGCACGTGTGCGTGAAGCTCCCCAGCCTTCACTTCCAACAATCCCGTTCTCAGCACCTTTAAGGATGGCATAGAGCTTGTTTCTGGGTTGGGTCGGCGACACTGCAAATGTCATGCTGTCAGTATCTTACAACTCCATTTCTTTTTACTGCTGGTTTGAAGAAGATGTTAGTCTGAGTAGGGGGAATGCGAAGGAGGCCACGGTATTCCGGAACTCCAAAACATGGATGACTCCAGGACCTCTGACCCACTCACTCGTGTTAACAAATACTCCTAGCGCCATGCGGAGACTAGCCCTAGCTTCCAAGTTGCACAATTTGGGGGTTTTGTATGAAGCTTTGCAGGGAGCATATGCCAGAGCCTGTTTCTAAACAGTCCAATGATTTATTTGATGCCTTTGGATAGTTAAGTAGTCTGTAGTATACACCAAGTGTCTGTAATGTTTATTTTTTCCTTGCCTTAATGTGTGGGACTGCTCACAATGCCTTGTACACCCCAGGCCCTCAATAAATATGATTTATGGAAGATGTAAATATATCCAAACCAAGATGAGGTCCACGTTCGTTAATTTGTAGCTCCAGAAGCAGCCCTCCTTGCCAAAGTTGAAAAAGAGAAACATCCTCACCAAATTACCGAAGAAAAGGAAATTCGAAATAAGTGACACGTGAGCCCCAGTAGAAAGTCATGAATCTCCCTGGGGTAAAATATGAAATGCTTGATTATGTTCTCAGCTTCAGTATATACACTCTGTGTGATCTTGGGCTAATTACTTAACCTTTCTGGGTTGTCCTTTCTTCATTAAATTCTGAGCTGGAGTGGTTAAATGATGCCACAGCACCACCGAGCTTCAGAGAAAAGGAAGAAAATAGGATGGGGTTAAATATAAGTACCAGCCACATTGTAGGCCATTTTACTTAGGGTTTCTCACTGTTTCCCTCCCTATATCCCTAAAGAGGATAGGGGAGTGGTTAGGAACACGGATTCTGCAGCCAAGATGCCTGGGTTTAAACCTCAGCTCAGCTCTTTACTGGCTGTGTGACCTTGGGCAAGTTGCTTAACCTCTCTGTGCCTTAGTTCACTTACTTGCAAAGTGAAGATGATATCAGTACCGCCTTGTGAATTGGTTGTTAAGCTCATATGAGGTCATGTATATAATGCCTTTTTGTAATGCTGCTACGTGACAAGTAATGGTTTTCATTGCTATGATTCGAATTCGGGGATGAGACCACTGAAGCTCAGAGACTTAGGTACCATGCCTTGAGGTTACGCTACTCTTGACCTTGGCTGGGGGTGGGAGGGGTTAATTAATGGGGGAGGAGTACGAAATTTGACCCTAGTTCTGAAGCTCCAGAGCCCTAGCTTCTGCCCCCATGTCCCAGGGTGCCCCTGCAGTGAGGGTGACCCGTCATTCCTCTGCACCCCTGAAAGCCGGGCTCTGTCCCTCTTTGCACTGTGGGAATTGTCTCTTTCTAAACATGCTCCGGGCAAGAATCTTGGTCACATCAGGAAAGGGTCCCATCCTTCCTAGCTGCCCTGCTCCTTTTGAAGCCCAGCTGAGTTAAATACAAATATACATTTCTAATGTACATTTCAGCTTGATTTAGCTCTTCTTCGAATAAGCCCGTCTAATGAGTTTCAGAAGGCTGTCTGGCCAGGGCACCAGGAAATGAGCCCTGTCGAGTGGAACAGAACATACATAGAGAAAAGATTTGGGGCAACGTCCTTTTTTAAAATCACTCCCTTCCCCAACAGCCCCCCCCCACCAAAATCACCATTTCTTTCCTTCCTATTTTTTACGTTTGTTTTTGCTTTTTTATTGAAGTATAACTACAGGGCGTAAAGTGTACTAACAAGAGACCCCTCAGTTTGCACTGGATCTTGCAAGTGATGTCGCCGGCCCTGAGATCAATTATAGCATATGTCTACAGCCTTGCGACCACCTTCTTGATCAAAATATAGAACATTTCCAGCCCCAGAATTCTCTCCTGCCCCTTCCCAGGCAGCGCCCCCTAGTGGTGACCGCCCTTCGGACTCTGTCACTGTGGCTGTCCTAGAGCTGCTGGCTGAGGGGCTTGGTACGGTGTGTGTCCCTTTGCTTCTAGCCCCTCTGGTGCTGCAGTGTCTGGATTCTCCGGCCACGACGTTGCACGACTCAGCAGCTCTTTCGTTGCTATTGCTCTGTAGTCATCCATTGCACGACTCTGCCCCACTTTGTGTATTTTGTTCTCCTCTCGATGGGCACTGGGATGGTTTTCTGATCTCTCTTTATGAGTAAAGCAGCTACAGACAATTCGTGCACGTGTCTTTGAGGGGACACACGCACTGATTTCTCTTGGGTACGTTGCTGTGTCAGAGGTAAGTCTCCTGTTCAGCATTAGTCCTGTCTGTGTTCGTTTCCTGGGTATTAGGGATGCGTCGTTTAGACGGTGTGATCGCTGATGGGAAAGCACACCCCTAATGGAGATACTAGGCTGGATTCTGGATGTGGTGATGTCACCAGCTCTCGCTGAGATGTTGGGAGCCGGCCTTAGACCATCTATTTTATCCTTCTGGCCTCTAATGCATAAAAACTTCCATTTTTCAAAGCGTAACTGGACATTAAGTTGACATAAAATTTTTCTGTATCTTCCCCCCATCTAACCTGTGGGAAGCTGAGTGACATAAATGCCTCCTGGGGTGCTGGCTGATCTTGGTGGCACATCCTGTTCATCTCAGGACCGGCGGTAGCATCTGCTGCATCGTTTTGGCTTGTTGGCCTGTTGTTTTTGGTTTGCCCCCGTTTTTTTTTTTTAATAGACTTGCCGCCGGCAGAGTCCGTCCTAGTCTCCTGATGCTTCTAGTGGGCAGGGAGTGTAGGCACAGAGTTGTAAACAAGCACCCACCAGGCATGTTCAGATTAAACAGCCCCCTGAGCGTTCTCCTGCTCCAGGGACAATGCAGACCAGGGCCCTGGACCGCCATCTCCCACTGGACGAAAGTGCATGCATGGAAGCGTGCCCTGAGCCTCTTCAGGTCATCCCCGACTCATCTGCCCAGCGGGGGAGCACCTGCTGTGGGTCAGACCATCGGCCGGGGGTTCAGGGGACGTACCGGGGGGCGCAGTGCAAAGAGCACCTTGGACTTCGAAGCCGGCAGCACCTGGATGTGAACGTCAGCTTAGAAAACTTCTGACCTCGGGCAAGTCATTTCCCCTCCAGCTGGTCAAGCGGGGTAGTGAATAGCGTTGGCTTTGGAGACATGCTTAGATGCCTTGAAGCCTGACTTCACTGATTTCCTGTTGTGTGGGCTGCTTTCCTGTTGTGTGGGCTGCTTTTGTCATCAATAACCTCAGTTTACTCATCTGTAAAATGGGACTTGCAATCGTACCGGCTTCACAGAGTTGCCATCTGGCATGAAGCAGGTGCTTGATTAATATTACCTATTATAATTATGATTGCCATCGTTCTTCACTGTCTTATCTAAGAGCATTGTTGCAAGGATTCAGTGAGGTGAGAGGCCCAAGCAAATGGAGAAATAACGAGTCGGTTCTGTGCCAAGTAAATCACACGCGCTCGATAAATAGCAGCAGAATTGGAGCAAGGGTATTTTCGTTACTGTTTTTATTATTATCTAATAATTCATTTGATAAATACTTATTCAGTACCGGGCATGTGCTAAGAACTCCTTGAGGTGTTGGGAATATCACAGTGACTAAAATTAAGTTTCTGCCCTCATGTTCTAAAGACAAGCAATACACAAATTAACATACATATCTATAATTCAAAACGTGACATTACTTTAAGAAAAATAAACTGGGGTAAATACTAGAAACTGGGAGGGTGGTCAGGGAAGGCCTCTGATGGGGACGTGTTTGGAATAAAGAGCTAGCCGTACGAGGGAGGGAGGGCGCCAGGTGGGTCCCCGGGCAGGAGCGTGCCAGGCGGAAGGGTTCGGGAGTGCCGTTGAGGCCCAGACGGAAGAAGTGAGGTAGGAGTGGGGAGACGGGGGAAGAACGACAGCTGGGCAAACACTGGAGGCTCGGGCCATGGCGATCTGGGTTCTGTTCTAGGACAGATGGAGAGCTGTAACGTGACTTAGATATTCAAAGGATGTCTCTGGCTTCTGTATGGACCAGAGAAGACGTAGCACGAGAAGGAACACGGACACAGTCAGGAGACTGTCGTCGTGGTCCAGGCCAGAGATGGTGGTGGCTCCAGCAAGCTCAGTGGTGGGCATCTCAGAAGCACTCTGCTCTGTGTGGCGTTGAAATGTTAAATAGACGCTATTTCTACTTATAAGAAACTCTCATATCACAGTCTCTGTTTATCCCTTCAAGTCTTTGAGGCTCTTCTCTCTGGTGCTGGGCGTTGAAGGCACCACAGAGAAGAAGATACGGCCCTGCTCTGTGTTAATGCAATGCTGAAAATCAGAATTTCGTTTAAGATCAATGAGACCTCCACGGCAGGGACCACATTCTCAGTACCCATGTTTACTGGGCCCAGAAAGCTCAGAGGAAGTGAACACCCAGCCGTGGTACCAACTGGATGCCCTTGGGGATTCTGAAAACAATGATGGAGGAAGGCCCAGAAGGGAAGAGAAGGGCAGGATGCTCGGCCAAAATGTGAAAAATGGTGCCCTCAGCTCGGGCCGTCAAAGGCTAGCCTGCTTGCTGCTGATCAGGGACAGAGCCAGCTGATGACTCGGTGGTAATGAAGATGAACGTGGAAGGCAGAGAAGCCATGGGGCTACATTTCCTTGGCACAGGGGAGATCTCACACATTTTTTCACTGCAGCACAAAATTCTCTGATATGAGGAGTAAAGAACGTGTTGGAATACTTACTTTGCAGCCGGCACCCTGCTAAACACTATTGCGTTTAATCTCACAGTGACCCTGTGAAGTAGTTACTGTTATCACCCTTGTTTTTAGAAAAAGAGAACAGGACTTCCCGGGTGGCGCAGTGGTTAAGAATCCGCCTGCCAACGCAGGAGACATGGGTTTGAGCCCTGGTCCGGGAAGATCCCGCATGCCACGGGGCAACTAAGCCCGTGCGCCACAAGTACTGAGCCTGCGCTCTAGAGCCCGCGAGCCACAGCTACTGAGCCCGCGAGCCACAACTACTGAGCCCACGTGCCACAGCTACTGAAGCCCGTGCGCCTAGAGCCCACGGTCCACGGCAAGAGAAGCCACCGCAGTGAGAAGCCCACGCACCGCAACGAAGAGTAGCCCCCGCTCGCCGGAACTAGAGGAAGCCCGCGTGCAGCAACGAAGACCCAACACGGCCAAAAATAAATAAATTCATTAATTTTTTATTAAAAAAAAAGAGCAGTGAGATTTAAGTGGGACTCAGCTAGTTAGTGGCACAACTAGTACTCTAGTCATCTGACTTCAGTATCCAAGCTCATAACCACTACCCTGGCCCATTCAATCACCTGTGGTCTTCCATCCCCGGCTCTGTGCCAGCTGATCCATTGATGAACATGATAGACAAACACACGGTTCAAATCCTCCCTGAAGTGATCCTGTCAACTCGGCCAGGGAGACAGTGGGAAAGGAGGGTTCAAACCAAGAACCAGTAGAACTAATCATAACTGACCACTAGTTAGAACTAATCATACCTGGACAAATTCCAATGGTTCAGTTCCTGAGAACCTGTCAAAGGAAGTGGTCCAATCTGGCGTGACCCACAAAACCTCGTAGCGAGAAAACAGGTGAGTGAGTAGCATGACGTTTTCTAAATAATCCATGAAGATAGCGTGCAGGGGAAGCAGGTGGTGTGGATGTGGAGAGGATTGAGCCCGCCGTGCGCTCAGCCCTCACACCGTCCCTATGAGGCACACGTGCTTATCGCCCCATTTTGCAGATGAAACTAAGTCCACAGCATCAAGGGGAAAAAAACCACATTTCAGAGCTAATAGATGGAGAACAGGACCGTGAAGGGTAGGGGAGATTATACAAACACTTCTTTCAGGTCATCTAGAGCTGTGATTAAGACCTGAGTGGAATCCGCTAACATTTAAATGTTAACCGAAGCCAGTTTATCCAGCACCACCCCTTTCCTAGCAGAAAAGTCTCCCTGCCATATACACTGGCCTACGGGAGTGGCGGCCGGGGTGTGGTTTCTCAGGCCAGGGAAAAAGAATTCAGGTACATTTTTCATCTTCCGCGTGGGATTAGGCCTGCATTAGCTCTTTGTTTGTTAAGGGACTTGATCTCATTATGGGTCAATTTGTCGAGTATCAAGTAAACGGGAAACCGAGGTGCTTCGTTCCTTGAACGACCCAGCTTTATTTCTTGAAATATCTGAAGCAGTTTCCCACGTGAGCCCAGAGGATTCGTTTTAGTTCTCGTTTTACAACCTTACATGGTTTCATACCCTTGTCCGTCACTCATGGGATCGGCCTTCATAGCCAAGGGTTTATGCTGTTTTGCGAGATAAGAAAGGTGGCTTGGCTTTGCATGGGGGAAGGGAACTTCGGGGTCAGGCAGGCCTGGCTGGAATTAACTCCTAACCAGCTGCTAACTCACTCTGTGACAATGAACAAGTTCCCTCGTCTCTCAAGCCCATGCTCCCTATTTATATACATCAGGGAGGACAACATTTGCTTGGAGGTGCTGGAGCTGGAGAGAAAGTTCAGGTGTCCGGGTAGCCAGCACTGCATCTGCCTCCTACTTGCTGTTCTGTGAACGGGAGCTGTTTTGTCTGAGCCTCAGCCCTCCTTCATCACTAACGGGGCATCCTTACCACAGTTCGCTTGGGCTTTAGTCTCTGATCTTGTCTCGGCGGTGCTTGTCCCCACCCTGTGGGTGGGCCCGAGTCCCTGTCTCTTAGCTTCCTCCAGGCCCACCTGACCCAAAGCGCGAGCCTCGCCCACGGCCAGTGCCGTTCCAGCTCTCACCTTTTCTCCGACTCTGCTCAAAGGTGGACCCAGTTTATGAGACCCACCATTGTACCAAAAACAATGTTTGGATCCCTTGCCAGATTATAAATACAGAGTTGTTAGGCTCTTTCCTGACATTTTGGGAGGAGCCTATACAGTTTGGAGGTCCCGGAACTTTAGCTTCCTTAGCAAACCCACCTCTTACAGTACTTTATGCTCAAAAAGTAAATGCGTAATACCATCCAGTTATGCTTGGAATGGTCCGGCCTCAAAAGGGGTTGAACCATAAAGTTGGATTGCCATGCTGCTTTTATAGATGACCTTTGCCCTCTTTGAGTACAACAGCAGAGCCATAGCCTTTATAACTCATACTTTTACCTGCATCGA
This sequence comes from Physeter macrocephalus, assembly GCF_002837175.3. NCBI lineage: Eukaryota > Metazoa > Chordata > Mammalia > Artiodactyla > Physeteridae > Physeter > Physeter macrocephalus. Next base: position 47,934,610 of record NC_041230.1, on the reverse strand, counting down.
GTCAATCAATGACAACATAGATGTGCTTAATTTGATTAGTAAAAGTGATGCATGTTTTTTTTTAACATCTTTATTGGAGTATAATTGCTTTACAATGGTGTGTTAGTTTCTGCTTTATGACAAAGTGAGTCAGCTATACATATACATATGTTCCCATATCTCCTCCCTCTTGCGTCTCCCTCCCTCCCACCCTCCCTATCCCGCCCCTCTAGGTGGTCACAAAGCACCGAGCTGATCTCCCTGTGCTATGTGGCCGCTTCCCATTAGCTATCTATGGAGGTTCCTTAAAAAACTAAAAACAGAACTACCATATGACCCAGCAATCCCACTACTGGGCATATACCCTGGGAAAACCATAATTCAAAAAGAGTCATGTACCACAATGTTCGTTGCAGTTCTGTTTACAATAACCAGGACCTGGAAGCAACCTGAGTGTCCACTGACAGATGAATGGATAAAGAAGATGTGGCAGACAGGAACAAAGATGCAGACACAGAGAATGGACTTGAGGACATGGGGAGGGGGAAGGGTAAGCTGGGACAAAGTGAGAGAGTGGCATGGACTTAGGTATACTGCCAAATGCACGTGTATTTTAATTGAAATATCTTTGATTGTTAGGAAGATGAAACTTTTGATTGATTTCTTGGCCATATCCTAATCTGTAATCTTTACGATTTTTCCGTGGTCACTTAGGGTCTGTTGTCCTTAGTGTGTACTGTGCATTTGCTCTTTGTGTTATATGGATAGTAACCATATAACCAGCATTTCCCTGTCGGAAGGAATCGGGAAAGATGATCAAGTGCGAAGAGGGCAATTTCGAATTTGTTTTGAACCTGCATTTAAAAAGAAAACATACTGTTTTCACTTACATTATATATTACAGGGCAATAAAATAGTACAATTTCCTAAATTTGCTTTTATTTTCATAAAATTTTATAAAAGATTGAGCAAACATCTGTGTTCACATCACAGCATAGGGATGCAGTGTTAAAGGGGTTATGTGTTTGGGGAGAGGCTCCACCACTGATAGGAACCACTTCTCTCATATTTGAGGTCAGATATTTCTTCCACTTTGTTGCTTACTGTATAGGTTTTGAATTTTTAAGATGCTAAACGGAGATTTTAGAATGCAGTAATTTAGCTCTTGCGTTTTTCTTTATGAATTCCGCCATGGACCCGGAAGAAATGGCACCATTCACCTGATACCTATGGTGTGAAATTTTATCTGCATGGCATTTTCTTCCTATGTTAAGTTTTTTTGGAAGCACAGGGTCTGATGCAGACTCTCGCTTCTCTAAAGATCAGTTTGGTCAGGCCAGAGTCAGACTCTTTCCACGCATTTCTCGTTCACTCACTTGCAGCCCCCATCTTATGAGGAACTGTGTTTGGAAGATCAGTCAACTCTGATGCCACTGGCTTTTCCAAGCAGAGAGGGGGAAATAAGCTTTCCTTTAACCTAATGTGCCCTGGTGTTTTTTGCCTGGTCGGGGTCTCCAGGAAGAACAAGAACCAGAATGTAGGAAGTGAAACATGAGTTAAAAACAAAAAAATCACAGCAGGAAGGGGGCAGGTTGGGGTGAAAGGGAGAGACAGAGCTTGCAAAACTGCCTCTTCACGTTTCAGAGCTGTGGTTATTAGGAAGAGTTAGAGACAGACACCATGAAGGATGGGCCTGATTCTGTACCAGGTACCACCGTCCCTCGGTATCTGCCAGGGATTGGTTCCAGGACCCCCCAGGGGTGCCAAAACCCACAGATGCTCATCCTTACATACGATGGCTCAGCATTTGCATGTAACCTACTCCCATCCTCCGTTATATTTTTTGTGTTTTGTTTTTTTTGCTTTCTAATCATACATTTATTATGTCATTAACAACAACAGTTTTGAGCATCGATAAGCAGTTCACCATAATAGGGTTTGACCTTCTGGGTCTAGGAGGGTCTGTACACCATAACTACCCTCAGGCCGTGATCCATTACAAAAGGTTTGATATTGAAACATGGCGGTATTACGTCTGTTCTGGTGTAATACCACCAAATTAATTGCAACCTTATAACAGATTAGTCTCATCAAAGAGCTGCTTTGATTTTTAAAAACTATTTTAATTTTATTGGCGTAGAGTTGATTTACAGTGTTGTGTTCGTTTCAGGTGTACAGCAAAGTGATTCAGTTATACATATATGTATATTCATTCTTTTTTAGATTCTTTTCTCGTATAGGTTATCATAGAATATTGGGTAGAGTTCCCTGTGCTGTACAGTAGGTCCCTGTTGGTTATCTATCTCATATATATTAGTGTGTGTATGTTCATCCCAAGCTCCTGATTTCTCCCTACCACCCCACCCCCACCCCCACCCCCCGCGGTGTTTCCCCTTTGTTAACCATAAGTTTGTTTTCAGTATCTGTAAGTCTGCTTCTGTTTTGTAAATACGTTCATTTGTATCTTTTTTTAAATTAGATTCCACAGATGAGCGTTCCATTATATTTTAAATCATCTCTAGATTATTTTTAATACCTCATACAATGTAAATGCTATGTAGTTGCCAGTTCACAACAAATTCAAGTTTTGCTTTTTGGAACTTTCTGGAATTTTTTTTTCCTAAATATTTTGTACGTGCGGTTGGTTGAATGCACAGATGTGAAACCCGTGGATGCCGAGGACCGACTGACTGTGTGCCTTAGTGCTAAGCGTATAGGCAACGTAGAACTGATCGTTAGACAGCTTGGCGGAAAGCTAGCCTAAGCTCAAGGCGGCAGCGTCCTGGCATTCACTCGGGTTGGACGGTGGCTGGAGCAACTGAGAGAGGAGTGATTCTTCTGAGGGTTCCATTTTAATTACACCACTGGTTGGAGAATATGACTTTCAGAACCCCCCGTGCTACCTGGGTTCACTTCCAAAACCTAATGGAGTTATACTGGCCGGAGGAAGGGTTTCCAAATCACAGTGGCAATTTCCCTCTCCAACCTCCACATGCTTTGTCTCACACAAGCGCCGGCTCAGCTCGAGGGAGTTTAGATTCTGCAGAGAATTTGCTCCCTCTTGCCTCCTGTTTCATTAAGAAATTGGCAGGAGATCACAAAAACAAAAAAACCAAAGAACCGGACCGTGTTCTCATACAAGGCCCAGACCCCTGATCTCCACTGCCCAACACCCCGCAAGAGCTCACCAGGATTTGAAATTTCTCCTTTTGCCTCTGTCTTCCTACCCAGCACAACCAAGTGTCCTAAAAATCGGAGTTGCCCTAAATGTCCCAGATTGCATTTCCTGGTCTGGAGGCTGTTCCAAAACCCAAATCTCATTTTTTTTTTCCCGTTTTCTTAAGTGGAGCCTCTGATTTACAACCACTAGAGCTCATATATCATGAAGATGCTCTTGGACGGGCAGTGCCCTCTGAAAATCAGTGAAGAAAGAAATGAGAGATGCTTAGGGAGGCAACATCTATTAGGCACCTACTGTATGCCAGCTGCTAATCACCTCCGGAGGCACTTAATTAATGCATGCTCATTGAATGAATGACTTGCAGGGATGAGAAGACATGGGCACCTGGCAACGTTTGCTATTTCATTTAATCCCTACGACCCGGAGAGTTGGACGTTTTTATTCCCGTTTCACAGAGAAGGAAACTGAGGCTTGCGGAGTGTCTTGGGTTTGCTCAGATTCTCATATATTAGGGAAACAGTGAAGTGAAGCTTTGCCCCTAAGTCTGGTACCTAACAGGATTTCATGGCGCTCAAACCGTGACGGAGAGGAGAGGGTAGTGCCCTGCCAAGGCGATTTACAAATGACTCGGTGTTCTTTCGAGTGTTTGTGTCCTTATGACTGAGCTTTCATTTCCTCCTCTCTAAGATGGGATTCTAAGAGTATTCTCCTCGTGGGCTTGTTGTAAAAATTAAGAGTTAAATCAGTCGAGACTCGTGGTACAGTCCCTGCGACCATGCAAGGCTTGATAAGCCACTGGATTACAGTCAACAGAAATGGATATGATTCGGGTAGGAAGAGAGAACTCTTAATCTTAGCACAGCAAACTCTATTTCCACCTGAGTTACTTCTGGGCCACCCTGGGTGAAGTTGACTTACCTACAGCAGGTTCTTCCTGAAGCTAGCTCTGTGACCTTGTCACATCGATGCCTTGCTGTGTTATCTCATGTCAAATAATAACTCACAGCTTTATCTGTACATGGATACAGCTGTCCTCAGCCCATCTGCCTCCGAGAGAGCCTGTCACTGAGAAAATAGATCCAGAAGTGGGTAAAAGTGCTTGAAGAATACAAAACACATTCCCAGTCATAAATGTCCCAAGCATATAAATGTCATTGTAAGAGACAAAGCATGAAGACTGGTCTTGTGCCTTTCACCTTGGCTGCCACCCAAATGGCCGCCTGCTGCCCCCAGGGCTCCCACCCCAAGCCACTCCAGAAAACAGGCTTTTAAAAACCTTTTAAAATGTAAAAATCCAGTCATCTTCTCCCAAACACCCTCAGCACACAAGACTACAGAGCCAGAACGCCTGGGTTCAAACTCCACAGCTGCCACATTGGACAGGGATTGCCTTGGGCAAGTTACTCTTGTACCTCAGGCCTAAGAGCAAGCTTATCCCTTCTGGAATCCTTCATATGCTCTTCTCTCTTTTCAAAATCTTCTTCTCATTTCCTGTCCAGAGGCTCCTGGACGTGACCTTGTTTTCCTGGATGCCTCAGAAATGACTGTTGACATCTGCAAAATGTTGGCGTACCCTAGTTCAGAGGTCAGCAACCTCTGGCCCAATCCAGGCTCCACCTGTTTTTGTAAATAAAGTTTTATTGAAACAGCCACTCCCCATCATTTACATATTCCCTGGGGCTGCTTTCCCACTAAAATTGCACAGTTGAACCATTGCGACAGAGACCCTGTGATCCTCAAAGCCTGAAATATTTACTCTCTAGATGGCCCTTTACTGGGAAAGCTTGCCAATCCCTGCCCTAGTTCAGTGTCTCTAAAACTCATTTCGGGTGTTGAAAATCTAATGTCATGATCATTTCTGTTGAAACATATAAATGTCGCCATATCCAACAGAAATTCATGAAATATAGATGTTGCGCTAAATCAGATATCATTTATAGTGCAAGACTTTAAAAGCTGCAGTTTGGGATGGAAAAATTTTAAATTGGGAAAGAAAAATACCCTGTTTGTCAACTCTTTTGGAGTGTGGATTGGGCAAAACATCTTAAATGTGTTGAATGCCCTAGTATGCCAGGCACCCCAGTAAGTAATTTTACAGGTATTAAGGCATTTAACCGTCCCGACAGCCCTAGGAGGTTGAAAATGTTATTATTTCTACAGGAGGTCATAAATTCTGGAAACGAAGGGAAAATGTACATAATGTCACCAAGGAAATCTTCAGTTTATAAAAAAAAAAAAATACTCTGTGTCTTTAGACTTTATGGACAGGGCTGTGCTGTATGGATTAAAAATTGAGGGGAAATTGAGAAAGTGGTTGCCAAAAGTTGCACGGGAGATTAAGCGATGCAGTGAGGGGTCAGATTGGCTGTCAGAATCAAGCTCTTGTAGCTTTAACCCTGTGGTTCCTAGTTCAACATCACAGAGTATCCGAGTTCCGTAGGACCAGAGGATCCTAGTTAGATACCCACCCTGAAGATTTGAATCCATGTTGCCTGGACTGAAGCTGTTTTTTTAAAGTCACTTCACGTATCTTGGGATTTTCCAGCCGTGTCGTTTCTCCTCTTTCTGGTCTAAGCTCATTCCCTTTGATGGAGAAGACAAAAGCAAATGAAGAGTTGACTCTTCCTGTCTTCTCACTGTCATCTTTTAATTTTGCACATCAGCCTGCAGCAGGGCACTTATATCTTGCTTTGTTGTGATTCTTACCAGACCTCAAATTGTGTGTGTGTGTGTGTGTGTGTGTGTGTGTGTTGTCTTCTCACTGTCATCTTTTAATTTTGCACATCAGCCTGCAGCAGGGCACTTATATCTTGCTTTGTTGTGATTCTTACCAGACCTCAAATTGTGTGTGTGTGTGTGTGTGTGTGTGTGTGTGTCACGTGCCTTTCCAGAACCAGGGCTCTGGAGACAGCCTGTCTCTATTCAAATCCTGGTTCCCACTTGCAAGTGGTGGGGTCTGGGCTAGTTCCTTCCTCTCTCTGTGCTTCGTATGCCTCCTCTGTAAAGGCAGGCTGGTGATAGTAGCTGAGTCACGTTGCTGTAGGGAGGCCTCAAAGAGACGGCGTCTGAAGGCTGCGATTTGAGCAAGGAGCCTGCCATGCCCGAAGCGTGTGATCATGCCAGTTGCATGGGTGGTTGTTATTCAGAGGTGAGTCCAGGCACCTTTCTTCCCGAAGATCACGTTGCTTGATTTATTTGCTCTTGAGGGTATGCACCTCTGTAGTGAGTTCACTAGTCCCCCACCACCACAGAAGAAAGAGATACGTCCCGTGGAAGCTGTGAATGTGACCTTATTTGGAAAAAGAGTCTTTGCAGATGTGAGTAAATTAGGGATCTTGAGATGAGGTTATCCTCGACTGAGGTGAGCCCTAAATCTGACGACAAGTGTCCCTAGAAGACTAGTTAAGGGGAGGAGAAGACACGGAAGAGCAGACGGTGTAAAAATGGAGACAGAAGCTGGACTGATGTGTCTACAAACCAGGAAACACCAAAGATTGCCAGCAACCGCCAGAAGCTGGGAGAGGTAAAAGAGATTCCGCCCTAGAGCCTTGAGAGGGAGCCTGGCCCTGCTGACCATGTGGATTTGGGACTTCCGGCCTCCAGGACTGCGGGAGAATAAATTTCTGTTGTTTAGAGCCACCGAGCTAGTGGTAATTTGTCACGGCAGCCACAGGAAACTAGCACATCTCCCTCCATCTTCCCTAATCACCTTTCACGTGTGCGCACCAGGTTGCCCTCTTTGCATCCTCCACCCCGCCCGCATTTCTCCGGACGTGGCTGGGTGCCCTACACAGAGCTTTGACTCTGTTCTCTGCCGTGTTTCTGGTCCAATTACTTTGCCTTCCTGAGCCTCCGTTTCTTGATTCATAGCGTGAATGATAATGCTTGCTCATAGGCCATTATAATGATAATGATAATACTAACAGTAGCATCAATATCTGCCACCTACGGAGCTCTGGCAGTGGCCAGGCACTCGTCGAAATGCATCATTTCATCTCGTCCTCACGGTCGCCCTGTGAGCGGGCGCTGCTACGGCCCACGTTCTAGACATGAGGAAACTGAAGCAGACAGAGTTCACAGTAACTTGTCCAAAGTCATGTAAATGGATAATCCGTGTGTTCATGGTTTGGGCCAATCCTCACTGAGGATAAAACTCTGCTGTAGGCACAGAGGACAAGAGGTGAAGAAATCAACATCCCTCCCTCAGTAGAGCTTATGTTCTAATTGGGGAGACATAAATTTTGGAAAGTTCTGAGCATTCTGCCGGCCTATAGTAATCTTTCTATAAATACGTCTGCCCGCTGCTCTCTGACTGTGGAAAATAGAGGAGAGAAATTGAGCAGCAGGTTCACGGTCACTTTCTCCCAAGGCCATGTCTCTTCTAACTTAGCCAATGGTTCCTTCTCCTGGGCCGGCAGTTCCCCACCCCCCCACCCCCGTTACGTCCTTAACCTTCCGGGAGACCCAGTTGTCAGCGCTGGAGCTGGTGATGCCCTCAGGTGCCTTGGCGAGGGGGACAGCAAATCTCCAAGAAGTGGCGCGGGCCACGGGGAAGCCCCCCGAGGGCCCTCACTCCACGTCGGGGCCAACCGCCCGACGCACAGGACAGAGCCCTCAGCCAGGTGCCCCCTGGGCGCGCCGTGCCCACTGGAGCACGTGAATTTCCAAGGTCGGGTGGCTTCTTTTTCCCCCTCCTTTAATCTGTATTCATGTCTCTGTGGGTTTTGCAACCTCAAGTTTATTCCTTTCCCTTCCTTGTATTACTTTTTTAAATTCGTTTTTAATTGCGGAAGTGATACATTTTTGTGTAGAAGACAGCACAGAGATCTCTTTGAAAAAAAAAAAAAACAAACATAATTCCAGACATAGAAGACAAACTTATGGTTACCAAAAGGGAAAGTGGGGGAGGGATAAATTAGGAGTTGGGGATTAAACTATACCCACTACTATGCCTAAAATAGATGAGCAGCAAGGACCTACTATATGGCACAGGGAACTCTACTCAATATCTTGTAATAACCTATAATGGAGAAGAACATTAAAAAAGACATTTATTTTCTAGAGGTATATTTTTAAAAGATCATCAATGGATAGATTGTAGGGAATATAAGAATAAAGGAGAGAGCTGCTCCTTTTCTGCTAAAATATTTATCAATCAAAGGAGACACTGGGTCTCCTGATATGGAATGAATGTCATGTTAGGGACGGGTGTCCTTTGTTTATACGCATAAAAGTGTGACTGAGTGTTTTTAAGGAGGTACTGACACATCTGGCCACTTTGAAGGTCCCCAGGGGATCCCTACTTAAGTCAAAACTAGAAGTCCTTAGTGGTGGTGAGACCACATTCCTCCTCGCCTCTCACCCCCCCACGGTGTGCACACCCCCCAGCCATGACCTTGAACTTGGCTGGATCAGTTTTTTGACCTTAGCCCCATGCAATCTGACATTTGTTTGTACCATTCTTTGCCTGTCTCCTCCAGAAAACAGGAAGGTCTCTTCCTGCTCATCCTGTTATTGCTGGCACCCAGCACAATGCCCGTCTCATAGGAGATACTTAATACATTTTTGTTCACTTTCTTTTTATCTTTTGCGAGAATTCCCGGGCACCTCTCTCTCTTACCTTTCTCTGCGGCAAAACTGTTGTTCTCCTTGGATCACAAGCATGATCCAGAAAAATTAATTGTTGTCCTTGACCTAATCTACAGAGTCACCCGTTGCTTAGTCCCCTCGTCCCTGGGGACCTTCACGGTGGCCAGTTATGCTGGCATCTCCTTAGAAACACTCAGTAACACCTTTATGCATTAAAAACAAAGGACCCCCATCCCTAACCTGACATTCATTCCGTATCAAGAGACCCAGTGTCTCCTTTAGTTGATATTTTAGCAGAAAAGAAACAGCTCTCTCCTTTTTTCTTGTTTCCCTATTATCTGTCTGCCGATGATCTTTCAAAACATATAAATCAGACCTTAGCAAAACCCTTTCATTGGCTTCCATTGAACCTGAATAAAAGCCTCAGTCTCTCAGGGCCGCCTCCTGGACCTGGCTTCTGCCTTCCCTTGACCTTCACTCGTACCTCTCTTCCCCTAAACCTAGACACTAGGCTTCCTTCTGTCTGCCACACAATCCATGCTTGGTTGGTCTCGTGCCTTTGCGCAAAGCCAAGGGAGTCACCCTCGGGTATACCTTAGAATCTCCCGGCAGTTGTGTATTTTTAATATCTTCTCAATATATTCAAGCCTCAGCTGAAATTCTATCCCTGCAGAGAACCCATCTCCCATCATCCTGGTGAAACATGGTCCAGGACAGGCTCATCCGCGCTGCTTCCCATCCTCCAGCTGAAATTGAGTGACTTGTGTGTTTACTTCCACGGTCATTGTTTCTGTCCCTCACTGGAATCTAAACTCCAGGAAGGCAGAGAGGTCTCCTGATGCTTTCTCTCTCTCTACCCAGCGTGCTCCGAAGGGCCCCAGCATGTCATTGTCGCTCGGTGATTATTTATTGGAGGAACGACTATGTGAATGCATAAATTAATGCATAAATAGATGAATTAAGATTTTTTCAAAAATAAAATGTAACATGAAGCCCACCTATTTGTTTTAAAATGCACTCTTGTGGCCTCAGACCCCTTCCACTTCTCCCATATCGGGTAGAGCCATAATTTTCTATTTATATGTGTATCTGAGCATTTTCTCAAGCAGTTGGACTTGGCCAAGGGGGCTGAAGGTCAGTGTTAATTTAATACACTAGCTAACATCCGTGTTTCAACCTTCTGCTTTATAAAGAAGCACTGTATGCACAGTTTTACAAATTGTCAGAGCCATTGATCCATACAACTTCTAAAGTTTACTTCAGTTAGGAAGAGTTTCAGAGAAAGAGCAAATTCATTAACTCCCCCCCACCCCCCGGAATTTCAACTTAATTTAGCCATTGTTTCTGTCTCGATGGCTTAGTAATTGGCTAGGTTTCAACCTGGACCTAGAAGAATTAGAGGGGGAGCCCCTCCTAAAGCGGGCGTCCACACCTAGCGCCGCCCCTGGTTCTCTGCCTGGACTTTCAGAGCGTGTAGGACACTTAGGGGAAAATGAGCTGCTAAAAGAAGGATGAATCCGTGGGAGTGAAAGTCTGCGGCTGGTTGCACTAGTGAATTCCAATTTTCCTTGCTGAAACCAACAGTTGCACGGGAAGTGCTATTTGATTTTATTTTTGCCCCTTAAATTTCTTCCTTGTGAGTTTCACTGATGTTTGTCTTCTGACGGGAGACCACCTGTGTTAATTGCCAGTCTGGCTGTGGAGGTTTAGGCCAGTCAGGTGCATTTATAGCTCTTCTCTTCCATATCATAGCCTTGGACTCAATAAAATAGGGGAGGCTTCCAGCAGAGGCTGTTTTCAGTGTCCTAAAAGGCCCTTTGCCCTGTGTTTTGTTTAGCCTTAAAAGTATTTTATAGCACCATCTCGGATACTTGGGGAACAGGTACAGAAACCGTCAAGTGATAGAACTGGTCGCACAGGTGATTTTAAAAGGAGTCATGAAATGGATGTATCCAACACAAACGTAATGTTTAATGTGTTCCTACCGAGAATAAGGGATGTTACGCCAGGGGCTGTTGGCAGCAAATCATCCCATGATTTAGATCACACCCCTGCGCCAGGGTTTCAGGAGCCTCCTTTCTGGTGGGCACAGGTCTGGGCTGACGAATTTATCCTGTCCTGTACTAGGGCAGGTTTGGGGCTGCTCTCTGCATCTTTGCATCCTCGGGGAGTAAAACGGATGGGAATGGCGGACGCTCTAGAGATGGCTTGTGTACTTGGTAAGAGAGATCACGTTACCCTCATCCAGGAAGCCCTCCCTGATTAGCATGATTGTAGCCCTTCTCCAGTTTGGTCCTTACTCTTTAGCATTCCACACGATGGTGCTTTTTGTCAGAACACCCCTGTCATGGGCGCAACCTGGGAACAAGTGTACACAGGTGGGTCATCACCTAATGACTTACCATCTTTCTCCATGGTCTGAGAGCCCCCAAGAGCAGGGGCCATATCTATCCAGCTCACCCCTGTAGCCTATACAGGATGATTTCTGGCACACTGTAAGTGCTCTAGACATATTTGGAGAATGAATGAATGAATGAATGAATGATAGGGCATACTCCACTCAGGCCCTAAAAGAAGGGCTATGTGACACTGCTGCATATCTATCCAGCTCACCCCTTGTAGCCTATACAGGATGATTTCTGGCACACTGTAAGTGCTCTGGACATATTTGGAGAATGAATGAATGAATGAATGAATGATAGGGCATACTCCACTCAGGCCCTAAAAGAAGGGCTATGTGACACTGCTGTGACACTCTCATGTTACAGAATGTGCTCATTCCACGAGGACAGAGAGGGCATGAATGCTACTCCACAAAGTTCCCTCTAAATGGAGCAGGTGGGCTAGAAAGTACATTCGGCTTGGAACTGTCCTACAAAGACAAGTTCAGACGATGTCACGTGTCCCAGGAGCTCCAAGTCAGTTGGAGCCCAGAGCTGTGTCAGCAGCCCAGGTGGGAGGATGTGGGTCGATGGTGGATGAGAAAGGTGGAAACAAGTGTGTGCCTCCAGCCCTGGGCTGGTACCTCTGGGAGGTCAGGAATCGGTGGGTTTCGCTCACAGCCCCTGTGCCTGGAATTTAAAAAAAAAAGATACAAACAAACTTATTTACACAAGAGAAACAGACTTAGAGAAGGAACTTATGGTTACCAGGGAGAAGGGTTGGGGGGAGGGATAGATTGGGAGTTTGGGGTTGACGTGTATACACTGCAATGTTTAAAATAGATAATCAACAAGGACCTACTGTATAGCACAGGAAACTCTGCTCAGTGTTCTGTAATAACCTAAATAGGAAAAGAATTTGAAAAAGAAGAGATACATGTATATGTATAACCGAATCACTTTGCTGTACACCTGAAACTGGCACAACACTGTTAATCGACTGTACTCCAATATCAAATAGAAATTTTTTTAAAAAAAAGAATTTGTGGAAGGGAGGGAGGCAGGCAATAAAAATGGTGGGAAGAAAGGAGAGAAGAAAGGAAGGAATCCAGGAAGGAATCCATGGGAAGAAAGGAGAGAAGAAAGGAAGGAGAGAAGGAAGGAATCCAGGATCCAGTGAAGGGCTGGGTAACCCCTGGCTCCATCTCTCTCCTGCTGTGATATAATGCATTTTTTTCTTTCTCAGAGTCCTTTTCCCCTTTTGCTAAAGAGGGGTGATAAGCCTTCCCTGGAGGGTGAGAATGAGAATTTAGGAGGTGACTTATTTCCAGTGACCTCCATGTTGGTGTTCAGTGAACGTTGCTCTGTGCAACCTCACTCCCTCCCTTTCAGCCTATCGGTGTTATCGGCAACCAGCCCAGAGGGGAGGGTTAAGTGAGCGATGTCTCTTGGTTTTCAGTCCTCCTGTGGGTGCTTCCCCCGCCCCCCCGCCCCCGTCCCTCTCTCCAGGGGGTGGGCAGGGCTCTGTAACGTCCTCTGAATATGCTTATAGGCCACGCAACCCCGCATTTTTCACCCTCTCTCTTCCAAGTTTTCTGTTTCCTCCGATGGCCGTTCTTGGCAAGCCGTGAGAGATGGACGGTGGCCGGCCACTCAGGAGGGGGAGTGACTGCTGGCCGTTTCCTGCGGTGCTTGGGTCAAGGGCATTCTGAGAGAAGATGCTTTATTTAGCGACTCAGAAGGTATCCTTTATCTCATTTAGCAGAAGAGGAAACTGAGGCTCTGAGAAATGAAAATTGCCCCAGGGTGCCCTTTGGGGCACCAGAGCAGGTGTGTGTGCGCATGCGTGCCTGTGCGAGCGCGTCTGTGTGTGGGGAGGAGGCAGAAAGTTTTAACCAGTGTCCTGCAAACCTCACCGTGTGGGCAGCCGCTTCCTTCGTTTATGGTGAACCTGGCTCTGTGGGGAGACGCATCTAGAACGTTGCACAGGCGCAAGAGTTCTCTGGAAATGGAGCGCGGTGAGCTTGTCGGTACAATCTTCGCTGTTTCGGTCATTTGCTAAAGTCAGGTCTCCAGCGACTTCAAAGCCGTCTCCATCATCAAATCAGGAGTGAAAAAAGCTCGCACAGGGGTGAGTCACGTTCTGACACCCACACCCACACCCTGAGGTTCAGTTGGACTCTGTTTGCACCAAAATAAAGCCCATGCTTTGCACAGAGGGTATGCATGTTGGTGACAGTGACAGCTGATTCTCAGGCGCGGGCATGAAGCCGTCCACCTTGCAAGGACCAACCCCTCACACGAGATTTTCGGAGCAACGGGTGCTGTTCCTGGAGCCTCCACGGGCCCCACAGAACAACAGGGACCTCCCAGGAGCAAGCAGATGGGGGCACTGGGCATGCATCCGGGGCCCTGCTGGAAAGTTTTAGTGGCAGCCCCTATCTTTGTCATTTAAGGTTCCCCTAGTTAATGAGATGGGCTGTGGTAGAAAGAAAAGAACTTGGGCTTTGGAGTACAATAGCTCTGAAATTTAATTCTGCCCTTGCTAGCTCGTGACCTCTCTGACCCTCGGTTTCTTCATCTAGCTGAGTAAAAATACCTCCCACATAGGGTTGTTATAGCAGCATGGTTAAAACATAACTTTCTACAGTCAGACAGAGCAGGTTGTGAAACCCAGATTTACCGTGCAGTATTGTGAACTGCGGAGGGCTACTTAACCCGAGCCCCGACTCGGTTTCCCCCTCTGTAAAATGGGTGGATGCAATAACAGCGTGCATTCAAGAGTTTCATAAGTGCGTGGCACCTATTAACGGCTCATAGGTGCTTCCACTGTAAGAGTAGAAATCTTTTATAATTAATTTTAACGATGACAGTGCTTATAATCACTGGATGTTAGCTTCTCTTAGCAGTAGTAGAGTATGAATATTTTTAGAATTAAAACAGTAGTCATTTCAGCTCTCCCCCACCCCCCGATCCAATTGCATATTTCCCTAACCGGCTTCATTTTGCTTCATACACTTCTCACCCTCTGGTGTGTTACTTGGTTATTTACCTGTTACTGCCCAGTTCCTGTCTCTAGGATGTAAGCTCCATGAGGGCAGGGATGTCATTTGGTGCGTTCCTACATCCCTGATCTGAGAACTGGGCCCGGCATATAGTAGCTGCTCAGTAAACACTTGATTGAACTAATGAATGAAATTAATAACATAACAGACACAGAGGGTCTAGCACATTGTGTAGCTCAGAGCACTCCTACCTGTGTCAGTGACCTCCATCCTGCAGAGGAATAAGTGGAAAAGCAAGGGCTTTCACTTCTTCCTTGCCATTCATTCCGGAAGTCAGTTCCTGCCACGAGGCATCTTGGAAAACCCGCGTTTCCCACTGGAACTTGTGGTGGGAAGCCTGAATCAGCTTCTTCTTAATTTACCAAACAGGAGCCCCCTTGGGGTGAAACTGTAGGGGTTTGCCTAGAGAAGCCCATCCTCCCATCTCCCCTGCTTCTGTCACCTTCTCCTTGGAGGAGAGGGAGCCTGAGTTGAATGGGAGGCCTGGCCAGGTGTGGCCCATTCCCAGGCCCAGTGTCCCTGCTCCATTTGCAGCCTGCGTCTTTTAGCCATTTCATGCAGCCTTGGAAAGAGCCCCGGGTGCCCACGCCAAGTTGCCCGAACCAAAGGGACATCGGGAGAGCGGCGGTCACCATAAGGTGCTTCCCTCAGTACGCTGCTCGTCCGGGAAGGCTGAACACCTTGCAAGTGTTTGACCATAACATTTCACATTTCCTTAATTCAGAGGGCACGTCGTAAGCTATACAGTGGATTTAATAGCAGCTTCTCAGGGGCATACATGAGGAGGGGGCTCTACTGTGTGAAACAGTGACAGCAATTTTAACAGTTTTAGAAATGTTACCACGTGCAGCGGCCACGTTTCCAAATCAGAGAAGTCTGTTGAGAATCACCACCCTTTCCCGAAGGCTCCTATATTCCAGCTGCAAAGTTCTCCCTGGTCATTTGTCCACAGGTTTTTGAATCATCACAGGAGCCTTGAGAATGCAGGTTCTATGATGCTAAATGTCCCTATAAATAAGCGGGCTCAGAGCGGCCCTGGGACTTCGCCAGACGAGGTGACGGTGCTCTGAGGCTTGCAAACCGCATGTCTGCCTGACGCCAGGCCTGGGCCACTGGCACCCCTGGCCGGAAACCTGGACTGAAATCTTCACCGTCTGGTCTTCTCCACTTGGGAGCTGAACGTGATAGGGAAAGACTCCCGGGAAGGGACTTAGAGTTCTACAGAAGCAGGACGGAAACTGGGAGTCCTCACCTAAAGCATTAGGAGATGCTCAAGGCAAAGGAACAAGAAAAGCAGGTAATCAGGATAGCCAGACATGTGGCCCCAAACAAGGAAGACAGAGACAGAGGTCTGGTTCCTGGGATTCCGAGTTAACGCGAGCAAGATGAAAACAAAAGAGGGTGTCGGGTGGGGGCAAAGGCAGCGTTTCGATCCAAGATCCTGAACAGCCATTGAAATTTGGAATCCATTTTTACAGGTCCATTTTACAATTTTTTTTTTTTTTTTTTTTTTTTTTTTTTACAGTGGGAGGTGATGCCTAGGGACCTCCCATCAGGGAAGCAGGTAGTGATGGGGCTTTTTATGTACCAAGGGTCCAGGTTTTCTGTCTTGACCCCTATTCCCTTTGCATTCTGCCTTTCTCATCAGACAGCCTCAGAAAAACACTGGTGCTTCTTCTGTTTTCCATTCTGCAAGACTCTTTCCTTCCTCTTCCTGTTGTTCAGGGAAAATTAATCACTGTAGTTGAAAGAAACTGTTGCCATCCTCTTTTTTTTTTTTTTTTTTTTTTAACATTTCTTTACTGAGACCTACCACGTGCCCACGTGCCAGGCACTGGGCGAACCACTTCCTAAGTACCGATGTATTCAGTCTTCATAACAAACTTGTGAAATGAGTGTTACATTCCCTGTTACAGATGAAGAAACCGAGGCACAGAAGTTCCATCTTTGTCCAGGTTCATGTAGCTCTGTATGGCTGGTCCACCTCTCTCAGACTCTAAGCCCGTGGGTTTTGTTTGTTTGTTTTTATTCACAAAGCATTGATGAGTAACATTATATAAGCTTCGTGTGTGTTACATTCTATTTCTCTTTCTGAATACCCTACGGTGTGTGCTCACCCCCAAAACACTAGCTTCCATCCATCATCATATAGTTGATCTCCTTGATCCGTTGTACCCTCTGCTCCTTGCCCGGCTCCTTCTATGGAAGGAACAAAGTAACGATGACTCCGTTCTCTGTGTCTTTGTTCTTGTTTCGTTTTGCTTGTTCATTTATTTTGTTTGTTTATATTTCACATGTGAGTGAAATCATACAGTATTCCTCTTTGTCTGGCTTATTTCACTTAGCATAATCTCAAAATCCATCCATGTTGTCAGAAATGATAAGATGTCATCTTTTTTATGGCCGAGTAGTATTCCATTGTGTGTATGTGTACATATATACATATATGTGTATACGTGTGTGTGTGTGTGTGTGTGTGTATCTCACGTCTTCTTTATCCATTTATCCACTGATGGGCGCTCAGGTTGTTTCCCTGTCTTGGGTATTGTAAATAATGCCCATGTTTTGAAACACATGTAAGTCTTTCTGCCTCCCCAGCCCCATCTCATCCCACACTGAGGGGGGATGGTACCGTAAAACACGTAATCTCAGGACTCTCTTTTGGGTCCCAAACACAAACGTAGAACAGACCCTCACCCAGTTGCAGAATCAGTAAGCTCACAAAGGGGCCTGTCTTATATGTAGCCCAGACATGTGACTCATCGAATCCCCATATCACAGATGCAGCCGGAGATAAGGGAAGGTCTGTTTTCTTCCCAGGGAGACAGGCATGAAGACAGGCCCTGTGATTAGATAGGAAGGTAGTGGCTCATTGGGTTACAGAATAATTGCCGTGTTCTTCTGACCTTGATAACTGAGCTGTTCCCTTCCGAGACTGTCCCGTGTGTCCGAAACTGGCCCGAGACTGTAAGATCTAGAAGGTTTCTCTCTCTGCCAGGGCTTGTGGAAATTACAGCAAAATAGCAAAGGATCATTTTGGAGCCGGGGTGGACCCCAGCAGAGACGCTGAGGTGAGAAGCATGCACGTTGAACATCTGCACTCGTTCGGCCCCCGTGACAGGCGTACGTAGAGGGTAGCGAAATCGAACCAAACCAGACCCCAGAAAAGGTAGTCGTTGATATCTTTATTTCGCAGCCCTTTTCTTCCTTAATGCTCGCAGTGGCTCTTGAATGTGAGTACGATTCGCCCTGTCTTGCAAATGTGTGGCTTTATGGTTGCATACGAGGAAAGTCTGGAAGGGCACGTACAAAGCTGTCAATAGCGGTTACCCATCAGGACAGTTGGATTGATGATGGCAGAAGGTCAAGTTTTACTTTGTCTGAAAAGCAGTGTTCCTTTTGTCATGATGATGATAATAATAATGAAGGAGGAGGAGGAAGAGCAGGTAATGGAGGGACGGAAGGAAGGAGAGGGGGAGGAAGTGAAAAGAAATGGAGGTGAAAAACCAAGTTTCAGACGAGTTTTCTCAGCTCCTCAAGGTCAGGAACCCAGCAGGGAAGTTGGGGTTTTATCAGCAGCTTCACTGTGAACCGTTCTCTTCCCTCCTGGCCATCCTGCCTCTTCCCCTGGGGGTGCCGAGTGCTAAATGACAACTCGGGACACTGCCGAGATCCAGGGGTCTGTCTGGGTGGCAGGGATGCGTTTCTGTCTCCTTCACGCCCACAGAAACACAGGCCACGTTCAGGATGTCGTTATAGTTCAGTGGACCCGGATATGCCGGAGTGGCCACAGGCCAAGCCAGGAGAAGTGGGCTGAAGGGCCTGGGGAAAAAAAATCTTCGAAGCTGTGAAATTGAGTCTTTTGAGTGAAACAGCGGAAGTTTCTTTCTTTTTTTTTTTTTTTTTTGGCCACGCCGAGTACATGCGGGATCCTAGTTCCCCGACCAGGGATTGAACCCGCGCTCCCTGCGGTGGAAGCGCAGAGTCCTAACCACTGGACCACCAGGGGAGTCCCGGAAGTTTCTAGACTGAGAACCTACTGCCGAGGGAGGTTCACCTTGGCAGCCCGCCTCTGCCTGCAGCCCGGCGCCCCTCTCATGCAACAGCACCCTGCCCTGCCCAGAAGGGGCAGAAAAGTAAACAAATTTTAAAATATTACAAAGTAAGCAGAACACCTCCAAGTAGACTTGGTAAAACCACACACTAAACCCTGGGCATTCCATACAGTTCTGGAAAACTCACATTACCCCCAGAGCATTACTGAAAAGACTGCCTGACACGTGCTTTCCACTTGAAAAAAGAAGTTTAAAAAAAAACAAGGCCAATGCCTGTGTGCCATTCTTGGGTCCAAAAGGTGCAAACTCAAGCTAGTTTGGGGGAAAAAAAATAAAGGCGAGAAAAAAATGAAGTGGCAGTGGGACGCTGTTTGGAGGGGGACATCCTTCCTTCCTCTTGTGAATAACGCAGCTTAGAGCCTAGAGAGAGAGAGGGCTGCCTGGGACAGACAGCCCGGCAAGGTGCAGGAACTGAGGGAGAAATCCGGATGAAGGAGCCCACAAGACACCGCTTGGGGGGTGGCCCATGCCTAGGGGCTGGGTATTTAGATTCTCTGCATTTTGCAGGAGAATGAAATAAAAAGCAGCAGCAGCCTGGGTCTTGGCTGGCACTCCTGGGAGCAGCAGAGCCAAAGCAGTGAACTGAAGCAGCAGAGCCCGGATGCCCAGCACCTGCCAGCCCACAGACTCTGCCAAAGCGACTTGGTACCAACTTCAGTCATATCGCAATTCAGTATTTAAATAATGCGACAAGGCTCCTTTGGAACCTGACCAGGGCCTGCTCAGGGCAGTAATTTTCCTTTTAAGCGGCAGGAGCTGAGAATCTACAATTTCCCAAAGATAATACGGCTCCACCCTTTTCTGGAAAAGCCTCTCCCCCACCCCCCACCCCCCGCCAAAAAAGGCAGCAGAGCGAAAGAACTTCACCCAGGCGAGCTGATTAAAATGGAAAGGATCTCAAATCCTGACCAGAGACAGGGAGGTGCCTTTGCCTCAATGCGCTCAGTGGTGAAATGGACCCCTTCTCTGGGGCCGCAGTCACCCCATGCAAACTCCAAATGTGAGGGCAATAAATTACTAAGGGCGGTCATGCTGGGCCCAGAGAGCTGGCGTTTAGAGCTGGCGTAGTTCTTGACCACATTTATTAGGTGCCTCTTCCAGTTGATTTCTAGCTAGCTTCCTTTTGTCCAAAACAGCCACAGCCGAAGGCATTGCAGACTCTTTTTGGCTTATTTATGACTTCTCCCTTGATCGGTTCTCTCTGACCTTTTTCCTCCCCACAAACGCAGAGTGAGACCGTGGGGGGCCTTTCGTGCTCTCATTCATGTTCGCTGTCAGGAATTGACCTCATATGCAAAAACGGTGGCTCAACTTGTGCACGTGAGGCTTAAGATCGCAGGTTGCCCAGTTCCATTAAAGGAAGACAATGCGGGGTGGGGGGAAGTTCCAGGTTTTATTAATTCCTGATTCTGGGAGTTCATTCCTCTTTTGATACTTATCCATACTTTCTGCTAACTGACCATTGCCAGCCGTGTGATGGATAATGCCCTTTAAGCCACCGTGCAAGTTACAGTAATGTCACCAGGCTATTAACCTTTGGGTATTTGCATTATTAGTCAATTTCCTAAGTCCTTGGAGTTAAAGCAGCCACTGAGACTTTTCATTTCCATTTTGCAGGAGCCGGGAGTCAGGTTGTATGAATTTCTCCCAGCCTGGCTGGGAGGGAGGTATGCTAACAGCCACCTCGTCATTTATGGTCAAAGTATAGTGCAGGGAGCATATTTTTATTTTTAATTTTTAAAAAATTATTGTTTCGTTTTTGGCTGCTTTGGGCCTTTGTTGCTGAGTGCGGGCTTTCTCTAGTTGCGGCGAGCGGGGGCTACCCTTCGTCGCGGTGCGCGGGCTTCTCGTTGCGGGGGCTTCTCTTGTTGCGGAGCACGGGCTCTAGGCACACAGGCTTCAGTAGTTGTGGCACGAGGGCTCAGTAGTTGTGGCTCGCCGGCTCCAGAGTGCAGGCTCAGTAGTTGTGGCCCACGGGCTTAGTTGCTCCGCGGCACGTGGGATCTTCCCGGGCCAGGGCTCGAGCGCATGTCCCCTGCATCGGCAGGCGGATTCTTAAGCGCTGCGCCACCAGGGAAGTCCGGGAGCATATTTTTAAACAAACCCAGCATCCATTCCTTCCGTGGAAGGGGACTCGGATATTGTTTCATGGCCATAGAGTCTGTATTAAAGTGGAAGCATTTTAGCTTTGGACAAGTGTTACGAGCCTCCTTTAAAAATGAAATATACGTCCAGATGAGATATTCGTGCTCTGTAATGCCAGGCGGTGCACCAAAATCTAGGGCAAACCCGTTTACATATGAAAACCTAACGTGAATGTGAAAACATAAGTCTTCGCTAAGGCTGCTCACGATGAAGCAGAGAGGAAGTGGGGTTGAGGAAAGCAGAACTTCAGGGAGATAGAGATGGATATAGAAATAGAGAAAGAACAGGGAGAGCAGGAGAGGGAACTGCAGACCCGACAAAATGGTCACCTTACGTGAATCTTCTACAAATAGCCAGTAAAGGCCATTATATAACAAGGCACTGGTGAGCAGCTGGCCTGGACTCAAGGCGCCAGCCGATCGAGGCCATTGGCTGAATCAGCCTGGCAACTCGCTACCTCCACACCGTTATTCATGCTGTGCCTGCAGCCTCAGTGTCCCCGTTTGTCATGGTTTATTGAAATTTACCTCAGCAGCCAGAGCTCAGATCAAATACCAACTCTGTGCTGTAAAGCCTTTTCTGCCCACACGTCTCCCACCACCCTCTCTCTGCCCAGGGTCGCTTACAGCCTCACCTCCTTCCTATCACCCAGCTAGCACTTCTTTCCTGCTATCATCCATACGATGTTACTCGTATTAATGGCTCATCGCCCAGTAGACCCCGAGCTCCCAGGAGGTGGGACTCCTTTATTCTCTCATCTCCCACATTCCCGCTGCTGGGCTTAGGGAGAGCAGCTTGGACTGTGGAAAGAATACACATTCGAGTCAGAAGAATCTGGCTTTGTACCTGCTACTTGCCAGCTCTTCGACTGTCGGCAAGTTGATGTCCGTTGCCTCTTAAAACTCAAGTGTTAGGGACTTCCCTGGCGGTCCAGTGGTTAAGACTTCGCCTTCCAGTGCAGCGGGTGCAGGTTCGATCCTTGGTCAGGGAGCTAAGATCCCACATGCCTCAGGCCCAAAAAACCAAAATGTAAAGCAGAAGCAATATTGTAACAAATTCAGTAAAGACTTTAAAAATGGTCCACATCAAAAAATCTTAAAAAAAACAAAACAAAAAGAAACTCAGTGTTATTCTGAGGACTAAGGGGTCTGCTTGCAAAAGACAGACATCTATCAGTACAGCCCAGGCAATTTTTAACAGAGCTTCAATATTTCAGGATGCCAATGGAAAAGATGTTTTGCATGGGAGGAAACTCCTATGCAGAAATATCAATAAGCCAAATTTTATTGAACACTTGATAACTCCCAGGCTCTAGAAGAAGCATTTTACCACCTCATCTCATTGCTGGGTCTCTATGACTCCATGAGACAAATATCCATTCAGGCCCATTTTCCTGAAAAGTAAACGGAGGCTCGGAGGGGTTAGCCTGTGTGTGCAGCCGCACAGGCCCTTATATGATGGAGGTGAGGCTTGACTTCACCTCTGCCTCCCAGAGACCCAACTCCTGCCATCCAGGGGCTTCTTGAAGTCCCAGGGGTTTTTTAAGTAACACCTTATATTTTTAAAAAGGTTGGGTCCTCGTTTAACTAGGGCCTTAGGGACCAAAGTTCCTGAACCATGGCAGCTGATCCGACCATTCCAGGTGTCTTAAATGATCAACACGGACCTGTGTCTGGTCAGTTCAGCCACAGTGATCAGTATTGATCGTGTGGACAGCCCCATCGATTGGGTCGGGAGGGCCTTGGGCCTTCAGGGACACCCCGGATGGGACATGGTTTGACCTTTCCCCGTGCTCTGTCCGATGTCATCACCATGGTCCTTAAAACAAGGGAAACTGAGGCACAGGCAGGCAGTCTCCTGGCAGATGGTCTGCTTTAGAGGAAGGGAGGTAAGTCTGCTTTTGCAAAATCCAATCCAGCCCTCACCACAGTGAACGGTTAGTGAGTCAAAGGGTAGGGCGTGGGGGCGCTGCTACGTGGAGCTTGTCGGAGTTCCAGGGAAGGCTCTCTGTAAAATTTGGCATCTTTTCCGGCCTCTGATCTCATAGGCAGTGTAGAGTGATGCTTAGAGCACAAGCGTCGGACTCTGGCAGCCTGGATTTGGTCCCTAGCCCCATTTTTCCCTAGCTGTGTGACCTTGGGACAAGATTGTAACCCGCTGAGTCTGTTTCTCCACATGAACATAATGGGTAAAACAATGGTACCGACTTCAGTTTGGCCGAAGGAGGGTTTTTCTGGGATGTGAACGTTTCAGGGCTAAAACTGGGAGAATTGGCTCCCCTCCGGTGTAACCCAGCCCCTGGCTCCCCGAAAGCCTCGGTGAATGCTGGCAGCTACTCCCACTGTTACGATGTTGTAGCCGTTTCCCAGCTTGGACACGTGGTTGGTGCTCGTCTGTTAATGCATTTTCCACCCATCAAAGGAGATAGACGAAAGCAAGAAGTGTTGACCTAATGACCTGGAGGAGGCGGATTCCCTTGTTTCTTGATGGCTGGAGGCTTCCTTTGTGGTATCGCAGCCCTCGGCCCCTGTGGGCAAGGGCTGCACGCCTATGGACCGGTGAGGCTAGGGGTGACAGGATTGTGGAAATGACACATCTACTCAGAAGGGGACCACGGGATCTCGGCTTGCACCAGTCGGGCTGAGCTCAGGTCGCCGTGTTCCAATTACGTGGGGAAATGGAAGCAGCTCAGCCGATACAGGCCTTCATATTATATTTCTCTACATGTCAATTATACGGTGTACCAGAATAACAGGAATCTGTTGGCCTTGGTGCCGAGTCATGTGTTCCCATGAGCTTTCACTTCCATGTGCCTTCGTCCCGTGCCACGTCTCATGCAAATGCCAGGGGTGCAAAGATGA
Source organism: Physeter macrocephalus (assembly GCF_002837175.3). Classification (NCBI taxonomy): domain Eukaryota; kingdom Metazoa; phylum Chordata; class Mammalia; order Artiodactyla; family Physeteridae; genus Physeter; species Physeter macrocephalus. The sequence goes on along the minus strand of NC_041230.1, from coordinate 47,911,294 downwards.
GACACACAGTCACGGTGACTGTCACTCGAGCGCAGTCCGGGGGCTAATTCCGTGTGCTACGTTTGAGGTCTACTCGGGGACTTAATTCTCGAAAATGATTCAACAATTGGCTGGACGGCATTGCTAGTAGTATTTTTTTTTTTAAGTGAAGGGTAGCCGTGGTCTCTGCCATTTTTTAATGTCGTTGACTCGGGGTGGGGGGAGATGTGATGGAGTGAGTGTGGGTGTGTTTCTTCACTTCTCGTTTCGAGCAGGCGCAGGAACTTCGAGCGTCTCCCCATCACGTGGAGAGGTGCTGATGTGTTATTTCCAGCCAGGCCCGAAAGCAGAAGTCCAGCCCGTGTCCTCACACTCGGGGACCTGGGCTGTGTCTCCCGTTTAACCTCAGCACAACTATCCCCATTTCCGAGACCCCACGGCACTTGGCCCCAAACCGAGGCCGTCAGGAAGGTTGCCCCCGTCCCACCTGGAGGGCTGGGAGTTTGTGCAAGGAACAGGAGACAGGCAGGCCTGGTGGTCAGCTCGTCTGGGGGTCAGAGGGACCCCAGCCTGAGCTGCACAGTCACCCACAACCACCAGATTCACCGCAGACCTCTGCTTTATGATTCATGGGAGGATTTCCTCTCAGTGTGTGCTGGGCAGATCCACTTTCTCTCCTCTATTCTCAAGTGGAAAGAGAGGGTCAGATGTTTGAGGATCCATCTTACAGACAGGCAGTTTGGATGGCCGGAGTGGGATGTGAATGATGTGGAGAAGTTGGGAAATGGTAACAGCAAACAGCAGATTGTACAAATGGAGCTCTTAGGTTCCAGGCACGGCCCTAAGGGCTTTTTCATAAAATAGCACCTTTAATCCTTATAACAACCCTATGATGTAGCTACTTGTATCATCTCTTGTTTTACAGAGGCAGAAACTGAGCTATAGAAAGGCTAAGTAGCTTTTTTTTGTTGGGGGGGGAGTTGGGGCGATTGTTTTGAACAGTGAAAGTAGATTTTATTCAGGAACTATTGCAAGAGGGGAAAAAAGACCTCAGTATACGCCTTGACTCAATTTTTTTTTTTTGAGTAAATTTGATGTGTAACATTATGTAAGTTTAAGGCATACAGTGTGTTACTTTGATACACTTACATATGGTAATATAATTGTGGATAGAGCAATACCTATCTCATGACATAATTATAGTACAATATTATCGTCTTTGTTCATTACATTGTGTATTAGATCTCTGTGGCTTATTTACTACTTGTTACGTTTGAGCCCTTAAACTCCATCCTTCTTATCCCCTCCTCCCCGTTCCATGGTAACCGCCATTTTACTCTCTGCTTTTTTATAGGTCTAACTTTAGAGTCCACATATAAGAGATATCATATAGTACTTATCTTTCTCTGTCTGACTTATCTCGATCAGCATGATATGCTCAAGGTCCATTGTTATTGTCAAAAATGGGATGATATCTTCCTTTTTCACAGCTGAATAATGTTTCATAGTGTATATGTAGCATATCTTTTTTATTCATTCATCCGTTGCTGGGCATTTGGACTGTTTCCATATCTTGGCTATAGCAATAATGCTGTGATAAACCTGGGAATGCGTATAGTTCGTCAAAATCCTGGTACCATTTCCTGTGGGTATAGTCTCAGAAGTGGAATTGCTGGATCATGTGGTAGTTTTGTTTTTAATTTTTTGAAGAACCTCCATACTGTTTTCCATAGTGGCTGTACCAATTTACATTCCCACCAGCAGTATACCAGAGTTCCCTTTTCTCTACGTCCTCACCAGTACTTGTTATTTCTAGTCTTTTCGGTGATAGCCATTCTGACAGCTGTGTGGTGACGTCTCGTTGTGGTTTTGATGTTCATTTCCCTGGTGATGAGTGATGTTGTGCATCTTTTCATGTGTCCGTTGGCCATTTTGATGTCATCTTTGGAGAAATGTCTGTTTAGTTCTGCTCATTTTTAAATCAGATGTTTGTTGTTGTTGAGTTGACTGAGCTCTTTATATATTTTGGACATTAACCCCTTGTTCAGTATATGGTTTGCAAAAATTTTCTTCCATTCTGTAGGTTGTCTTCTCATGCTGTTAATAGTTTCTTTTGCTGTGCGGAAGGTTTTGAGTGTGATGTATCCCATTTATTGATTTTTTTTTCTTTTGTTTTTTCTACTTTAGCGTCATGCCCCCCAAATTATTGCCAAGACCGATATCGAGCGGTTAAGTAGTCTGCCCAAGGTCACACAGCTGGCAGATGCCAGTGTTAAGGTCTGAGCCCACGTAGGCTGAGCCGAGCCTGTAATTCCTGTGTTATATTGAATATCAAAGTTATCTGTGCAGATTGGCCAGCAGGTGGTAAAAATTAAAATGATGTTGAATGATGATGGTAACCACTTGGACAGTCATGTTAGCGGTGAACACTGGTTGAGCACTTACTGTATGCCAAGAATGGAGCCAATGGCTTTACCAGTGAAATCTCCCAGAAACTGGAGATGTCTCTTGCTTTTCCTCTCTTTTATCCCACGCATCCAGTTCATCAGCAAGTCTTATTAAATCTGCATCCCAATTCCCTGTAAACTACCTACGTCTCCCCATCTCTGCTGGGAGGCCAAAGGCTGTTCCACGATGAGGGGCCTGCCCTGCTGTGTGCACCATTATGAAGCTACACTAAACCTTGCCCTTTGCAGGCGCTCAGCAAATGCGTGTGCAGTGCGCTAATGGAGTGCCTGGTGCCATCGTCATCACAGCCTGTAAGGGTGGTACTGTTGTTGCCTCCACTTTGCCACGAGAAGCAGATTGAGGATGGGAAAGTGGCTTGCGTAGGTCCCACGGAGATGACGAGACAGAGCAGACGTTTGACACTTGGGTGCAGTCCTGAGTCTGAGAGCCAGTCTTATTCAACTTAACCGTTATGAATCCTTGGCGCCCCCATCCCAGCATGGAAGTCAGAAAGGGCAAGCCTCCTTGGAAGCCGGCAGGCACATGACTGGGTCTTGACCAATCATACACAACAATCCTAGACTTGGATTTGGTTGTCAGGGAATCCAGGAAGTGGTGAGAGTGACACCCAGAGCCCAGGGTGTCAGTGCCGGAGCCCAGGATCTGGGCTCTCTGATGACAGGGAAGGAAGTTTGGCCCCTGCACCGCTAGGCAGTGCCAGGCAGTGGCTACAAAGAACTGGTCTGTTAATGTGAGTCTTCCTTCCAGCTTACCTCCCTGTTTTCTGAGCCCCTTTCTCCAGATCTCCTGGAGGCCCTGTGAACCCCCATTACCCTTTCAGTAAATCCTTCTCTCTGCGTAAATCTTCCAGAGTTGGCTTCTATTGCCTGTAACCAAGAGCCATGCCTGTTACAGCTCAGATTCAAAGGGATGTCCCCGCCACAGAGCCAGGAGGGTCTACTCTCCCCAACTGCAATGCATCCCCTCCCAGTGACCTCTCCCGGCTTGATGACCTCCCCTCCTTAAGCCTTGCAGACCCGCAGTGTGGACCACAGAGAACACTGAGGGGGGCACCCCTCAGTCACAGAAACCCTTTCCCATGGGCCCCGGGGAGGAGGAGCATCCAGAACTTTGCTCTTTGTCTGCAAGTCAGTCAGGACTAGAGCTGCAGGCCTCGCCTCTGCTCTCTAGGCCACCCTTTGCTGAATTCTCCTGCCGGTAGTGGGTAGGCTCAGAGACTGAGCCCTTGCATCTCTGCTGCCTGGTGCTAGCGGGAGCTGTCAGGGGCTTGTTCATGGACGAGCCCAAGTAATGGGAACAGTTCACCTGCCCCCCTGACTCCCACGCCCCCTGCCATGCTCCCCGGGATCAGCTCCCAGCCCTTGGCTGTGACCTTGTTTCTCTGGATGTTCTATACCAGCTGAAATGGATATGAGCTGTAATTACTCATTCCACAGGATCCTATAGGCTGCTCTTTGTACCGGAGTTGAGAACCTTCATTGTCCGCGTCGCTTAAATTACTGAACATCGTGTCATCCCTTCTGAATTAGTGCTCGTTAATGAGCTGGTGGTGGTTCTAGAAACTCCCTATTTATTATGCAGAGGCCAAGTATCATCCAGGCAGTTGCACTGCAACCCAACTCATGTGACTTTTGATCTGCCATGGAAAGAAATGGGAAAAAAAAAAAATCCCACGTTTATTAACTTTTCTTTCTTCCTGACCGAAGGTGTGATAGACGTAAAAATAATCATCTAGGCCCTAGCTTACAAATGACACTTTTCGTTTTGAAACAAAATGTGTATGACTGGGAGGGTGGTATCTCCCGTTTTCTTTCCATGAGCTCACTGTTTCGAACTCCGGTTTGCCTCAGAATCCTAATGCAGAGAAAGCACCTTTCTTTTTCCTTCTCTCATTGACTCCTCTTTTGTTCAGTTGGTCCCCCAACTTACAGAATCGAAAAGGCTAGTCCAGAGAGTGAGATGGCCAAAAAAAAAAAAAAAAGAAGAAAGAAAAGAAAAAGGCAAACAAAAATTAAGGGTCAAACTTTCACACTGATCAAGCCACAAATGATCACACGCCAAAAGAAAAGTCAGAGTTCAATTAGAAAAAAAAAAAAAAAAAAAGACTTTGGAATGGGAAGATGAAAACAAAAGAGTCCACGCTTCCTCCTTGCGTGTTATCACACAGTAATATTGCACGGTAATGGGATACAGTCTCTCCCCGTGTCCAAGAGGTGTAACTGCATCCTTAGCCGGTGACAGTATCAGCACCGCTCGTTGGAGGGAGGGCTCGCCTGGAAGGGGGAGAGAGCGATGCTTCCCAGGCTGACATTAATGTCTCTGCAAGGACATTCTGCCAGGGTGCGACGGGTCACAACCAAATGGACTGCTTCCCAGTGGGCTGGACTCCAGTCACATCGTCAGGTAAACACAGAAATATTCTGTCTTCGCCTGCCAAGCCTTGTCAAGTATCTGTATTTGTTTTTGCATCTTGGGTCCCACAAGGTTCCCACCCATATTTCTTTATAGAGGAAATGTAAACCATATGCTTTCGCCTTATTTCCACTGACTGTATCCAAGCGCTGTTTGAGGCCAGACATATTCTTTTGCAAGGAGCCTTTTGAGCGGCGTGGATCAGCCTGCCCAGCCTCTTTTTTTTCCGTCCACATTTTGTCATGACTCAAGTAGATGTGACTTTCTGGTACCAAAAGAAAAAAAAAAAAAAAAAAAGGAATCTTTGTTGGATCCTGAACGTGAAGAATTGAGTTCTGCTTGTCCTAACTTGTTTCTGTCGTTAATAAACGCCGCTTGTGGCCGCAGACAAATAACATCAGGGTCTGATAACTAATCCTAATGTTCTTTTCTATGGCTGTGCCTCAGTATCCTTCTCAAAACAGTGCTTCTGGCAGTCCATATGAATCAGTAGGCATCATTATTTGCCATGCCAATGAGAGACACGTCTATTTTGATGTTGGTCGATATGTATTTTTTTTTTAACCTTTTTTTCATTTTTTAAAATTGAAGTATACTTGATTTGCAACGTTGTGTTAATTACTGCTGTGCAGCAAAGTGATTCAGTTATACACATATATATATATATATATACAGATATATACACACACATAATTTTTTGTATTCTTTTCCATTATGGTTTGTCATAGGATACTGAATATAGTTCTCTGTGCTGTACAGTAGGACCTTGTCGTTCATCCATTCTGTATGTAAAAGCTCACATCTGCTCCCCCCAACCTCCCACTCCATCCCTCCCCCAACCCCCTCCCCCTTGGCAATCGCCGGTCTGGTCTCTGTGTCCATGAGTCTGTTTCTGTTTCCTAGATAGGTCCATGTGGAGAGACACATTTTTACAGGCATGGGTGGACATTGGGTTTGGATAACATCCTTTGGGGGCAGACACATTTCTCGAGGCATTAAAAGTCCGGAGACGGCTTCCCTGGTGGCGCAGTGGTTGCGCGTCCGCCTGCCGATGCGGGGGGGCCGGGTTCGCGCCCCGGTCCGGGAGGATCCCGCGTGCCGCGGAGCGGCTGGGCCCGTGAGCCACGGCCGCTGGGCCTGCGCGTCCGGAGCCTGTGCTCCGCAACGGGAGGGGCCACAGCAGAAGTCCGGAGAAACAAAAGTGAGACAGCTCCCCTAAGTAAAAGGCAAGTTAAGAGTCCCGAGCCAGCAGGGAGCATCCTCGAAGAGTTGCAGCCTGGGTAATGTTGAGAACCCCGTGCTTCCCAAATGGCACACCCTTGGAAGACACAGGCAGCGCCTTTAACTTCCCGCTGTAATCCCACACCAGGCTCGGAAGCTCTCTGCAGTCCCGCTATTTATCCGCCTGGCGAGGCACAACACTTACTTATTAAAAACATATCTATCATGGTTAATGACTTGATTTTTTTCCCCTTTAATACAGTACAGTGACAGGTGTAAAGGGAAGATGAGAGTCAGATGCTTCTGCAATATGCTTCCCGCTTTAAGATGTCTAGAACATCCGGCCTTCCTCCATGGTGCCGGGATGGGGGGCACCTCCCACCCGGCCTCGCTTCCACCCCCGCCCGCAGACACAGATTACACGCTTGTGTTGGATGGAAAATCGTACCATTTGCAGTTTCCGATAAAAGCACGTTCAAGTGCATATGGAAAGTACCATTAGGAGCAACTCCGAGTGCTGAGTAAAAATGGGTCATTAGGTTTTTGTTTGTCGGAGAGCGTCTCCCATCTGACAGTGCCGAATTGTACCACTTTCAGCAGCTTATGTTCCCAGTTACATTAAACAGACAAACAGATTGACTGTTTTGCATTTCTCATCTGACAACAGCTTGTCTTCATTTGCTGCACACGGGTGGCAGCGCTGAAAGCGCGGTGGATGCTGGCCACCGAGGTCCTGGTTTTGAATAACAGCAGATGCCAACATTGAACTTCAAAATCAATCAATTCTCTTTCCTGAGTACGGATAAAAGGTCTAGTAGAGTGCCTGCAGGGGGATTTCTGCTGGTTACAGCTGAAGACAGAGAAGCCACATTCATTACCAAACTTGCTGCAAGAAATCACAAATGTGGGTAATTTTAGCAAGGGAGGTGGTGGGGAAGAAGCAGGACCCCGGTGCTGCCTGGGACCGGGCAGCTTGATATTAGGACACTCAGTGTGATTAAGGCGATGACTGTATCAGTTGATCTGATTCTGGCGCGAGGGCTTAATATGCAGTGACAGAAAAGAGAGTCGTTTTCACGCCGGCTACTTTTCTCAGTAGCCTGTGGTCGGTGGGTTAATTACAGCCTTTCTCCAAGAGGGAGACGGTGCAAGGGGACACGGCTCGCTCCCAATTACAGAGCTAACGGCTTGATGTGAAGCCAGCCAGCATGCGATCCAGTACCTTTGACTCTCCGACTGCCCAGTTGCCAAGGCTCCTCTGGAATGGAGTTCTGAGTCATTCGAAGTGGTGGTCCCCGCCCCCCCCCCCACTGCCTCATGCTGGGATCGGAGGCTGGACCACGGTCCCCCGCGTGGCATCATCTCTGTGGCACCCGGGTGCAGGAGGGCACGCCCAGCGGGCATGTGAGGGATGCGGGTGAGAGCTGCACACCCCGGGAGAAGGCCGGCCACCTTCTGTCTGCTCTGAGCCTGGTCTGTTCTGTGAGAGGAAGGGAACCTTCTTGGTTCCAGTGCCGGACTCTGACGTCGGACAAACCATGGCTCAGTTCTCAACTTTGCCCCTAAAAGGCTGTGAGACCGTGTGGAAGTGACCTCACAGAAGTGAGCCAGTGTCCTCATTCACAACATTAGGCAGAATAGTACAGTTGCCACTGCATAGCATCATTAGGGGGCTTAAATAAGATCAAGTGTACAAAGCCCATAGCCGTTCTCCTTACCCAGAACATCGTAAGCGCCCGCTAATGGCCAGTATGTGTGTGCGCGCATGTGTGCATAACATTATATGCTTTCTATCGTGTGTGGTTCATATGTGCGCATCCACATGCATATCATAGGTATAATAAACTGTATAATAGATGTGTTATCTGTGAGCATATGTGTATATACACACATACATAATATAAAATGCATATCTATTAAGTGTATAAATAGACATATATGTATGAAGGTGACCTATATGCATAATAGCTACGTGAAGGTATAATATGCCGTGATGGAACCTCATGCCTCTGGCTCTACCCCCAAGGCAGGCATAGGACAGTCCCCTTTGTCCTCCACCAGCTTTGTCACTTAACAGTTCATTCTCTCAAATAGGAAAAAAATGTACTTCCTTCAGTCTCATAACACGAAAGTGAGCTCCACCGAGGGTCACCTGTAATCCTCAAAACCAGCGTGCGTGTATATTAGTGTCCTCATCCTGCAGGAGAAGAGATGAAGGCTGGTGCGGAGTGGGGAGAAGTCACTTCCCCAGAGCGTGGCTGGTCCGTGGACCAGCGGGCGTGCAAAGCCCAGCATGCTTCCCTTTTCCATCCTCCCGAGAAGCGTGGGTCCCCCGCTGCAAAGGTGGGAAGACAGGATCCTATCACATCAGACACCTATAGGACCCGTCCTCCTGACGACCCAGCTCAGTTCTCCCGGAGTCAAGCCTCAGCCTTTTTTGTCTCAAGGGACCTGCCTTGTGACTGAGTACTCTCCCCTGTCTCTGCCCTCCTCCCCACCTCTGCTTTCCTTTCCTTTCTTCTCCTCTCCATGTGTTGCTGAAAAACAAAGCCAAATACAAGCATTTGGATCTTATCCAAGCTTGCAGCAGACCCTGTAGTTGAAAAGTTTTTATTGATATAAAATTCAAGAGAGTTCTGAAATGATCTCTTAAAAACAAACAGGGCTTCCCCGGTGGCGCAGTGGCTGAGAGTCCGCCTGCCGGTGCCGGGGACGCGGGTTCGCGCCCCGGTCCGGGGGGATCCCACGTGCCGCGGAGCGGCTGGGCCCGTGAGCCGTGGCCGCTGAGCCTGCACGGTCCGGAGGTGGGGTGGGGGGGGACATTCCAGGCACGCTCCCTGCCCTCAGCAGTTGCTGATGGTCACTCACATGTCCTAAGAGATGGACGATTCAAGCCAGGTGGATGACAGGACAGAGGACCCTGGTTTTCAGGGATTAGGATCGGGGGTGGGGGGGGGTGTGTGTGGAAGAGATGGCACCGGACCAGAGTGGTTATAGCATAAAACTGTCCTAAGAGATGGACGATTCAAGCCAGGTGGATGACAGGACAGAGGACCCTGGTTTTCAGGGATTAGGATCGGGGGGGGGGGTGTGTGTGGAAGAGATGGCACCGGACCAGAGTGGTTATAGCATAAAACGAAAGGATCAAAAGCCCTTCCAAAGTCATACTCGGCATCAACAAAGCAGAGAGAAGATAAGGAAGAAGTAACTTGGGCCATGTGATGTGAAGGCTCTGGCATCCACTTAGAGCCAGGAAGCAAGAAGCTTTCACTGCCTGAGAAAGATCAAGGTCAAGGCGCCTACGGGCTGCCATGTCTCTGTGCGGGACACCTGGTCTGATGGGGGGGGCCCATCCTTTGAAGTGCTCAGGGCATCACAGCTTGTTGGGGGCTGCAGAGCCACCGGAGATAACTTTTAAAAAGCAGCAAATTGCCCGATTTTCCTCTCTTCCGTGACCCATCCTCCCCTTCAGTTTCCCTCCACTCTGGGCCTGGGCCTGGCACGTAGGACCTTTTGTCGTCTTAGTAGAGGCTGAAACCTGCTTAGGGCCTGGAGTTTGCTGTTTTAATTCAACAGTGGAAGGTTTTCTCGTTCTCTTTGTTTGTTTTTCTTTTCCGTTTTCTTTTTCTAAGCCAGGGGGACAATGCGGTTGCAGAGCAGAAGCTGTGTGCGAGACGCTCCCCGGATCCCGAACAAACCCCTCATTAAGCGGAGGTGGATTTCCTCGTCACAGCTTTTAGCCAAAGGGCAAAAGGTCGCCCATTAACCAGCATCCAGTCTAAACAGGACTGTGTAAAACGACCAGCAGGGGAGGGAGAAAAGGGAGGAAAAGTCAAATATTTGCTCTTAATTCTCAAAGTTAGTTTCCCCCAGAGGCGATCAGGGCAACGCGGCGAATGATAAACACGGCACTTGGGCTGCAGGTCCGGAGGCCCCTCGTCCGGGGGACCCATCAGCACCCCTTGCAGCCGGGCCGAGGATGCCCTGGAAGGGGCCACCGCTCTGGAGCTGGTATTGGGGGGCTCAGGGGCTCCGCCTTCCGTGCCGTGGTCCCCACCACCTGCCTTCAGACCCTGGCCCTGAGGGCCTCTCTTGAGGGTACCCCGGCAGAAGCAGGAACTTGCTGGGCGCTGACACAGCTTCTGTTCCTTGCCCTGTGCAGAACCCACTGAGGGGTCTCCTTGAAGCCATCCAAAGCCAGCAGGGCCTGGCCAGGTGTGCAGCGACTTCTGTCACATCCCCTCTGCCCGGTCTTGGCCAGAGGTCAGCTCCCACCCCCTGCCTCTCCCCTCACCTGCAGCGGGGTCATGGCATTGGCATTGGTCGCTCCTTCCCACGATGAGAAGACTCTTCCCCGGGTTTTTGCATGCTGGCGTCTTCGGGGTGTCAGTGCCCCACTTGTCTTCCCACTGCAGTGAGGGCTGATCTTTGGAAACCCTCCAACTGCAGCCAGGAATTACCCTCCCCTGACCCTGCCCAGCTGGAACCAGCTTTCAAGGAAGTATTTGGTTCTTATATTCCTCAGCTTGTCCAAGGGGGTTTGCAGAGCCTGCATCCCGGGATGAGACAAATTAACATCCAGGGAGGAAGTGCCAGGCCGCTCAGGCCTCCCGGGCAGGGGCTGCCCCTGTGAAACTTAGGACAGCGAGAAGCGGAGCAAAACGCTCACTTCGGGCAGACGGGGCCATCCCCAGAGCAGAGGACAGATGGACGGGGTGGGGACGGACCCAACGTGGCTACTCGTTTCCCCAAATTCACCAACCGGACAAGCCACTCTCCCTTCTCTGGGGACAGAAGCCTCCATGGGCAGAGAGAGGCTAGAATGTCCTGCGAATACGGTGGTTCCCAGCCTCAGCCCGGGCCGGCTTCATCTGAGAGCCACCTTGCAGGGGCGTTGGGCCCTTGGTTTAATGCTCTGCTGTCCTCGTCTTGAATATTCTTAATCATTGTGAACAAGGGGTCCTGGCGTTTTTATCATGCACTGGACCCCGCAAATTATATAGCAGATCACGACCTCAGCAGAGCATTAGAATCACCTGAGAAAGTTTTAAAACCTGTCCACGGGTTGTGTTTGGATTTAACTGGAGGGGACTCCCCAAGGGACTCTGGTGTGTAGCCCAGGTGTGGATACACCGCCCGGTAGAAGAAAACCGTGTGTGGAAGGAAACCAGAGGATGGGGAATGTATGTCTACCCCCAAATGCCTTCAGAAAGACACGCCAGGGGCCCACAGCACTATATTTCTGTAGAACTCAATTTGTGCCCGTGTGATAGCGCTGGAAACACTTCATTGTGATAATGATATGAATGATGGTAATGATATTTAGGGAGAGCTCACTATCAGCCTGGCACTTTTCCAAGTACTTGTATGTTTCATTGCATTTGAGTTTCACAGCCTCTGTATGGTGGGTCATGTTATTTTCCCTGTTTACAGATGGGAAGCTAAAACTCTGAACACTTTGATTGTTTCCATAGCTGTCAAGTGCAGTTGACTTGAGTTTCCTCTCCCCCGTTATAGTCTTTCTTATGGAACTGATACCTTCCAAGGCTTAGGAAGTGCCCTTTTCAGCTCTGTGTCCCCCCGTTCCACACCCCCCCCCCGTCATGCCAAGCACACAGTAGGTATTCAGGAAATGCTCTCGCAGTCAGTTCTTCCACAAAAGATTTGCCACGTTGTTGCTGTCTTCTTTGGTTGGGAACTTGATGCTGCTTTCAGGACTGTCAAGAAAAACTGCGGAGAAAAACCCCTCCCATGTATTTTTTCATGCTGTCTTACTTGGATCCCCTTTGTCACCCCAGAATATTATGATGGCCTTAACTACAGAAGCAGGACCTCATGACTTGAACTTTAACATGATTGAGACTGCATCCCCACAAATATTATCCCAGAAAAGTGACTGGTTGGGACCAAGAAGTGGCTGTTAAAAGCAGAACCCTCTGCCAGAATCAGAGGATATCGCCAGGCAGCAGGGAAGACAACATATACCGTGCACAGCCTCGGCCATCGACAGGGAGACCTGAGTGAATCTCTTTGGCAGAGGGCTTCTGCTTTTTCCGAAAAGCAGAATTGTCAGCCAGAGGAGCATGCATTCAGCAGGGCAGACAAATTGCAAACTCAGAAAAACACCGGAGGGACAACTGAACTGTCTCAGTAGCCTTGAACTTCAGGGGAAAACAATATGTAAGGCTGGAGAGAAAATGGATCCACATTTCCTGTTAATCTTCGTGTTTGCCAGGCAGGGCCGTTCCTGGGTCCTGAGGTTTCTGCTTGCCTTGACCCTGGGGCAGGAGAGGCTTCAGAGCAAGGCCTTAATGCAGTCAAAAGACTTAAAGAGCTGAGGATGGTAAAAAAAAAAAAAAAAAAAAAAAAACCTTAAGTCTTCAAATACAGAGTAAATATGCTGTGACTGGGAAGCTGCTGAAATCTGTGTTTATGGAGCTGATTTTTTCAGAGATTATTCCCTTAAACCTGCATAGGGCTTTTTTAAAAAATATATTTATTTATTTATGGCTGTGTTCGGTCTTCGTTGCTGCGCGCGGGCTTCTCATTGCGGTGCCTTCTCTTGTTACAGAGCACGGGCTCTAGGCACGTGGGCTTCAGTAGCTGTGGCTCGCGGGCTCTAGAGTGCAGGCTCAGGAGTTGTGGCGCCCGGGCTTAGTTGCTCCGTGGCATGTGGGATCTTCCCGGACTAGGGCTCGAACCCGTGTCCCCTGCGTCGGCAGGCGGATTCTTAACCACTGCGCCACCAGGGAAGCCCCTGCATAGGACTTTTAAGCCTTCCCTACCTCCTTGGACACTTGTCTTCCTGATCACATTCATAAACTTAACTAAATTTATTAGGAGCTTACTTGACATATAATAACTTGAGAGGTAATAACTTATTTAATCCCACAGTAATGCTAAGAGGAAGGTTTGGCTATTATCCCATTTTACAGATGGGGCTAAGATAGATCAAGGTAGACGATGCTGGAATCAGCTCTAGACCTTCTTTTACCGTTTCACAGCCATCAGCTCACTTGGAGAGCTTACTGGGCTGGCGGAGGGGCTGGATAAGTGGAGAGGTGGGGGGGCGGTTCCCCAACCATCACTGTCTTAAGGCAAGTCTGGCATATAGAGCGAGAGAGGTGATGTACAGGCTTTAGGAAAGCCGCAGAGCAAAGAGGGCCCCAGCAGAGCAAGCATCCCTGGCTTGTTGTCCTAAGGACCTTGGGCAAGGAAGAGGTCTAAGTTTCTCATCTGTGAGTTGGGGATGCCAACAGCCCCTGACTCGGGGTTTTGTTGGGAGAATTTAAAGAGAGGAAGGGGGCTGTTGAACACAGAGGGCAGTGCCTGACACAAAGGGAGCGCCCGGCAAAGAAATGGTCTCCACCACCGCCCAGTGTGAAACCCTGCTTTCCCACACCTCCCCAGAACAAGAATATGTCCTAGAACCATTTATGTTAATTTGATCCCTGTATGCATAAATGGCTTCAAAAGGCTTTGGTTGAAAGTGCAGCACGGAGTGTGGGCTGATGCTGTCTAAGGCCTGAGTAGCTTCAAATATGTTCTTATTCCTAAAAACACGTCTTCCACTCCCCAAAAAAAGTCTATTCAGAGAGAACTACTTTCACTGCATGGGCTTCCAGCATTACTATCAACAACCTTATTCCTTTAACTTGGTGTAGTGGGCTGTAAACTCTTTTCAAGGGGAGGGCCACCAATGTCTCTGCAGACCCGTGGAAACCGAGGGCAAAGTGAGAAGTTGACCTTGTTCATTCCTCGTTTCATCTCAGGCGTGCAGGCTGCACCCTTCAGCTGATTCTTTTTTAAATTGAAGTATGGTTGATTTACAATGTTGTGTTAATTTCTGCTGTACAGCAAAGTGACTCAGTTATATATATATATATACACATATATATGCATTCATTTTCTTATATTCTCCATTATGGTTTATCATAGGATTTTTTTTAAACATCTTTATTGGAGTATAATTGCTTTACATTGGTGTGTTAGTTTCTGCTTTATAACAAACTGAATCAGTTATACATATACATATATCCCCATATCTCTTCCCTCTTGCGTCTCCCTCCCTCCCACCCTCCCTGTCCCACCCCTCTCGGTGGTCACAAAGCACCGAGCTGATCTCCCTGTACCACATCATAGGATATTGAATAGAGTTCCCTGTGCTGTACAATAGGACCTTGTTGTTTATACCTTCTACAACTTAAATGTCCGTCGACAGAGGAGTGGACGGAGATGATGTGGTACGTATATACAATGGAATATTATGCAGCCGTAAAACAACAAAATAATGCCATTTGCAGCAGCATGGATGCAACTAGGGATTATCATATTCAGTGAAGTAGGTCAGAAAGAGAAAGACAAATCCCATATGATACCACTTATATGTAGAATCTAAAATATGACACAAATGAACCGGCTGATTTCTAAATCACAGCCGGGCTGATGCTGTGTTTGTAGTTTGGACGTGGTTTAGTCCTGACCAGGTAGGGTTTGCTCAGTACCGGATGGAGAGCTGGCCCCATGGAGCAAGTGTTGACTTTGGAGCCACGTAAACTGTATTCGTTTCCTCCTTCCACCACCGTCTAGTCTAGCCTGATACGGGGTGAGTTCTATAAACTCTCTGGGACTCGTTTCCCCTGTCAGCTGGGAAGAATATTAACCTAAAAGCAGTGAGGCTGGGACCCAGTAAGTCACCACTTCTTGATATAATTACACCTACCTACGTATTTCCCAGAGATTGCACTATGGTGACGACTGACTCCCAGAAAGCTTCAGATTCTGTCAGTGGAGGGGACTTGGGAGTCCCCGGGCCCAGCCTCCGGCTTTTTCACGTGGGAAAGTGGCTGCTGAGCGAGCACGTGCTGACTCTGGACCACATTCGGTGAAGCGCTTCTCCTACAGTAAAGGCATTAGCAAACAAGCTCCCCTGATAAAAAACAAAACAGACAAAAAAACCCCAAAAACGTCTTTTAGAGACTGTTCATCTCCAAAGACGCCGATGGTCACCGTTCCCCCATTCTGTTGTTTTTCTAAGGAAAAAGGATGAGTTTACAAGAGTTTAAGGGGAGGGTGTCAAGAACAGTTCATGAGAATGGTTTCTTGACTTAGGAGCGCTTGGTGTTCACAGGATGACGCTGACACTCTCTCCAGAGGAGCTGAGATGTTGCTTTGTCCCTGAATTCAAGTCCCTTCAGAATTCCCCGGCAACAGTCGTGCAGAAGGTTCTGTAGATCCCCAGATAGATGGCGATGGAATCTCAATTACCCTGGAGGCGGCTACCTCTGCGCAATTGCCGTATCTTACCTTATTACAGGAAACCTGTGGGGAGAATCTCTCCACTGGGCCCCATCCGGGCAATGACCTACCAGCTGTGCAGGGCATGGCACTGAAATTGTCTGACCACATCCTCAGAGACAAAACCTGCCTCTCCTCCATCACTTTTCTCTCCCTTTCTTTCTTTCTCTCTCTCTCTCTCTCTCTCTGCATTGAGAAGCCAGGAAGATAATATCTGCCGTGGTTCTTACGTCTCAGATGCAATAATGGGACATGCTGATCAAGTTGGCTTTTCCTTCCCACACAAACTATGTACAGTTTCAACTCATTGAACACCAACCAAGACTAGTGCAAGAAGAGAATTGGCATCCAGGGCCTGGTAGCCAGGCTCTGCCAGGAGCAGCAGGCCAGGATGCAGGGAGCATAGGTTGTGGAGTCAGACGTCATGAGGCATCCCCCAGCTCTGTGTCACCGGTGAGTCCTGTATGGCTCATTTGACGAATGGCAATCGTCACATATACCTTCAAGTTTCTTGTAAGGAAACAAAAAAGGATATTAAAAATTATATGCAAAATATAGTTAATATATAGGAAGTGTGTATCACATAGTAGGCATTTTTTTAAAGCCATCCTCCAGCATTGTTCCCTTCACCCTTTTTCTAGGTTTCTAAAATATAATGCAATCTTTTTCAAGGATGTCGGTGTGGGTGAGGCCCCCGAATCTACTCTCTTTCTGTAGTTTGTGTTTGGGGTGCCCCTAGTGACTGGGGTCTTATTGGAATGACTTAGCATCAGGTCTGGGACACCCCAGGAGGTGGTATTGGTCAGTACATACTTCTGACCTCTTTCTTTTCTACGTGTATTAGTTTCCTGGGGCTGTCACAACAAAGGAGCACAGAGCTGGGTGGCCCCAAACAACAGAAAATTATCTCTCACAATCCCAGAGGCTACAAGTTGGAACTCAAGATGTTGGCAGGGCTGTGCTCCCTCTGAAGGCTCGAGGGGAGAATCCCTCCTTGACTCTTACGGCTTCTGGCGGTTGTCATGAATTCCTTGGCTTGTGGTACATCACCCCAATCTCTGCCTCTCTTGTCACATGGCCCCCTCCCCTGCGTGTCTGTGGCTCTCCAGTTAGAAGGGCACCAGTCATTGAATGGAGGGCTCACCGTAATCCAGTATGACCTCATCTTAATTAATTACATCTCAAAGACCCTATTTCCAAATATGGCCATATTCAAGGGTACGGGGAGGGGTTAGGACTTCAACATATGTTTCTGGGGATACAGTTCAACCCATGATACGACCTGTAGGCTCTGCCTGCAAAACATCATCCCAGTACTTTCTTTTTAAGAGATGAGCCTTCCATACGACCCAGCGATCCCACTACTGGGCATATACCCTGAGAAAACCATAATTCAAAAAGAGTCATGTACCACAATGTTCACTGCAGCACTATTTACAATAACCAGGACATGGAAGCAACCTAGGTGTCCATCAACAGATGAATGGATAAAGAAGATGTGGCACATATATACAATGGAGTATTACTCAGCCATAAAAAGGAATGAAACTGAGTTACTTGTAGTGAGGTGGATGGACCTAGAGACTGTCATACAGAGTGAAGTAAATCAGAAAGAGAAAAAGAAATACCGTAGGCTAACACATATATATGGAATCTAAAAAAAAAAAAAGAAAAAAAATGGTCTGAAGAACCTAGGGGCAGGACAGGAATAAAGATGCAGACGTAGAGAATGGACTTCAGGATACGGGGAGGGGGAAGGGTAAGCTGTGAGAAAGTGAGAGAGTGGCATGGACATATATACGCTACCAAACGTAAAATAGATAGCTAGTGGGAAGCAGCCGCATAGCACAGGGAGATCAGCTCGGTGCTTTGTGACCACCTAGAGGGGTGGGATAGGGAGGGTGGGAGGGAGGGAGATGCAAGAGGGAAGAGATATGGAGACATATGTATATGTATAACTGATTCACTTTGTTATAAAGCAGAAACTAACATACCATTGTAAAGCTATTATACTCCAATAAAGACGTTAAAAAAAAAAAAAGATGAGCCCATTCTGAGCATTTGTACACCTTTGTGATGTCATCTTTTCCTTTCCGAGCCTCCGTTTCCTCATCTGTTTGCGAGGGGGATAGTACCACCTGCTTAATAGAGCTGGCTGTTTGTTGTGCCCTCCCTAGCACTGTGTACTTTCCTGCAGTAACAGGCATCACACTTGTGTTCTCTGTGCTAGGTCCCGTTAGGGCAGGGACCACCTCTTGCTCCCATTGTATCTCCCACAACTAGCCCAGTGCCTAGCATCGAATCGATGCTCCATGAATACTTTCGAATGGATGAGCGACGTATGCAAAGCTTTCAGCATTTTGCCTGGCCCGGAGTCAGAAGGTCCTTGCGGGCTACAGCTAGTCATTCGTAGGATGTGACTTTTGCCAGGTTAGTTCCTGCATCGGTCAGGGGACTGTCAGAAAAACAGTTCACCCCCAGGTAGGTTCAGAGGAGGAAATCGAATATGAGAAACTATCAATAGTTCCAAAGGTGTTAGGAAGCTCTAAAGGAAAAAAGGAAAAGGTAAGGCTGCATAGAGATCAGCAGATGCAGGAAACCACTAGCACGTAGGGAGTGTCTTGTTTGGGAACCAGAACCCAGGAGCCACGCAGCAGAGGGGAGCTGGACCACAGAGAGCAGGCTGCACAATGGGAACTGGACCCAGCTAGTGATGGGACACCTGAAGGGGGTGGAAATCCTCTGGCTTCTCCCTTCCACTCACTCCCTCTAATTTCCTGCCAGCACCTGCCTTTGTCCAAGTTGATCAGGAAGCCGTTTGGCAGTTGAGGGGCTGGGAAATGTCATCCTCAGTGGTCAGTTCCCTCCATGCAGAGCAAAAGTGGGAGGGGCAGGGGAGGAGTCTCTGAACAAACAGGAGGATGACCACCCATCCCCAAGGGTGGATGCGCCCATGGGCTGTCCTCCTGCCAGTGTGGTGGGTTCCACAGAAGATGCGGAAAAAGCAATCTCTGCATAGACTTGTCTGGACGCGAATGTTTATGGTGGCAATTGGTATTTCTTCCCAATTGTCCTCACTTGTCACTGTGCACAAAGATCTCAGAGGAGACGTGATATTCAGATTCCCAGGCCCACCCACAATGTCTGGTTCAGGCCATCTTCGGGGCAGGGACTGGGAATCTGTATTTTTAACGGAGGCTGCCCTCTTGTGGAGGACCAGCCCTGGTGATTCCTAATGCCGTTGATTAAAGGTCAGTAATTTAAGAAATACCGACGTAGCTCCAGGACTTGAACAGTGTTCTAGATTCCAAAGGAAGGAATAAGGCACCTTTGGAAGCTGCTACGTGGGACAGAAATATCACACAGTGCCTGCAAGCATACCTGTTTTATGCGTGAGACCCACAAGACGATCTGCTCCATTTAGCCAACGCTCTAGCCCAAATCTTGTGCCCAAAATGCCTTTGTTTCATTCCAGATGAAAGAAACGCACGCACGTGGCATAGAGGTTAAGCACACAAGCTCTTGAGTCTGCCGTACCTGGATTGAAACTCAGCTCTCTGTGGCTAAACTGTCTCTATAAAGACCACCCTGTCTCTCAGACTGGTGTTACCTTCTTTAACCCAAAGCATATTCAAAAAGACTGGTTTTCGCCGTCTTTGGCCCCGACTCAATGACCCATGTAACTAGTCCTGGGGAACGATAATTGTACAACTGAGCCCTAATGATTTTAGGGAAATTAATATGTAAGGGTGGCCCATATCTCTTACCAGTTAAGAGCCAGGCCTTGTCTGCTTACTCTGCCCTGTTTCTAAGCTGCCTGGGAGACGATGCTTTTATCTCATTGGAAGTAGCTTCCCTTCTCGTGGGGTCTCAGGCTTGGGACTTTAAGAGAACTTAGAAACAAGTGTCCAGCCGTTTATTCGTGCATGACGGGGCAGGTTGTCTAAGGGAGCACACTTTGGACCTGAGCACTTGAAGTCCAGCCCTGGTTCTGTTTTCTGGAGGTTGCGAGACCCCTTGGAAGAATGACTTGACTTCTCTAAGCCTCGGTTCCCACAGCCCTGAAATGGGTACCAGGCACCTCCCCTAAGGCTACTTTGCAGAACTCTTAGGGAAATCGTGGGTTCGCAGTACAGGACGTCGTCTGATGGTCACATGATGGTTGCAGCCATCACACACAGTACAGCAGGGATGGCAGCTTTGTTCAATGGTGTTTGGGGCCAGACGGTGATGACTCCCAGGGCTGGGGGCCAGGGAGCGGGGGGCTGAGGTAGCTTGCTCTCTCCCCGCACATGGCACCTCCAGGTGGCCAGCTTGGGCTTCCTCACAGCATGGAGGCCTCAGGGTTCTCATGTGGACACTCAGGTTTCCAAGGGAAAAGAAGCAGAAGTTGCCTCTTGAAAGGCCAGACCTGGGGTAATGCCAGCTCCTCATAGACTACTGGTCAAAGCAGATCAGCCCAGACCCAAGCAGAGGGAACACAACCCCCACTTCTCGATGGCAGAAATGTCAAACACTGCGTACCCATCTTTTTTTTTTAATAGAGATGGCTTTTATTTATTTATTTATTTATTTATCTCTTGCCGTACGCGGGCCTCTCCCTGTTGTGGCCTCTCCCGTCGCGGAGCACAGGCTCCGGACGCGCAGGCTCAGCGGCCATGGCTCACGGGCCCAGCCGCTCCGCGGCATGTGGGATCCTCCCGGACCGGGGCGCGAACCCGGTTCCCCTGCATCGGCAGGCGGACTCTCAACCACTGCGCCACCGGGGAAGCCCTATATATTTATTTGTTTATTTAATTTTTGGCTGCGTTGGGTCTTCATTGCCGCGCGTGGGCTTTCTCTAGTTGCGGCGCGCGGGCTTCTCATTGCGGTGGCTTCTCTAGCTGTGGAGCACGGGCTCTAGGCGCACGGGCTTCAGTAGGTGTGGCACGCGGGCTCAGTAGTTGTGGCTCACAGGCTTAGTTGCTCCGTGGCATGTGGGATCCTCCCGGACCGGGGCTCGAACCCGTGTCCCTGCGTCGGCAGGCGGACTCTCAGCCGCTGCGCCACCAGGGAAGCCCCGTGTGCCCATCTTTAATCGGCCACAGTCCATACCTCCTTGAAGAAGCTTTCCTTGATTCTCCCTCACCCTTTCTGTGCCCCGAAGTCCCCCTTTCTCTGCTTTCTTCTAAGAACTGAGTAATTACACGTGGGGTGAAATCTTTCCATTAAACTGGGAGTGATTTCCTTGAATAAAGGACTGGAGTTCATTGATCCTTTTTTGGGGCGCATAATGGGTTCTCAATAAATCGGAGCTATAATTAGGAGTGTTAGTACTATTAAGGTAAAATTTGTGTCTTATCTTTTTGTTTGGCCACCTTCTAGCATGGCGAGGCTGCCTCACAGGAGGTTCTGGGAAGGTGACTATGGAACGAATGAAGGCGTGAATGAGTGAATGAATGAACAAGTGAGTGAAGGCTTCTGCACGCAGTCCTGTTCCTGATGTTAAGGGAACCAGGCTGACCGGAGAACTCTGGCCTGTGTAGATGCTCCAGCTTTAATTACACATAGGGCATGGCAGGACTTGGGGCTCAAGGGTTTGGGGGCAAACAGCTGGCCTCTGGCCACGGCCCTCCCAATAGTCCAAGGCTTCCACCGCCAGCTGCTGTTCCTGAAGCCTCCAGTGTGGACTCATCAGCTGCGTCCATCCTCCCTTTTCCCCTATCCACCCTACGCCGCACCGGGAAAGGGCTGGTTTGCAGAGTGAGACCCTCTCAAGGCCGAGGCTGGGCTGGGAGGCTGGCAGGTGTCTAACAGCCCGGTGCAATCCTGCATAACAGGAAGTGGAAGAGAACACCGTACCCAGTTGAAGCTGCAGCGGAATATGGGCTGCAGTGCTTAATTAACCACCCTCAGTCATCTCACAGATTTCTGTCATTGCCGAAAGGAAAGCAGAATACATGCAGGGTAACAAGCCGTTTCTGTCCCCCTCCACCCCTACCCCACAAAATGGTTCCATGTAAATTATTTTATTTTTCAATTTTTATCATGAAAATTTCACAGTATACACAGAATTGGAAGAATGTAATCAGTTCCCCTGTAGCCATCACACACCCCCACCCCCGCTTCAAGGATCAACATTGTAAAGCATTTTTTTATTGGAGTAGCGTTGATTTACAATGTTGCGTTAGTTTCAGGTGTACAGCAAAGTGATTCAGGTATACATATATATATTCTTTTTCAGATTCTTTTCCGTTATAGGTTATGATAAGATATTGAATATAGTTCCCTGTGCTATACAGGAGGTCCTTGTTGCTTATCTATTTATATACAGTAGTGTGTATCTGTTAATCCCAAATTCCTAATTTATCCCTTCCCTTTTCTCCTTCCCCCGTAAGTTTGTTTTCTCTGTGAGGCTCTTTCTGTTTTGTAAATAAGCTCATTTGTATCATTTTTTTAGATTTCACATATAAGTGATAACATATATTTGTCTTTCTCTGTCTGACTTCACTTAGTATGATATTCTCTGGGTCTATCCAAGTTGCTGCAAATGGCATTATTTCATTCTTTTATGGCTGAGTAATATTCTATTGTGTATATGTACCACATCTTTATCCATTCATCTGTTGATGGACATTTAGGTTGCTTCCATGTCTTGGCTATTGTAAACACTGCTGCTGGAAACATTGGGGTGCATGTTTCGAATTAGAGTTTTCATCTTTTCTGGATATATGCCCAGGAGAGGGATTGCTGGATCTTATGGTAACTCTATTTTTAGTTTTTTGAGGACTCTCCGTACTGTTTTCCATAGTGGGTGCACCAATTTACATTCCCACCAACAATGCAAGAGGGTTCTCTATTCTCCACACCCTCTCCAGCATTTATTATTTAGTAGGCTTTCTGAGATGGCCATTCTGACTGGTGTGAGGGGATCCCTGGGGCTAGTACTGGCTCACTGGTGGGTGGAGTCAAGGTGGAGAAGTCTCTAGGGCTGTTGCCTATCCACTGGCAGGTGAAGCTCATCCCTGGAGTCTGGCTGCAGAGCCCAGGGATCCAGAGCTGGTTTCAGATCGTTGGCTGCGGGGAGCCGGTTCTTGCAGGATCGTAGTTTTCTTGAGTCTGGTGTCTGCCCCGTGGTGGGTGAGGCTGGTCTAGAGGCTACCGAAGGCTCCCTGGAGGGAAGAGCCGGCGCCTGCCCACTGGGTCTTGGCCCTCGGGTGGGCAGGGTCCTGCCTAGGGGGCGTGTCTAGAGGCAGCTGTGGGCTCTTTAGTCTTTAGGCGGCCTGTCTGCTGGCGGGTGGGGTTGTGTTCCCACCCAGGTAGTTGCCTGCCTCGAGCTGTCCCAGCCCTGGAGCCTACAGGCTGTTGGGTGTGGCCAGGTCTTGGCGCTGATGAGCTAGAGGGTGGATTTCAAGATGGCAGCCTCCAGCATCCGTGACCATGCTGCTGAATGCTCCAAAGTACATCTGCTACCAGCGTCCTCGTCCCCGGG
The DNA here is from genome assembly GCF_002837175.3 of Physeter macrocephalus. Lineage (NCBI taxonomy): Eukaryota > Metazoa > Chordata > Mammalia > Artiodactyla > Physeteridae > Physeter > Physeter macrocephalus. The sequence goes on along the minus strand of NC_041230.1, from coordinate 47,888,445 downwards.
GTGAGCTGCAGCTGCCCCCCGCCTGGCCGCGCCTCTCCAGGAGACTCTCCAAGACTAGCAGGTAGGTCTGGCTCAGGCTCCTGTCAAATTACCGCTTCTGCCCTGGGTCCTGGTGCGCGTGAGGTTTTGTGTGGTCCTTTGAGAGCGAAGTCTCTGTTTCCCCCAGCCCTGTGGGGCTCCTGCAGTTAAGGCCCGCTGGCCTTCAAAGCCATATGCTGCGAGGGCTCTTCTTCCCAGTTCTGGACCCCTAGGCTGGGGAACCTGACGTGAAGCTCAGCACCCCCACTCCTGTGGGCGAGCCTCCGCCGTGTAATTACTTTCCAGTTTGTGGGTCGCCCACCTGGAGCGGATGGGACTTGATTATATCGCAAGTCTGCCCCTGCTGCCCGTCTCCTTGCGGTTCCTTCTTTGTCTTTAGCGGTCGAAGAGTTTTTCTGACAGGTTCCAGTCCTTTTCACCGATGGTTGTTCTGCAGATAGTTGTGATCTTGGGGTTGCTCATGAGAGGAGGTGAGCACACGGGCTGTCTACTCCGCCGTCTTGGCTGCCGTCCTCAACCGAGCCGTTTCTGGAATGTTCTTTTGTGTTCGTGGCCCCAGTTCTCTGCCGTAACGCAGACGGAATGCTCACTTCCAGCTTTATTTCTTAATGGGTTTCCAAAGGGTTTTTTTGTTTTTTTTTTTTTTTGCCGGAGAGTGAAATCTGTGCCGTACTCTTAGGAATGGTCCACATATGTGTGTGTGTTGGTGGGCAGGGGGCAGGGCTGAGTGTACTTGCGCCGTTGTATCTATACAAAGGCGTTTGTATAAATGCACAGAAGGTTGTGAGGTGGGTTTTTGTGGGAGCATGTGAATTAAACCAAGTGAGAACGGAATGTGTGGGGGGTTATTTACACGGGGCTGGGTTGTTTCACATAAAGATGTGTGAGAATGGGTCTGCGGGCAGCTGTCAGTGAGGTAGTTTATCTCTACGGGGCACTGGTATGTCCGCCTGGATAGATATTTCAATAGGTGGGGAGGTGTCCTTTCAAAATTAAGCAAGCTTGGCTTCCTTCTCTAGTGGAGGGTGATAAAGAGGACTTCTCAGAGAAGGCTGTGTAGCTCCTGTCTACTTCCGAACCAAGCTTGTTCACCTGGATGGACTTTCGGGGGAATCCTTGGCAGGGCCATAAAATCCAAGGGGGGGGCGTGAATGCATTAAAACAAAACAAAACAGAACAAAAAACAGCTAGTGTTTATTCAGGGCTTGCTACGTGGCTGGTATTACACCAGGCGCTTTTCATTATTGACCTCGCTTGGGCCTCCCGGTAACCTTATTGGGTAGGAACCTTTATTATCCCTCCATAGAGTTGACAAATGGAAATAGCTAGAAGGTGGTAGAGAGGGGATTTGGATGTACAGTGTTGAGCGTTAGAACCCCAAGGCAGCCTCCCAAAGTATGGGGACAGACAAGGCACCCGTATCACTCGGCCGGTTTTGCAGTGGATATAACTTGCTTCATTGCCGCTAGGGACAGGGGCTAATTCTCTGAGCGTCAGAACCTCCTGGGAAGAGCGCTGGTGCAGAGATCGGGGGACGTGGGTGACTTCTGGAAGCTCACCTCGGCTCCCACGCCGCTTTCCCGCAGTACGTCAGTACGCTCACTTGTTGACCAGTCCCGCGCTGCCCTCTGGCTTTGCCTGGGCTTGGGCATTGCAGCTCTCTAGGCCACCTTTGTAAGATTTGACGGTGATTTCTCACTGATGAATCCCCAACCCTTGGAGACCAGCAAGATCACCCTAGGGAGCTTCTTGAGAAAGCGGTCGGTCTGGAGTCACACTCCCAGAAATTAGAATTCAGAGCGTCTGGGGAGGAGCCTGGAGCTTGCCTTTTTCGCACGCCCCCTTCCCCACGTGACTCTGATCTGGGGGTCCAAGGACCATATCTTCAGAAAAACTGCTCTCCAGCTTTTCCAGGTGTGTAGCTTAAGAATCCTCCTCTGTGCACCTAAGAGAGTGCTGGAAAAGGAAGCCACGATTCCAGGTCTGAGGTTACACGTGGCTGAGCAGTGTCCCAAACGGACCTAAAAATGGGGGCCAGTATATTCCTCTGAAGTTCAATCTGCAGTGCCAGACAGTATTTCTTTAAAAGCTGTTGGGGAGAGGAGCAGACAAATGCCCATGTGAAGCCAGGCATCCCTCAAGGAATTTAAATGGGTCAGGAACTCTTAAAGAATTTAAATGAGCATGAAATAGGTAGAGAGGGTTTTCTGGGCCAGTATGAAAGCCAAATAGTAAATAACTATTTTCAGCGCCGAGTTGGGTTGGCAGATTTGCATATACATGTGATGCCGTGCGTTTCTATTTTTACCATGTAAATGTGCAACCTGTAAAGAGAGCCCTGTGTCCCGGTGGAAATCCAGGCTTGGGCCGTTGGCTGGGAAGAGCTGTTTTCAGTCTGGCCGGACCTAGCATTCTGTATTTTAACGAGTCCAGATGAGAGGTGAGAGATGGGCAAAGAAGAGAGAGAGGGCGCACGGTGAGGTTTCTTGAGCCCTTGCAGAGCCAAGATCTCCCCTGCAGCAAAATGCTCATGTCTGAAAAACGGAAGTTAAAGTGGAAAGTCGGACAGCTTGCTGTGACACCAGCCTTGCATGGTTTAAAACAACATCCCGCTCTTTTTTTAAAAACCCACCCCAGTTTTATTATGACTTTGTTATGATTATTATTATTACATTATGGTGATTATTATGATTATTGTCCAGGTGTAGGTATAGTATTGGCATACATCTGCAGAACTAGAAAAGCTCCCTGCTTTTCTCCTTGGTGTCTTTTGATTTTAGAGGACTGAGATAAGCCAGATGGAAGGGTTACTGGCAAATCTCTTGATGCTTTAACTTTGGCCCAGCACACGGTTGCCGCTCAGGTATTTGTAATTACCCAATAGGACCCTCCAAGGGGTGACTTTGTGGAGTGAACTTGACATTCCCCTTGGATCCTGACACATTGGAAAGCAGTATATCTTTTCACTGTTTCCTGCTGCAAGAACGCGTATTAGGGAAAAAGGTCTTGCAGAAGAAGGCAGCCTTGCCTCGGTCCTGAGGAAGATGGTGGTCGTTGGCAATGGTTTGCTTACCTTTGTTCACAGGCTCAAAGACTGCTAAAGGGTCAATGATGCTTTGCTAAATTACCTCTCATGCTGGCAGTTTCTAGCCCTTGTTTGCCACAAATATCAGGAGACTAACTTCATTAAAAAGAACCTACGGGAATTCCCTGGTGGTTAGGACTCCGTGTTTCCACTGCAGGGGGCATGGGTTCGATCCCTGGTCCTAGTTGGGAACTAAGATCCTACCAGCCACTCAGAGTGGCCGGAAAAAAAAAAGAGAGAGAGAGAGAAAAGGAAAAAGAAAAGAACCTATTATTGAGAAACATGGGATGTATAAATTGGTCCTAAAAGGACCTTCCTTCCCTCCAATACCACTACCTCTGCACCCTTTCTTTCTTTTTTTTTTTTTTTTTTTACATGGGATGTATAAATTGGTCCTAAAAGGACCTTCCTTCCCTCCAATACCACTACCTCTGCAACCTTTCTTTTTTTTTTTTTTTTTTGGCAAATTATTGTTTCATTTAAATGGAAGATGGGCAAAGTGGAGGCTCCAGCTACCTCGGTGTGCAAGAGATGAGCACTTCTGTTTGAGGAGAGGGTCAAACAGCTTGATGAAAATTCAGCTGTGGTTGCCCGAGTTTTCCAAAGGCAGGAAGAGTGCCCAAGGCAGAGAGAGTCTAGAAGTTTGGTGTCGCCTGTGCTGGCTTCTCACATGCTTTCATTTTCAGAATATTAGTTCCTTTGTCAGGTCTAACCCTGAGTCAGTAATGATTGCTTAGCAATTGGTTATGGCATGTTACAATATTTGGTCAATTTTCAGAAACTACCTGGTTGTTGTGACATAGCTTCAAAGACGTGCAAAGTGTTTGCTCAAAAAATATTTTAAAGCACTTTTTAAAAAAGTTTGTGTTTCCCTTTCTCTTAGTAATTGAAAGAACATAAAAGTGAACTAGGGGCTTCCCTGGGGGCGCAGTGGTTGAGAGACCGCCTGCCGATGCAGGGGACACGGGTTCGTGCCCCGGTCCGGGAAGATCCCACGTGCCGCGGAGCGGCTGGGCCCGTGAGCCATGGCCGCTGAGCCTGCGCGTCCGGAGCCTGTGCTCCGCGACGGGAGAGGCCACAACAGTGAGGGGCCTGCATACCGGGGGAAAAAAAAAAAAAAAGTGAACTAAAGGAGATGTTTATCAAGCTTTGAGCTATAAGTTAAGCTTTTGGGGTCTTCTTACAACATAAAGATGTCTGCTTACGCTACTGCAGAATAAGGAGAATTTTTACTAGTTTCAAAGAGCTCTTGAAAAGAATATACTGTAAACTTTTGCCGAAGCTGCAGCATCTTTGAAATAACTTACTGTGCACTGAGGAAATTTCTTGTGTGTAATATATTATGACTTGCTTCTCTAGAAAGGTGGTTTCCTTTGCCATCATTGAGTTGAAAAGAATTACTATTCCTTATTTTGTGAAACGCTATCTGTCTATCCATCCATCCATCCATCCATTTACTCATTCACAATGCCTATCACTCTGCTGATTAGCAGAGATACAGAGATGAATCTGAAACATTCCCTATTTCCTGTCTTCAAGGAGCTTAGGGTCTAGTACAATAAACCCTTGGCTTGTGCAGATTTAACAGTTTCTGAGAAACCCAAAGCTTTGTGACTTTATCACCTGTCATTTTGCTACTGCATGGATGTGAATGGATTTACATGGTGTCCTCAGTGAAACTAATGAGGAAGGACGGCTCTTTGAACCAATGGGTGAGCATAGCCGACAGCCCAGCACCCACCCTGAGATCAGCTTTGTGGTTTTGCAACCTTAATCATTCTCAGAAGAGGATAAAACACTGTTTTCGGGGGTACACGAAACTCACACAGAAAACCCTCTGCTAATGCTATTTATGGAACTAAATACTTCCTGCTTCCCAATCGGCAGCGTTTTTGCCTCTTCAGATGCCATTCCTACGGGTCAGGAGCAGTATCTGTCCTCCTTTATTGTTGGAGTATCTTTATCCCGGTATTCCAAGAGGTGACTGACTGTTTTGCCATCTTTTTTTTTTTTTTTTTTAACCCATTTTACCGTGAGGCCCCAAACACTGGGACCCCTGTTGGCTTATTCCACGTTAAAGTGTCGTGGTGTGACACTACAGATCAGCATCCTCCGTGTGGTCCTTGCTATCCACAGACAGAAATGCAAGGATCTATAATTAACACAACAGGGGAGAGCTTGCGTCTTAGGTGTAAAGGACTGCAATGGATTTCCCCCCCAAATTTCTTCTACGAGGGAGCTCTCTGATTGTGCTTAAGATGGGATTTGAGATACAGACAATTGGTTTACAGAACTCTTTTCAAGAACACAGCTAACTGCATAAAGCAAGGGTGGCCTTGAAGATGCAGTGCTCAGTGCCCTGTGGCTCTCTCTTTCACGTGTTGTAACCTCTGACCTCTTGTATTAAAGCATAGATTGTATTTTCTAACTCTTCAGGGGCCCCTCCCTCCCCCTCTTTACTTTGGGACCAGCAGCAACATTTACCTAATAGCCTCCCCTCGCCAGCCCCCGTTTCTTTCTCTCCATTGCTTTTATGCATTTGACTCTATTAAATGTCCAGTCCCTAGAAGCAGAGCATGAGATAGTGAATCCTGTGGGCCGGGGGGAGTGAGAGACAGGGGTGATGCAGGCAGAGACTTGCGTCTAGCTGAAGTCTGGGCTCTGGAGTGACCCCCCCCTCCCCGGGGCAGTCAGCCAATGACTGCCGGCTGCCCCTAAGGGCAGGGCATAACCTGCAGGCACTTTTAGACACTGAGGCTTCTGGGGGCCGAGGGCAGTTCTCAGGAGGAGCGGGTGGAGGGCTGAGAGCTGTGAACAGTAAGGGTTGGGTGCACCAGCCTGGTACCTAGGACCTGAGCACGGTGTCACCAGCATCACTGCCCCCACCCTTTCCAAACCTCCTGGAGAATCATCAGGCTCCTGATCTTCCCCCATGAAACTTACGTGTTCTCTCAAGCACTGCTTGATTCGGGAGAATTAAGAACTCCTCTTTCTTCTTGATTTCAGTCTATTGTGTTTATTTTCATCCATTACTTCTTTCATAGCCACTGACTCTTTCCAGCTGCACTGCACATCTTAACGATGTTCTGTGGGCTGCTTCAGGAACCTTCATGCTATTTCTGTCAACTCCATTCAAAGCTCATTTGTAAGAGAGGGACTTCCTGTCCATTATTTCTGTTCCTGTGCGTCGGGAGGATTTATCGTGAAAATTCGTATTACTGTGATCCGTTATTACCCATAAATCACCTCGGCCTTAGCTGATGGCGCTAATCCTTCTCCCAGCTGTCTCTGCTCCCTGGGCCGTCACCTCCATCACACCTTGTAGTGGGGACTGCATCTCTCTAGCTGTCCTCTGGCCCTATCCCTCCCCATGTGGTGAGGACTCCAAGGGGCCACTGAGACAGGCCCACCCAGATACCCCTTGTAGACTAGTCTCTGGGTAGCCGGGAGCCTGGGATTCCTCCTGCCTGCCTCTGGGTCCTGCGTAGCCTCTTCCCCAGGTCAGGGCTCCTAAGAACTGGCCAAACCTGGGCTGATGGGTGGCCATCAGGAAAGGATATTATAGACAGAGCTGAATATATAGACCGGAGTATGGACATGTATACTAAGTTGAATATTGTCCCCCCAAATCCATGTCCACCTGCAAACCCAGAATACGACCTTATTTAGAAA
>NC_041230.1:47856149-47881149 GCF_002837175.3 Physeter macrocephalus | reverse complement strand
AATGCATGAATGAATGCATGCACGCATAAAGCAATGATTGACCGAGTGTGAAAAGTCACGAGTATTTTCAGAATTATCAACCTCCATCAGCAGGAGGGTTTTGATTAGAATTTGATTAGAGTTGAGTAGAAAATTCCTAGTGACCCAAAGGCAGGAATCTCTAGAGTTGCACCTGCATAAGAGGGTTCGAGGTGTGGATTCTATCTGGCTGAGAAGAGACAACCCCTCCTACCCTCCTGAAGTCCACATGCTATGCCCCATCACAGACATCCCAGGTGCCCAGCTAGTTTGTACAGAGGCCTGGCTCTCTCCAGCAGAGAGAGCAACTGGGCTCAATGATTCCATATTGACTGGATATTCTTCCCCAGACGGCACGATGATGGTGGTGATGATGGTGACGGCGGTGGTGTGATGTGAGAGCTGCCACTTGCAGCACACTTACTAGATACCAGGCACTGCCCTAGACAGCTGAGTGGCGACCCAGCAAAAAAAGACATTCTTAGCACCTCATCACAAATGGGGACACTGAAGCTCGCAGACACACACACCTAATTTACACCCGATCAAAGAATCACCCCTTTCTCTGCCCTCCTACATTTTGGCAAATCCCAGTTTACTCCCCCACGGTTTCCAGCCTCTGAACCCAACACGTTCCGGGAAGCTCAAAATAATTGCAGAGGATGAAGGACTTCGAAGGCAATAATGGAAACACGCGTAGAGTCAGAATATATGGAATACCACGCTGGACGATGAGCGCGTTAATGATGCCTCCTTCAGAATGGAAGACAAGTCAGGCTATCGTTCAGTTTCTGTATCCCGAGAAACTGGTCAGCACACCTCTTTCCAAATATTGAGACTGCCTGGGAGAACAGCAAAGTAGCAATTACTCCAAGTATTGTTGGAGAGAAAAATAATAGCAAAAAACCCGAAATGTTACTTCTTCACATGTACTAGGATTTTAGTTTTAGTTGGGTTTAACTTAGTTGGCTGTGTTTTTTATGTTTGCTTCTTTCCTTTCGTTTTATTCTAACTTTTCTTTGTATCTATTACACACAAACTAGGGTAGCTTCTATCCTGATCTGGATTTCTTGAATCTTTTGTGCTTTTGCGTTTGACAAATGGAATTTTAAATAGTGTTATTTTTTAAACTTATATATATATATTTCCATTGGAAAAGTGATTGTCCTGGGACCCAAGAATTAGACCCCTAGATATATTCCCAGGGAAATGCTCACACATGATCATCAAAAGCCACGTATGAGAAGATTTGGAGCAGCACCGCAACTGGAAGAGCCCCCAAAAGTCCATCAATCGTGCAACGCTCTAGTCACAAAACAGAGCACGATACAGCAATGCAAATAAACGTTCTATGACTAAATGCAACTACGTGAATGAATGGCAAGAGTGCAATATTAAGGGAAAGAAGTCAATAGAAAAAAAGTGCTTAACTTTTGACTCCATTATTATCAGATTCAAAACCAGGTACAACCAAGCTGTTCTGCCTCTTGATCCGGAGCTTGTAAGGTACACTCACCCTCTTCTAACTCACTGAATTGTTCGCTTAAGATTTGAGCACTTTTCTGTATGTATGTTACACTACAATAATGATTTCAATGAAAAATAATCACACATTATTGAGAACAGAAATAGTGATAAGGAGAACAAAGGAATAAATATTTATTGATAATCTGACCACCAGAGATGATCATTCTAAGTATTTTTACATCCTCCAATTCTTTCTACATTTAATTTTAACTTTATATTTATTTATTTATTTATATATATATATATATATATTAACATTTTTATTGGAGTACAATTGCTCCACAATGGTGTGTCAGTTTCCGCTCTACAACAAACTGAATCAGCCATACACGTACACATGCTCCCACATCTCCTCCCTCCAGCGCCTCCCTCCCTCCCACCCTCCCCACCCCACCCCTCTAGGTGGTCACAGAGCACCGAGCCGATCCCCCCGTGCCACGCGGCTGCCTACATTTAATTTTAATGCATATATCTTCTAATTACATTATTTCGGTTGCTACACAGAGTAAATCAAATGAGTGTATACTACTTATCTCTTTGCTTAGTTTGAATATTTAGATCACTGTTAATGGTATTATAAATACTGCCACACGAAGAGCGTTTACCTACAAGGAATTTACATGTAATTACTGGGTCAACTGGTATAAATTTTTAGATGCTATTTATAGCATCTGTTTTAATTTGGATTCAAGTAAAAATAAACTAAGACCTTCTCTCAGGATGACTGCCCTAGCTTTGTCCCCTAAAATATAATTTTCTCCTTTCAAAGAAGGCATAAGCTTTGTCAAAATCAGATTCAGGTAATGATTTTAAGATAAGTTGAGTAACATCCTCTCTGGATCATAGAAGCTGGCATGAGAAGTTTCTCTTCTCTCAGTGAGGCTAAACAGCCTTCATCTTGCCTGCCAACTGTAAGTGATTGGTTATGTCTGGCTGGAGAACTGTGTTGAGAAGCACTCTGAGGCTGTGCCTGGCTGGAGCATCGAGAGTGTCCTGATCCATTAGTGATGCCTGTCATGATGCAGAAATGGGAGCGCCAGAATTCTGGCCATATGTTTGCCAGCCCTCTTCTACAGTATCATGACAGTGCACTTTGCTGATGTCTTGTTCTATCACTCCATCTATGCACAAGCTGCCAATGTGGAACTAACAAAAGTATACCTAAGACCTGCACAGGAGATGAGAGTGCAGAAGTAGCATGTTTCTTGTGTCAGTGCACACAAACACAGACACACACACACAGACACACACACACACACACACAATATACATACACCCCTAGTAAGAACTGCTTTAAAATATAAACACCCTAGCTCAAGTCAGGTAATCCTATAATTATATCACAGTTTTTCTTACTTTCCGCCTATATTTTACTGAGTTTTAGCATCTCTTTACTACACAAATGATTTATCCTAGATGTGAGGAATAGTGAAACTTGCTAATCCCAGGGACTGAGAGTCTTGCCCTTCACTTCCTGCTTTGCTTTTGGGGAGAGGGAGAGAGACGCAAGGAGGGAAGATGCACCTTGGGTCTGAATGTATATAATGGCCGTAACTACAGGTAAAGACCAACTGCTCCCAGCTGAGGAGCTCTGGGCTGGAGTTGGCCTTTGTCTTACCAGCTGGGAGGTCCCTCGATGAGGCCCCAGTGACTGGGCCTGACACCCCACAATGAGTCCATGATGGAGCAGCTCACAGACTCTCCAAGGTTGTAAGAAAAACCAAAAGAAAAATAAAACACAGCACCGATGTCCTTACTTTGCTCCCAGATCTAGAGAACGTGTACACCCCTTCAGGCAGTCGAGGGGTTCCCAATTAAGCTCTTAAACGCATACGGTACTTTGTAGGCATACGTTCCTTGGACCAACCAAACACTTAAATTTCTTTCTCCTTAATCGGTATGGTTCGGCATGGCTCACGTCTCCCACAAATCTGTTCTGTATTGGCTGAATGCAATTTGGGCTTTTCCGGTAGCACTCCATTTGACACTCTAAATATATTAATTATAATAGCTATTAATTGACTGAGAAGCCTCAGTTTTCTTGTCTGCAGGACACAATAATACCACCTAGCTCAAGGGTAGTTGAGGCAGCATCAGGGAGGATGATAGTTATAACAGTACTAATGTTAACAATAGTAGTGGCTTCTATCAAGTTTCATAGGTACCAAGAATTGTGCTAACCATTATCTCATTTAATTCTTCCAATAGCAATGTGGGAGAGGTATTATCTATATTTTATACAGGAAGAAATGAAAACTCAGAAGGATTAAGACATGTTGTCATGGCTACCTGGCTAATGAGACTATTTCTCCTCCTTGAATTAACTGCTATGATGTGCTCTTCCTATGGTCATATTTTATGGCTTTAGTAATGTGCCTAGAACAGAATAATCAATGGTCTCTGGTAATGATTAGTAGCACCGCTGCTACAGACTGATAACTAAATTCACTCTGTAAGTAGTATCAGCCCCACTGTACGGATGTGGAGACTGAGGCCAAAGCCTCAAAGCTAGTATATGGCAGAGCCACCCATCAGTTCCAATTCCAAACCACACACCTACCAGCCATGGGCCCTGCAGCTCTTATATGACTCTGATTCTTTAACCATCTGTGAGGCAACTTCCTTTTGTTATAACCGAAGTTGCCTGCCAAGTCTGGGCTGGCTAGGGGCAGCCTTAAGACTGGCAAACAGTCTGGTCTTTCCCTTCAGTTGGAATGTGATGGGAAGGATCCGTGAACACAGGCTGTATCCAAAAGCCTCCAGTACCTGGGACCAGCTGCCCCTTGGAAGTCCTCTGGCCTCCAGGGCCGGCAGGGCACCCCCAGCTCTGGCCTCGTGACACTGAATGATGGCGAGCTCCCGTCCGCAGGCGAACCTCTGCAGTCAGTAGCCAGCAGCTGCTGCTGGAGATCAGCGATAAGTAGAAATCGTGTAAATTCAACTGCGTGCACCCACTCTCCCTACGAATCATGTGACTTCCTATTAACAGTACCTCTGGTCTTACCAAACCGATATTTCCTGTAAAGGGTTTAGACTAATTGTGGTTTTTAACAAGGGTAGCATCATGCATTTCTGTGAGAGGGAACAACCATAGGTCAGCCAGCCAGACAGGCAGTCTGGAAAACAGATCCATACTCCGAATCGTTCAGGCTGATATGAAACCCAGATAAATGTGTTGGGGATGAGGAAGTTATCTGGGGAAGATCTGACGGGAGACAAACGAAACGTGCTTGGCTAAGGAGGGTCCCTCAAAGATGGAGCACTGAATTTTTCCTCGGTGCTTCTTTGAGAAACGCAGCCTATGAAGATTGGAGACCCCAGAGCCTGATCGACGAGGCCCAGACCATCCCTGACTCAAGGGTGGCTGGCACTCTCTCCGGGGGCCCACGCTCTACCCCTGTAGTTACAACACAGATGACGTGACTGCTGATGGCAATCTTCCCTTGGAGAGCGTCCCTCTTGGCTGCGCCCTCTCTCAACAGCTTAGAAGCCCTGCGATCGTTTTGCTCTTGGGAAGGGCCGAGGCTGCCTTGGAGGACATATTTGCCCTGACCGGCTTCTCATTTGGCAGAATAGATACGCCGTGATTGAGCTCTGAGCTCGTGAACTCAACCTGTGCCTTGAAAAACAAAATGAAGACGAGGGAAAGGTTTGAACGTCTTCCCTTAACCCGCATCTGGCCCGACAGCCCCCTTTTCCTGTTAAGACGTCAAATGTGACATGACAGGGTACCATTTATCACTTAGACATCCTCCACTGCTTCCTGTTCCTGAAACCTGTCTCTTCTATTTACTTTACGTCAAACGGAGACATTTCTTACAGGGGAGCTTTCAACGTGGGTGACGCTCTCCTGATGCTGAATCTTATTTTCTTAAACAAATTTACTTATTTTCTCGATTTATTTTTGGCTGCGTTGGGTCTTCGTCGCTGTGCTCGGGCTTCCTCTAGCTGCGGCGGGCGGGGGCTACTCTTTGTTGCGGTGTGTGGGCGTCTCATCGCGGTGCCTTCTCTTGTTGCGGAGCACGGGCTCTAGTCGTGCGGGCTTCAGTAGCTGTGGTGCGCGGGCTTCAGCAGTTGTGGCGCAGGGGCTCTAGAGCGCAGGCTCAGTAGTTGTGGCGCACGGGCTTAGCTGCTCCGCGGCATGTGGGATCTTCCCGGACCGGGGCTCGAACCCGTGTCCCCTGCATCGGCAGGCGATTCTTAACCACTGCGCCACCAGGGAAGCCCCTGATGCTGAATCTTGTTCCAAAATGCCACAAGCAAAGTCGCTGGCCTAGAATATCAACACGTCAGAGGATTTCATTGTTCTGCGCACAACTCAATCATTTTTCTCCTGGCTCATCTGGGAATTTCATTTGGCGAATTAGGGTCTAATCCTACCAGGAGAATTCAAAACAACCGCTATCCAACACTAAAATCCACTTCCTTCTCCCCCTTTGATTGATTTAAGAGAACGTATATACATAGATTTTACACTGGATCTGGCCAACAGAACCTTCTGCAAGGATGGAAATGTTCCATTTCTGGGCTGTCCAACATGGTAGCCTCTAGCCACACGGGGCTACTGAACAACTGAAATGTGGCTATTGCAACTGAAGAACTGAATTTTACACCGTGTTCAGTTTAATTAACTTAAAATTAAACTGAGATATGCAAATAATGTACAGTACAGACTGGTAGAAACAGTCAGACCCTGAACTGTACTATGGATGGAGAAGTGTTAAGATTTCTTTTATATAAAAATTTCAGTTATCCAGTCAACTGTTTTCTCCAGCCCCAAACACTGGTAACATGTCTGCAGGTTGCACATGACCTTACTTTTGTTGGCCTGAACATATCTCAGAAAAAGCAAAAGTAGAAGTTGCTAAATTCATAAAATGGTGCATTTCTGCTGAGGTTTGGAGCAAGACAAAGAACAAGAGAAGAACCGGCCTGGCGCCTGGGCTAGGTGGTGGGGATGCAACCAGATGAGACAGAGCGGGAGAACTTTGCAAAATAGTACTAATGGGATGGGGCATGGCATTCTGCCCCCAAGGTCTCTGCTCTAGCATTCATTCATTCATTCATTCATCCAATAATTACTAAGTCTCTACTATATGCCATGTACAGTATCTCAGTTGCTTCATCTATAAAAGGAGAAGAAATAATAAATAATGCCTAAGTAGATAATGTATGTAGGATACTTGATGAACTGTAAGCCACCAGAGAAATCTGACCTATATTGGGGTTTTCTTTAGTCTTCTCAACCAGGAAGAAATATTCAAACTGGAAGGGGTACTTCAATTGCAAATGAAAACTCCAGAGCGGGGACAAAAGATTAAGAAACAATCCAGTCACTCTGGATGATTATTCTAGATAGTTTAAATCCATGCAACTGGATAGTTAATATCCTGAGATAATGAAACAATTCACAGGTGAAATGCAACAGATCAAGAAGACGGGGAGAAAGGAAGAAAATCATGTTTTACAATGTCTTGGTTTTGAAAGAAAAAATGAAGAAAGGACATTATATTGGCACAACTTAAGAATGGATTATTAACAAGGTGATTTTGAAAAAGGAAAGTGGAAAGCCTAGTACCCCAAGGGAATGGTACGGTACAAATACGTTTTGATCTCAGAAAGCTTATGATGCTGTCCCTCAAGAAATACCTAAAGATGAGATAGAGAGACGTGAAATGGATGAGAGAATTATCAGTGGATTTGTAGCTACTCAACCTAATTCTGTCTTCCAATTTATGAACACCTTTCACATAGAAGGGACTTGATCACAGGAAGCAATTGTACACAAAGATGTGATTAGATCTCAGACTGATAAGGCAGTGGTTCTGAGTGTGGTCCTGGCACCTGAAGCATCAACACCACCTGGAAACTTGCTAGAGATGCAAATTCTCCCACGCCAGACCCACTGAATCAGACACTCTAGGATGGAGCCCAGCAGTCTGGACTGTAACCACCCTTTCTGGGTAATTCTGGTGCCCGATAAAGTTTGAGACTACTCTTCCTTGAATTCTCATCGGTAAAAACTTGGAATCCTCTCATAGTTTGAGGCTCTGGCTAAGAGAGGGTGAAGTGGGGAGAAAATACAGGAGGGTCATATATTTCCTTTCACAGGAGAACTTGTCCTTGTTGACGTGCCTAGACTTTTATTGTTAAAAGGCTCTAGAGAACAGAGGTAGAACCAATATTTAGAGGTTAAACAGCCTATGATGTCTAACAGTGAAGGGTTTTCAACTATGATGTAGTGTGTCAGTTTCTCACATAGCTGGGAGGCCTCCATCACCGGAGGGAAAGACATGGGAGGTATGTTGTGGTATAAAGTCCTGCTAGTGGAAGTTTGGGTCAGAAGAACAGAGGATTTGTTCTAGTTTTAGGTTTTCTGTCTTAAATTGATGACTTACTAACCCGTCTCTCACCTCCAAAATACCCATATGGTTGACCCTTTCATATCCATCCATGTCATCTCCTCCCAGGAAGCAAAGATGAGCCCCAGCCTTTTGAGAATTCAACCCATTGAAGAGGAGATTTGGGGAGCTTGAGAATGTCTCCTAGCAGTTCAAGATCAAATTCTAACTTCTGCTTCATGGGACAGAGTCACTTGCTCAGCAGCTGAGGACGGGCCTGAAACCCTTGATGGGGCATCCGAGTCAGGCTGATCTCCTTCTTTCTGATCACCTTCATCAAGAGAGGCCATATGTGACCACTGCCCAAGGAGCTTAACCCCAACCCAGCCCCCAACTGTGTGATTCGGACTGTTACTTCTCCTTGCTACAGCTTCATCTGTAATCTGGGGAGAATCAAACTAGTCAATGCAGGGAATAGGCAGCTATGACCATCACGAAAGGGACAAGGATACTCAAGCATGAGTGAGCCTAGCCTCTCCCCTTCCCTCATCTTCCCAGGAGGATTCTATTTTCAGCCTCTTTGCTCAGAGTAAATGCAGAATTGAAGAAAGCAAAGGCACAGAATGGAAGGAATACAGAAGGACAGGATAGATCTGAAGGCTGGAGATAGCGTGAAGAGGTGAGCTAAGAGTGCCCGGGGGGTGGGTGGGGATAGAGGAGAAGGGACGAGGGGCAGCTGGTATGACAAGAGGGCTTTGGGAAAGCGAGGTGGTTAAACAGCCCTTTTCAGGGGTTTGCTCTGTGGTATGTAAAATAATTCTCCCTTGGTTTCCTCTTCAAATGGCTTCAGTAAAGACATATTACTGTTCAAGGCTCTTGAGGTCAGATGGATTTTCTTTTGCACTGGTCACCGGCCTCATAGCAGGGACCTAGCTGAATTTGACGATCAATTTGTTGCTAACGAGGGCAATCTAACTCATGTAGACCTGTGACAGATTGCAACTGTCCAAGGTCAACCCATTCCTAATGTCCACCCTCCCAACTTCCAACATATAAACATGACCCACTTTTAAGACTATTTCAGCAGATTTCCAGCAGGGGGTTGACCAGTTGTTCATCAATGGCAGCGGGTCCCACAAGCAAATTTCAAAGGCAAGTCCCATCTCACGCACTGGGGCAGAAGACATATCTGAAGAACACACCAGAGTCATAGTCTAACGGTATGTCCTGACTGCGGCTTGCTGGGAACACACCTTGGGGACATGGTCAGCAAAGATCTGCAGAGAACAGCTACAGCCATAGGTCAGAGAATTTTACATGTACCTCCCTAAAAGATTGCTGGGCACAGGTGGGGTTTTTTCAACTTCCCTTTCCAAAAGCACTTACTCTAATAAACACACTGAGATGAAATAATGATCGTGTCACCGGTGCATAAGAAGGATAATAAGATATAAATATACAGCCCCAATAAATTCAACTCCCTTTGAGGGAAATAGCTAACTTGCCAATATGTATGAATCAATTTAACTTTAAAAGGAACAGAGTTGCTCACTGGATTACACTGAGAATAGTGATTACCAGACTGTCAATTCTAATATGAATTTTGTCTCTGCCCAAGTGAAGGTTTAAAATTCATTTCATTTTTATGCATAAAATTCTGCTACTTATTTTTTTTTTTTTCAATTTTAAACTCTGTATGTTCTCTCTGGAAGAAAAAAGAAATAGAGGAAAAGATTGAAATGAAATTAAAAACTCCAAACCTTCTCTTTTAATATATGCAAGCCTGTAACTACTCATGTCTTAAAAACATAAGATTATGCCTTACACACTGTATTCTTGTTTTGGTTTTTTAACGTTCATTTATTTATTTAATAGCTTTTTCTGGAGCACATTCTAGGTGCCTGACACTTTATAAGGCTCTGAAGGACTGACTGTGAGCCTGCCCTCAGGGCTTTGAGAGGAAAGAAAATAAGTAGATAAATAAATCTATAATTTCATACACAGATATAATTTACAGTATATAAAATATAGGATCACTAATTGTGAAATTTGATGATAGAAAGGAGCAGGAAAACAGGACAACAAGGACAACCTGTTCCTTAAGGGGGTCGTGGATGCCTCTCTGAGAAGGTGATCTAGGAGGTGAGCCCCACAGGACAAGCCACGAAACACCGAAGAGCCAACAGAAGGCGGTGTTTCAACTGGAAAGATTATTACAAAGTATTATAAATAAAAACCCCATTTGGTTACTATAAGCCCATTGTATAGGAGAGGAAACTGAGGCTCAGGGAGCCTGAGGAACGTTCTCAAAGCATACATTAGCTAAGTAAGAGCTGACCTAGCTTTAGAGTGGGATATGAGTTCACCCACTGAGCTGCTCAAAGGTTAACTATAATCTACGGCTTCATATGCAGAATTCCCAGAATAAATATCTGCTCAAAAAAGTCACACCTGTTGTTTCTGGTTTCATTATTATTATCTTCTGTGATGGCAAGCAGATTCTCCTCTGACCATCCCAGAAGCCAGCAGCTCACAGCAATGGCAGAACTCTCTCTTTTCTATGAAATGCTGAATGATGAAGTGCCCCATGCATGGGCAGGAGATGCTACCGAGCATGTGCTTATGACGGGCCGTCCCACATCTCTGCCCTTTTAACCCTTCCCATAAACACGTATAAGAGGGCTTCCCTGGTGGCGCAGTGGTTGCGCGTCCGCCTGCCGATGCAGGGGACGCGGGTTCGCGCCCCGGCCCGGGAGGATCCCACGTGCCGCGGAGCGGCTGGGCCCGTGGGCCGTGGCCGCTGAGCCTGCGCGTCCGGAGCCTGTGCTCCGCGGCGGGAGGGGCCACAACAGGGAGAGGCCCGCGTACCGTAAACAAACAAGCAAACAAACAAAAAAACCATGTATAAGAGATCGAAAGTCAGTTTAAAGCACAAAGGGCCAACAGAGGCTCTCTTTTAGCTATCTATTTATATCCTTCCTAGCTAGATGGGAGTCCATCCTTAAGATCCCAACATCCACTGCGAAAAGAGAAAAACAAAAACCACCAGGTCAAAGCATGAGTCCCAATGGGAAGTTATTAGTGTCATCTTGGTATTACTCTTAGTCGGGTCCATCATTATACATGAATAGTCAATGAGCGGTGGATAAGGCAATGGTTACCAGTGCATTCACTCTGAGGCTGTGTTTGTGTGCGCCCACGCAATCTTTATTATAAGTAATGTAATAATGGGTACTATTGATCACCTGTATATGCCCAGACCCTGAGGAGGGCAGTATGTTTAAACAGGATAAAGAGAACAAACTGAAGTTCTAATGAATCTGTCAAGAGAATTCGCAATTCACACTATGTTGTTTAAGATACTTGCTTAAAAATAAGCAATTCTGGTAACTTAAAAGGAAACCAAGTATTTAAGAATGGTAAAGAATTAGAGAAGACAGCCTCCATCACGTGGAGATCCCCAAGAAATTTAGGTAATTTCTTACGGAGGGCAGAAGTTTTATCCAGCCACGCCCCGGTGAGCAGAGCAGAGCAGATTGGAAACAAATAACACACAGTGATATCTTCTTTATGAACGGGCCTAAATACAATGAGCTTGTAACTGTGGTGTGATTCTGGCCTCAAACCTTCAACTGCATTTTGTTAAGGAATCCATTTTAGACTCAGGGCTTAAATTACAGGATCCACCCTCCTGTTTTTCACTTCCTTCTCTTTCCTCAATGCTTAAGTGGTATGGAAGGTCTATGAGGGATTAAAATAAATAAATGCATAACTATGTTCATTTATAATGCATTAAATTCAGCTACATATATCTGCCCATGTTGCATGTGATGGTCTAGCCTGTGGATAAATGACATGCATTTTTATAACCTGAGTTTCTAGTTCTTGGCTGCTATGATTTCTACATTATGGTAAAGGAAGGTCAGGCAGATGTTTAAAAAGCCAGCTGTCTGCTCTCAGATGGATTCTTCACCACAGTATCTCCTCCTCAAGTGGAAGATTCTCACTGTGGACGTACCTGCCACCATATACAACACACGATATTTTTCTTCAACCAGTAGAGACCATCTTGTCATTTGGGGGAGATGCATATTAAATCTTCTTTATTTTTTTTTAAAACAAATACACAACTATGGGCCAATCTGCTTCTCAGAGCAGAGGTCTTTCCCCATCTGTAAGCCTTTGTTTTTCCTTGTCTCTTTCCAAGATACAAGAGGTAATAAAATGGCATGAAAAAAAATAAGTGATTTGAGAAATGACTGAAATTTGCCGACCTCTACAAGACGTGAAAACATCCTGGAAAATTCAGAATATCTTGAAGAAATGGGGAAGGGAGGATAGAGTGTCCGTGTGGAACACACCATCGATGCACTTTCTCACAACACCCAGTGGGACAGCCTTGGGATCTGTCCATTTCACAGGAGAGAAAACCCAGAGAAGGGAGGTGACAGGCTTAGCAGCGCCCAACTAATTAGTCACAAAGTCAAAACTCAATTAGCTCGACTTGCCGTTTTTTTGCTTTTTTCCGAGGTCCCATGTTCCAGAACGGTCCTACTACCTTGCCTTCTTGCCACTGTCCTTTAAGGAGACCCTTTCAATCTGAATCTCCCGGGCATGGAATATGGGTCGATTTCAGAAACAATCATTCACCTTCGGAAATTGATCACAAGTGAGACTGACACGTGTCTGGTAGCGGTGGAGGCGCACATTTGCATGGATTCAACCAATGGCTTGGCAACCTCCCATTTTCAAAACGGCCAACGGCCAGATTCCATTCAACTCTTCCCCTCCCACTGTGTGGATAAACCTTGGAGTGTCCCCTACCGGCTTTAGATCATTCACCTTTTGGATTTGCATCTATCTCGGCTAAAGGAAAAACAAAAAACAAAAAACAAACAAACACAAACTTTTTTTAAGTTTGGGAAAACTAGATGACATTTCACACACTTGTTTGTTGTGTTTGCCATCAAATCTTTAGATCAATTTTCTTTGTTTCTTTCTTGCAGGAAAATCTTCATGTGGCTCTTTTACATGATGTGTGGGTGTATAAGACGTGTGTTGGTGGTCACGTGTGTAAGCATGTTCTCGAATACTGGGGGTGAAACTGTGGGAACCAAAGCATTTAATGGCCTTGGCCGTTGTGAATGTCTCTCCTTGAAAGCTGGGTTTATTTTGGCAATACTGCTTTGCTCCCCAGTTCCCCCTGACCTCCCGTATTACTGTCTGTGGATTATTTTTTTTTACCGAGGGAGATACTTAGGCATGGACTGAGGGAGATAAGTGATATGGTCAAATCACTACTGCCAAAGCTTGAAATTCCGGACCACTTTAATAGCTCTGCCTGACCTCTAAATGAAACGCCACCTTTGGTTATTAACATGTCTCTCTCTACTTTTATGATTTTTCGGAACATAATTTGTCACAGTTTTTATCTGCACAGAGCAAGCTTTAAGCTTTTAAAAATGTGAGTTATCTTTTTACAACTGCTAACAATTACACATCACAGAACCACTGCTCTGAAAACCAATTATGAAAAACCGGCATGGAGTCAGCATTCAGCCCGGGAGTGTGCTTTTGCCACTCGGAATTAGACATTTCTGAACTCTTGCCACGGGGCCGCCGGTGCTTGGGAACTGGGAACCAGCAACTAAACTTGGAAATGGCTTGTGAGATCCGGGAGATGAGATAGGGGCAGAGAAATTAATTGTCCTTGGGCTGTACGATCATCGGATAACTGGACCGCAGGGGCCATTCCAGGTCTAGACGTGTGGTGGTCGTTCCTGTTGGAGGATGGTTTGCTCAGACCCTGAGGTCTTATGCTTTCAAAGGCCACCTGCTTGTCCTGAGATGCTTATCAGGGCGGTTTCTGGGCTACTGTTTCAGCCTCAAATGCTCTCGCGATTACAGGACAGAGTGCATTGTCTACACACTGTGCTGGCTCTCAGCACGCTGCCAGGTTTGCACGTTCACTGCACTCCTTCTTGCTCTTCTCACCTGCGGGCTAACTGGGGGACAGTGTCACATTCCATCAGTGTACGGTTCAGCACGCAGGCTGCAGAGACAGATCACGTGGGTTCAAACCCTGGCCCCGAAACCCAGTGCTCTGAGACCTTGAGCAAGTTGCTCAACTTCTCTGTGACTCAGTTTCCTCATCTGCAAAATGGGGTTAACAACCACATGCCTCTCAAGGATGGCTGGAGAAGTAAAGAAACAGGGTCAAGCACAATGCATAGAAGAATGTCAATATGTTATTTTATGATGTTAGCCTTCTTGTTTTTATCCCTAGACATCGGCACAGAGCTGAGGGGTCTGGGCTCTGAAGCACAGCCAGAGACATGAGGGAAGCAGTGGAATTCACAAGGGGTGCCTTCTTGCCATTTTTATTAAGGTGAAAAGCTTTTATTTCTTGGCAGTTCAGATGATAATGAAGAGCTGGCAGAAATGGTGTGAAAGCTAGGGGCAGCCTTCTCCATGTAAGATGGAAAGAAACATCTGCGCTTAGACCACGAAGGAAAAGTAGGGCAGGGAGGAAAACGGGGGTGCCCTGGATGGGAGTTCCTTCACTCTCTAGCCTCAAGGCCCCTCTGTGGACAGCTCCTGGGTGGAAACCTAGCATCCTATAGATGCCCAGTAAACAATGAACAGAAGGATGAAATGAAACAGACAGTGACTTTCTGGTTTCCACCCCTTATTGCGAAGGCATAATATCTGCCTCCCTGGGGGAGGATGGAGAAGCAAACGTGACCCCCATATCCACAAATGAGGCAAGACTTCTTGATAAAAGAGAGAGGAGGAGGAGGAAGAGGAGGAGGAGAGACAGGGAGAGGGGAGAAAGAACAAAAGTGACTAAGCAAGAGAGAGGTGATAAACCTGGCCTGAACCTCCTAAGACGTGCTGGGGCTTTCACATACTATCTCATGGAAGCTGTCGTCAGCCAGCACAGGGCCTAAGATTTTTTTTTTACTGATGAGAGTTTTGCAGACAAAGCAGGAAGAGAATTCGTTGGGAAAAAAGTATGACTTGGAGAAAGTCTGAAACTCACACGTCACCAGGCTAGGCAGGTGGCACCTGGGACCAAGCCGACGTCCATCTGGCTACCTCCGAAGCCCGTCAGCACGTGGGAGACCTAAGATGCTTACGCAGCCTGCCGGGTGCCAAGCTGAGTGATGCTCAAGGGAAACCGTTGCTACACGGCCCGTGCTCATGGTTGAGGGGTGTCTGGCTTCTCCTGTGGCTGACAAATGGAGACACCCCCCAAACAGAGGACTCGTTCTGGGCCTTGGCAGCTCCTGCCTCCCTCTCAAAAGAACAATTAAAAGACTCTCTTCCAGGAAGTAATTTTTTTTCCCCTCCTTTCCAGGACCACTGTCTGCCTTGGCCCCATGGGTAAAATATTCCCTTTGCTCCCAGCTCCCTGGCAGGAAATCTATTCAGAAAGGATGCTGATTATCCTCTTCAGCACTTATTTCCTTTACATTATTTTGATTCCGTTATTTCTCATTATACTCCCAATATGTTTTGGCAGCCTGGGCTTGCAGATGGGAACAAACAAAGGCTTCTACAGTCCTTGGGCTGTACCTTCACACTTGACTCCAAAATGATTTCTCTGGGGGCTGGCTATCCCTCCCTGCAGGGCTGGGCCAGTGGGCCGGGGCTAATTTGCATGGCTGGCCAATGCCCAGGGCCGGCTGGGTTTCTGGAAGGTAGGATTCAGAGGCAGGGTTGCAGACACCGGGGCAGTGAGCCCCTCTGCCTCCTGCTGCCTCCTGTGATTGACTTGGGACCTCGTCCCCCAGGCCCTCGTTAAGGAGAGGGGAGTGCAAGAGGACCGCAGACTTCATCTTTTGCACATCATTCCCTGATGGGCCTTCTGCCCCACTGGCTATCTGCGCTGGTCCAATTTCAGGAGGCAGCCCTTTCTTAGGGACAGAGACCCAGTCCCAGCCCGGGGGCCCAGGTAGCTGCATTGGTATCAGCTCCCTCCTCTCTCCCCAGGGGACTAGACCCAGGGGAGACCCTGGACTAAAGGGTGTCTATCCGGAGGCAACTTGGTGACTTGGGATATGGATGCTGGCTGACCAGGTTCTCTCTTTTCTGGTCATTTGAACTAGGACATTAAAAGCCTGAGCCAGCAGTTGGCAGGACCTGAAATAGAAAGGGGCGCTTATAGAGGATCTTGATGGATCCTGGGCCAGGTGAACTGATTGCAAAAGCAATCAGCAAACGGAAGAAAGCGCTAAGAATGAAAATAACCACAATCGTGGCAACACGGACATTTTTGAGCGCTCATAGGTGCCACGTGCGGTCCCAAGCATCTTTATGTTTTACCTCATTTGACCTTCGCCAAAACACTCTGAAGTATGTTTGAGATGCTCCCTGTTTTCCCAGATAAGGAAATGAACGAATTTACCAAGCGCATCTCCTTCTAAAGCCAACTTTCTTTCTTTTTTTTTTTTTTTAATAATACCATCACTCTCTCTATACGGTCACCCATGAAGCTCTCAATAAAGAGAGGAAAAGAAAGCAAGAATCCAGAGGGGAGATACATCACAGACGGAGGTGAAGAAGGCCCGGCTGGGAGCTGCCGCAGACCCCATCCCATCTAGATGTGACCTGGGAGAGCAAACAGCCTCCTTCCATCCTTGTGGTAACTTGATTGGATCTCTATTCCTGGCAGCTGGGAGTCAGACTGAAAATCTTCCTCCCAGACTCTGTTTAAATGTCTCTTCTGCTGGGAGACTCTCCCTGACTTCCTCCTTATCCCACAAGCCAAATTGGTTCCTCCCTCCCCTGGGCCTCCCTGGCGGGCAGCTCATACATCTTTAACTGCCTCAGTCTCACTGCATTTTGATTATTTGTTTACGGCTCCATTTCCCCAACTAGACAGGACACATCTTCTTCTCTGAATCCCAACTTGTAGCAGAGCCGGATATACAGTAGCTGCTTATTAGATGCTTGTTGAACGTATTCATTCATCCATCCGATATAATATCCATCTGATATCGTGCCAGGAATTGTTCTAGGCTACAGGGATACAAACGATGGTCCATGAGCCAAGTATGGCCCTTTGCTTAAAGATGGCCCTCTGCTTGTTTTGTATAAATAAAGTTTTATTGGAACACAGTTACGCTCACTCATTTACGTGCTTTCTATGGTCGCTTTCGTGCTATAACAGCAGAGCTGCACGGTTGTGAAAGAGATCTTGTGGCCCACAAAGCCAAGAATCTTTACTCTCAGACCTTTGCAGAAAAACTTGCTGACTCCTGGTCTAAGTCAGTGGTTGCCAAAGTTGCCTGCACATTTGGATCATCTGGAAAACTTCAAACTACTGACTGTGTCTCATCTCTAGGGATTTAGAATCAATTATTCTGGCCTGGGTTTGGGGGTTTACGAAAGAGGTCCAGGTGATTCTACTGTGCAGACAAATCTGAGAACCACTATTCTAAGCAGAACAGAGGATTAGCTAGCTAGTCATGATTATAGCAAATTAGTAATGAGTAAAAACAGGGATTGTAGCAAATTAGTAGTCAGTCAAAAAAAAAATAAAGTGCAGGCTGGAAAAGACCTTGGCCATCTGGGTCCACGTAATCTGAGGCTGAGGGCGCAAAACTGGAGAGGGCAGGTGACTTTTCAGGGCTGCTTGGACTCACTGGCCTAAAAGCCGCAGGCTCAGTCTTCAGGTGCTGGGCTCCTTCAGTGACCTTACAACGGTCTCTTGTCTCTGATCCTACTTTACCCAGAGAAAACGACAGCAGTGGGGCTGAGCCTGGACCAAAGAAACAAAAGCCACGGAGATGGGAGGAACTTCAATTAGCATCCCAGAGGGGCTCAGTGCCAATGGCATTGAAAAAAGCCCAGAAACTTCGTCGGTTTCACAAGACAGAAAAGCAAGGTTTGAGCTGAGTGTGATTTGGAAGTTTAGAGGAAGCATCTTTGACGCGCTATGGAAAGTCTTGAGCGTATATAAGTGTGCATATTTAGTGCTCCCTCTCTAGAATGCAAGAGAGAATGGTGCCTTTGTTCACCCAGCATCAGGGATAATGCCCAGTACGTAGTGAGGACTCAGAGAATCTGAGTGGTGGATGGATGGAAGAAGGGAACTCAACGCAGAGTCTCGAGGTGGTGATGCTATCATCAATTCAGCGTTTCCCTGGCTCCTAGACTGTGCCTTGGAGACAAAGCCATGAGACAGACGACGAACATGACACAGATGAGGTCAGGATCGTTTCACGTGGTGATCAGCGTTCTGAAGAAAATAAAACTGCAAAGCGTGATAAAGGGGGGCTATCTTAGAGGGAGTAGTCTGGGAAGGAATTTACAAAGAGGTGCCATTTGAGCTGAGACCTGGAGGAGGAGGAGGCAGCTATGAGTAGGGCCGGAGGGCAGGTGCTCTGGGCAGAGAGAACAGCAAGGGCAGGAGCCTGGCGGTGTGAACATGGCACAGGATGGAGGCCAGTGCGGTGGGCCTTGGGAAATATGCTTCAGGCAGAAGGTGAAGAGGCAGCTAGAGAAAGAGCTTATCAGAGCCTGGGGGCTAAGGAGTCAGATGTTACCCTGAGGTCAGTGGAAAGGGTTATCAAAG
Source organism: Physeter macrocephalus (assembly GCF_002837175.3). Taxonomy (NCBI): domain Eukaryota; kingdom Metazoa; phylum Chordata; class Mammalia; order Artiodactyla; family Physeteridae; genus Physeter; species Physeter macrocephalus. Next base: position 47,862,681 of record NC_041230.1, on the reverse strand, counting down.
GGCGGGGTGACTCCTGATCGGCACGTGCTTTAGATCACACAGCTGAGCAGCACTGGTTTGGCAAGGTGTAAAGGAGGTGTCCTGGGTTCAAGAGCGTCCTCCCAAAGTTCAGGTCCACGGGAACCTCCAGGTGTGAGCTTATCTGGAAACAGGATCTTTGCCATTGTAATTAGTGAAGTGAGATCATTCCGGGTCAGGGTAGATCCTAACCCAAAGACCAGTGTCATTATATGAAGTACGTCACGACTCAGAGAGACACACAGGGCAGAGAGAACAGCGCGTGATGGAACGTAGACACTGGGGAGATGCTTCCTCACACCCAGGAACCTCAAGGGTCACCAGCCACCACCCCAAGCTTGGGCAGAGTTCTCCCTCAGAGTCTCCAAAAAGCACCGCACCCCGCCCACACGCTGAGGTCGGACTTCTGGTCTCCAGGACTGTGAGAGAAGGAATTCGTGCTGTCTGAAGCCACTAAGCACGGGCTCATTTGTTACGGCAGCAGGAAGAAGTGAACAGAGTCAGAGAATGTGGTCTGGGAATGATGGGAGGGAGGGAGACGGATGGAGAGAAGGGAGCGGGGAGGAGGAAAGGAGACCTAGAGGTGCAGGCTCCCCGCCTGTGTGCAGACTGAATAACTGCCACAGCCCCAAGCTGCTGAGGGCAGGCTTTTGCTCAATGTCTGGGAGCCTGTACCAGTCATGCCACTACACAGTTATAAGTTACAGGAGGAAATGACCCCAATCTCTTCTGCGTGGAGGATCCTAGTGAAACGGAGCATGACCCTGTGGGGATCCTGGGCACAGAGGCCTTTCTGTGTCCTCCGTTTCTTGTTTGTAGGGAACAGGCTTCAGACCCCTGAGTTCCCAAGGGCAGGTTCAAACAGTGGCTAATCAGGCAAGGAAGGGGATGCGGAAACAAGGGGGGAACAGTCGAGAAACAATAGTGCAGCCGTGGGGCAGGGTCCTGGTGCCACCTAAAGGGCCACACGTACTATCTTTGAGCTCTTCTGCAGAACTAAAACCCCAATAAATGGAAGACGTTAACCACTTGATGAAGCAGTCTCCATCCCAGAGAGAAGGTCAGAGCGTGATAACCTCGAGAACCACAGGAGCTCATCGGGAGACCCCCTGAGGCCAGACTAAAGGAATGCAGGCCCTGCACACACCCCACCCTTGAACCACTGCCGTAAGACTCCTCACCAAATGCCCCTGGGTCGGGACACACAGTTTTGGGGCCGTTAAGCCTGCTGTGTCCCCGCTCTGCCCGGCAAAGCGACAAAGCTATTCTTTGCTACTTCACCCAGAACTCTGCTTCCAAGATTGGGTTCAGCACTGGTGCACAGGGGCTGAGCTCTAGCATCACTAAAGTCACTGCTCTGAGAACTTGGGCTACCCTGGCGGAGAAGTTCATCCTGCGGGACAGGGTCCCCAGGGACACAGGGCAAGGCTGGAGGTACGGAGCCCACGCGCCTGGGGGCTTGGAAGCAGAAGCCCTCCTGCATCCCCTGGGCCCACCCCGGACCTGTGAGCTGCTGCAACTGTTAAGGAAAACATACAGGTTTAAGCAGATTCAATTAGGGGTTTAGAGGTCCAGAGGAAAAAGCGGGGAACGCTCACAGCAAAAGGAGTTTCAACTTTCACGGTTGTTCAAAGAACTGGAAAAACCACAAGATGGGAGAAAGCTTGATTCAATTTTTACACGCCCCCAGGGCACAATGCATTCTCCCCGAAAAAGCCTCTTCTGACCCACTAACAGTCTCCCCCTGGGAAGGCGTTTTAGTGTGTGCAGTGGTTACAAGTGAGGGTTCTGGAATTTTCTGGCTCACATCCCCACTCAGTGGGGGGGGTGTCACGTGACCTCTCAGAGGCTCAGGTCTCTCATCTTTAAAATGGGTCAGCAGCGGCTAATTTCTTCATAGGGGCACAGAGGATTCGGAGGGGGGAATGTGCAGAAAGCAGCAGTGTCCCCCGCCACCCTGGCTGCGCTTTGGGGTCACCTGGGGATCTTTAAAAGGCACTGACGCCCGCCTCCCACCCCGAGAGGATCTGATTTAATAGGTCTGGGGTGCGACCCAGGCATCGGGCTTTGAGAGCTCCCTGGGTGACTTCAGTGTGCAGCCGCGTTCGGGCACCGCTGGCCTAAAGCACTTAATACACATTGTCCGAGCCCACACACGGCAGCTCCTGGGGCCGGGCAGCCTCGTACAAATGTCCACCACCCCGTGGCCTTGTGCCTGCACAAGTCACTGCTCCTCTCTGAAGTCAGTTTACTTATCTGTAAAGGGGGAGTAAGATGCTCACGTCATACGGGTAAATTGCCAGGATGAAGTGAGCAAACGGGTGCAAAGACATTTACTGAACATCTGACACCTGGCATTAAATACAGGGTACTGTCCCAATTCATCATTGCTTTCATTCGGTTTTTGCAATCTGTCTCTCCTGCTACAACAAGGCCACACGTCGTGAGCCTTTGCTGCGGTGGTCTTGCCCTTGGAGAGGGAAACACAGGGTCCCGTCAACGGGTGGAGAGTTATAGAAGCAGATTAACGCTGTTCTATTCTTTAAAGAGTGCTGAGCCCACGTCTCACTCTGTGTTTATCTGCCTGTTGAAATCAGTGGTGTAAATAATGAAGCCGTGTGATGTGTGAATATTTCTACCACTCATATTTTTCATTCTAATTAAAGCCAGAATGTTCCTTTTTAGAAATCTGTATGAAAAGTAAAAACCCAGCTGCCTGAACGTAATATTGTCGTTTTTGTTTTTTTAAAAAAAACACGGGGTTGGGGGGTAGGTGAGATCATGGCAGACTGGCTGGATGGACCCACGTGTGGAATTCCTGAGCCTTGGGACCTGCTGTTTCCTTTCCCTGTGGCCCCCGGATATCACAGCTCTCCTGGGTGTGGTTATGGCCACTGATAAGAGGTAGTCTCATTCCTCAGGGCCTGGCTGGCTCCAGGGTTGGGTCTCACCTCCAGCCGGAGGCCCGGGTGGAGAAAGGACTTCCTTTAGGACCCCGAGAGTTCGGCATAAAAGGAGGCGGGCGCCCACAGTGTACACCTGCCCGGGCTGTGAGCGACCAGGGCTCACCCTGCAGAGCCTGAAGAACAGGACTGGTTCCAGAGAGGAGGATGCCTGAGCTCCCTCTGGCTGCTCTAACAAATGACCACAAACCGAGGGGATTACAACCACACCAATGTCTTCTCAGTTCTGGAGGTCAGAAGTCTGACCTGGGCCTCACTGGGCTACAGTCAAGGTGTCGGCAGGGCTGTGTGCCTTCTGGAGGCTCCAGGGCAGGGTCTGCTTCCTGGCCTTCTCCCGCCTCTCGAGGGCCCCGCGCTCCTTGGCTGTGGCCCTTGCTCCATCTTCAAGGCACGCGGCTCTCACCCCTGCCTGTCTTCACACCTCCTTCTCCGACTCTGGTCCTCCTGCCTCGCTCTTTTAAGGACCCTTGTGATGACTTTGGACCCACCCAGATAATCCAGAATAATCTCCCCACCTCAAGGTCAAGTGATTAGTAGCCTTAATTGTATCTACAACTCTAATCTCCCTACAACATACTCATAACGTACCATAATATCCCCGTAATTCATGTGCACAGAGTGCCCAGGGACGCAGGCATCTATGAAAAAGGAGGGCCGTTACTTTGCCTGTAGTGGAGGAGAAATGGAAGGATGGAGAGAATGCTCCCAAGTGGCAGATTCAGAACTCTCTGATACCTTAGTCCCAGGAGGGGTCTGACGGGATTAGCTTGTGGCTGAATTTCGCGCGCGCGCGCGCGCGCGTGTGCGTGCGTGTGCGTGTGTGTGCGCGTGCGCCCCCGAGAGTGTGAGTGTATGTGTGGGCGTGCTGCATGCTATACTGTCACAAGGCTTCTGGGACCCCAACCTTGGACTTGACCCTCCTTCCCCCCACCCTGAACCACGCCTCCCCAACGTTCCAGTCTGCTTGCACCACCACCCCGGCCCCCCCGCCTGGCACTGTCTTCCCCCTTCTTCCCCAACTCCCCCCTGAGAGGAGGCACACTGCCTGCTGAGTGGTCCGTCTCTTGTACCGAGCGGCCTGTGGGCTCCTGATGGGCAGGGAGACAGACGCTCATCGGTCTCTCCATCCTTCCTTCCTTAGCGTCAAGCCTGGACAGGGGCTCGGCAGACAGATAACCACTGACCTCACCGAACTCCTACTCCTCTGAGAGGCGGCACTCCACGGGCTTTGGAATCCACTGACCTGCGCTCGAACTCTGCCTCTATCCTTGGACAACTGTAGGACTTTGCTCAAGTTACTGATCTTCCTGAAACCTCAGATTCCACATCCATAAAATGGCGACAAAGCTAGCGTCACGAGCTACAGTAAGGATGAAAGGAAATAATCCATGTAAAGTGCTCGCGACAAGACCGGGCACACAGCAAATGCTCAGCCATCCCTGACTCGTCATCACCGCCACCATCACCATCACGGGCCCCCGAAGGAGGGAGCACGGCTTACCTTCTCCGGATCAGAGCAAGTTCAGCAGGGTTGACCAGAAAGACATTCCACTAACTGGTTCCCACGTGGAAGCCAGGTCTCCATAATTTAGGTGAACATACGGAGAACCCTCACAGCAAGGACGCAGCCGGAGAGCAAAGAAAACTGGCACCAACTCCTTGAGGTCATCTCTATTTTTCAAGCCATCTAAGAAAATCAGTAGCTAGTCCATGGATGTGCCACGGCCCGGGGTCTCTCGGGGGTGGGGGTGGGGGGCTAGGAGGAGAAGGTGGGAGGAGCCAGTCCTAAGATTCCCAGAGCCCTTAAGAGCCAGGAAAAGCCCCCTACATGAGGGCATCCACAGCAAAGAAGAAGCTACAGAGTCACACATCTGGCTACCTTCCCTGGGAATCGGGTAGAACGGGGGGCTGCCAAAGCGGGGCAAACATTCATCCCAGTCTGCCTGCAATCGTGTCTGTATTCTCTCATCATTATTAACTGTCCCCCACTGTCACCTCCGGAAAGGGTTCTAGTTTGGACCCTCAATTATGTGTCGAAGCTTGCCTGGGTCAGTCCTTGCCCTCATGCAAACGGGACACCGGCAGTGACCTCATCATCACAAGCACAACCCCACTGATAACATAATCATAATACCTGACCTCAGTCTAGAGCAGCGGCTCTCCCGGGGGCAACAGCTGATGATGTCCGGAGACATTCTGGGTTGTCATAAATTGGGGTGAGGGTGGGCTATTGACATCTGGTGGGTAGAGGCCTAGGAAGCTGCTAAGAATCCTACAACCCACAGGCCAGCCTGAACAGCAAGGACGACTTATTCCAAAATGTCAGTAGTGTCACAGCTGGGAGACCGTGGGCCAGGGAGCATCCCTTCATGGTTTGGGAGTGGTGGGGAGGCTCTGAGACCAACTGTTTAGGTTCAAATTCTGACGTCAACTTTTGCTAGCTGGGTAAACGAGGGCAGTTTTTAAACCTCCCTCAGGGTAATTTCTTTTCCATCCAACGGAGTAAGGAGAGGCCCAACGTTAGGAGGACTTAGTGACATAACCTAACCGTGCTGGGCTCCCAGCACACGGCTGGGCTTGCAGGCAAGCACCGCATGCACTGGCTGGAGTTTGCACTCTTGGGAAAGCTCTTTCCCAGGGAGCATGTCATTTGTTCCTCAGTTTCCTTAACTCTAAAGTGGACAGAAAAACACCCCCTCGCAGGCTTCCTCTAGGGATGAAAAAGAGGGGACCTGTGTTAAAGCATCCGTCGATGTGGATCTTATCCAGGACCACGCTGCACAGTGAGTAGGTCCAACATTATCGCCCCTGCAATGGGATGTGACGGGGACCCCACGGCCGGAAGTAAGAGCCAGGAGTCCTGACACCCAAGCAGAATCGCATCCTTGGCCAACATGTTTGTGAAACCCCAGCAGTCAACTTTCAACCCCTTTTTTTTTGAATTGGGAACGTATGTTGGGAAATGTGCTGGAGTATCCCCAGGGGGAAGGAAAAGCAGCTACGTTCAAGTCCAACCGTGTCCAAAGTCTGGGCATCTGACCCACCCGCCGCGGGGAGGGGCCTGATAAACACTTGCAGCCTCCTGCACGCAGGCTTCCGGCCCTGGTGCCATGGACTCTGAGCCCACCGATAAGGAGACTCGGCCCTGCCTTCAAGGAAAGCTGCAGATTTCACCAGGAAATTGAGAGCTCGGCTCCAAAGGAGCCTTGGACCTTGCCCTCTTCAATCTCCCAAGGACCTGCCTTGCTTGGGACACATTGTGGCACTGGGTCCTCGGCTCTGAGTCCATTGCCCCATCTTCCCCAATGGGTTTATCCAAGCCAAGTGCTTTCTTTCTTTCCTTTCTCGCTACCCAAACTAACTGTACTGTTGAACTCTGTTTCAACTGGATTCTGGCTTAGCATTTTATTGAGCACCTACTATGCCGGGCCCTGCCTGCCAGTCTCTCATTGAACTCTCTCCAAAACCCTGTGAAGACCATTCTACACATCCCATCCTTAGGTCCCAGTTCAAGAAGGAAATGCAGTTCAGAGGTGTTAAGTAAGTTGCCC
>NC_041230.1:47830649-47855649 GCF_002837175.3 Physeter macrocephalus | reverse complement strand
AGAGGTGCACGCTGACCATCTGTATGTTCTCAGGGTGCACTGTCTGTGTTAATTCCCTGCACTGTACCGGTAGTGAGACCTTTCAAATCTTCCTTGGAATATCACTGCACATTCCTATGCTATTTAAAAAGTACTGTTTAATGGTTAGGTAAATAGATCCCACTGTTCAAGGCTCTGTGCTGGCAGACGTCTGGCTTCGACCACACCACTGTGGTCAGGATGGAAAATCTCCTCTCCTACTCCCCTGTGAGACCCCTTTGCCCTCCACTCTTCCCCAGTGACTAGCTTGGGTGAAGGTGATGAGAACAGAAAACGGCAATGGCTTTTGGACCCTATTCCGGTGTGCAAACAGAATCTCTCTCTCCCCAGCTTTTGAAAGTAAATGCCTCGATAACAGGATGGGTTCCCCAGGTGGCCAGAGAATAGAGGTCATCTTGAGGAAAAGGACACCAATGATCCAAAAAGGACATCTACTTTATGAGATTTCAGGCAAGATTCCAAATACGCATTTAATGAGGTCCGATTCTTTTTCTCCAAAAATAACAGAGGCTATGAGTGAGCTGGTCAGGAAGGCAAAGGGGCATTTCGCAAAGTCTCCGTTCAATTATTGCTTTGTAATATTGTTCTAAAATTGAAAAATGCCTCACAAGTCTATGGTCTCATGTAAATATTCCTTGCAGAAGCTTAACATACGTTTGCACTGCCCCAAAGGAATTACAAAAATATTCCCTCCACAATCTCTTAAGCTTTTAAACTCTTCACTAGCATTTCTAAAAGAATCTGTTGTTCCTAAAGGTTTTTTTTTTAAGTGACCTTATATGGGAAGTTTGCTTGTTTTGTTTTGTTTTGTTTGTTTGTTTGAGAGTAGCCATTTGAAATGGAGAACAATTGATATCACAGATAACACTTCCAGGTTTCTTTTTTTTTTTTTTTTGGCATAGAAATAATTTATTTGGCAAAAGATGAGTGTATACTCTGACATGAAAAAGAGTATTTTGTGCCGTAACGTTTTTAAAGCATTTCTAACGTGAAATGTGGATGAACACCCATGATGTATTTGGGGCAGCCCTGACACATACGAATACAAATTTGTTTATATGAGCATTTTAATGCCTAGTCAGACTATTTAGATAAAGGGCATTGGGAAAATTATAGAGTTACGCTAAATGAAAATTTAAGTAAAAGATTCTGTCATTTACAGCAGCCTACAGATTTCAGCAGGTGTATTCGTTGTGTGTATTTTTTCACACCAATTGTAAAGTAATTCATATAAAAGTGGGGCAGGTTAAAGAAGAATAACTGAATCTCCACGTTGGAAAAAAAATTAGATTGACTTACTGGTTTACCACAGTTATTGTACCCAGATTTACTGTAACCACGTTGAATTTCTTAAATTAGATTTTAAATATATTTTGACAGTGTGAACTTGTAGAGTATGGCTAACTAGAGGGAGAAATGACAGGTCTGCTTTGTTATGAAACTGCTGTCTGGAAAATATTGGACTCCGTACAGTAAATGATAATTATTTTGCCACTTACATTAGTATAGCTAATAGCAATAAGGGGTTTTTGAACCATAGAAAGCTAACTACTTTGAATTACTGTGCTTTGTTATTCGCTGTGAAGCAAAAAGCCTTTTTTTTTTTTTTTAAAGCAATCTCATTTTCATATTACTGTTCTAAGCATTCTCTGCTACTAATTTAAACAGAGAGGAAGTTAATAAATAAAAGGGTGGTCTCTAAATGGTTCTATTTGTTAAGAGAACATCTGCAATTAAGGTCCGCGGTACCAGCAGAATAGACCAGGGCAATGGAGGAGGAGGGGGGAAGATGGAAGAGAAACAGGCCCTAGTAAAGAGCCAGTGTGTGGTTTCGGTTCCCTGGGGAAGAGCAGTCTTTGAACACTTGAGAGACACCCACCAGAGACCATTCACATCCTCCTCCACTGTGAGCCCAGGATCACTTGGTTCTCTGAACTGAGGGCAGCTTTAGAGCTGATCTAGGCTGCCAGGCCAGTGGGCATCACTGTCTCAACCCCCCAGGACCGGAGCAAGAGTGGAGGGGGGCTGTTGATGAAGCATTCCACGCCGTTCTCTCCCATGTGAACCCTTCCTCTGGCACGGCTGAGACCAGGATGCCAAAGCGAATGGACCTAAATCACTCTTCCCTTGGTCTCATCCAGCCCTTTTCATAGGTAGTTAGGCTGCCTTGAACATACTGTCCTTCTAAAGCCCTCTTCGTGGTTATTAATGACCCTTTGTTTATTTTAATATATTTACTAAATCAGGTACCCAAGGGAATCCTCTACATCAGTGATGTGAAAAATCCTGCTACCTGAAGTCACAGAGGTACATCTTGATTTCTGATTTGCATGTGCTTGTTTTAGTGCATTTTCCACGAGGGAGACAGCAAGGGAAGCAAGTGAGGAATGCCGATCGTTTTCGAGGTGCGAAAGTCTCCTGCTCTAGTAGTTTTAGTATTTGGGTCTCACGTGTACATAAATGGCGATACCAGATGCATTGTGTGTGAGACCAGCATGCATGCATTTCTATATTGATTTCGTGACGTAGGTGTGGTGTACAGTCCTAATCCAGTCCGAGTAGACCTCGGATCTTTGGCCTTAACCAGCATGAGTCTGTTGACTCATCTTTCTACTTGAGTGTCACACAATGTGGGTGAATCTGTGCAATTAGCATCCGTGGCCATCGGCTGGCTCCACCGGGGCCTCATAAACATTCCAAATTTCCAGTCTCTTATAACTCACTCCATACTCACATTTGGAGGATTTAGTGTGATTTCAGAGCACACTATGTCCCCCTCCTGTGTGCAAATGTGAGTTTGGAGCCACTCCTCACTTCCAATGTAGGTAGGGGGAGGCAGAAGTGTGATTTTCACCTATGAAAAAAAATGAAATTAAGCTATTTAAATGGGTTTTCAATTACAAGGGTCCCGGGGTGAATGTAATTATGAATCCTCTTCGTTTAGAGAGCTAGACCAACACTCTTACACCAATAATTACTTAGTGTTATCGTTTTATGTATTCCTGTTACGTCTTATTGGCTAATGGAATGAAGTTTGACTTTTTTTTTTTTTTTTTTTTTTTTTTAATTTGCTTGCTGAGACATTTGCATGACATACAGCTTTGGGTTTAAGTCCCATGTCAAATTGCTACTGTTTGAGAAGGCGACTCTTTAAGAATCCAGTGAATTGAGGGTGTCAGGAAGCAGACCCGTATTTTTTCCCCGCTCTTCAGATACGGTATATGATTACTTACTTTTACACGCTATCATAAGGCCAGGCTTTGAATAACCGGACTGTGAATGTGGAACGTGATTTCTTTCCTAGCCGTAAACAAAATTAACATTTTCTTTAATAGCTCTCATACGTAGATTTTAACTAAGTGTATACCTTTGGGATTAATTTGTGTGTCCTTGTGTATGCATGCCATACCAATACTTTATTCCTTTCTCTTTTTATTCCTTTATCCCTGTCCTTATAATTGCAGTTTGAAAGCCATCTATTAAATATAATGATCTAGACACACCGGGCAGGTTTTTTTACACCGAAACCATCCATTTTGAGCAAAGAGTGAATGAACTTTTAAGGCAAGGTTCACACGGGTCTTGACCCCCGCCCCCCATAATATTCCATGTAAGGTTACTGGCGGGAGAGAAATCAAATTTCAGCTGTGGACATGCTTGACAGGTGAGCGTGAGGAAGAGAAAGGCATTTGGCTAGATGGGGAATTTGGAGAAGAGGACAATTCCTCCAAGTTACTCTGGGGTATTAGATATTATAAGCTGATAGATGAAAAGTTCAATGCTTGACACTCTTGGGAGAGTTACTTAGTTTATTTTCAGAAAGTCACTTTGGCTAAGAGATCTCGGTCCCGGAAGCCAAAAATGGGGGATCACTAGCTTTCTGCTCTCTTGCTGATTTCCACTATGTACAACTTTGTGGCTTATTTCTGGCAATTTTCTAGGCTAGAGTGTGAGAATTAAATCACAAGCCAATTGGGGAGGCATTTGATTATTTTATTTATTCTCAGAAACACAGTCTAGATTATATTCTGGTTCTTGGGCCTACTACAAAATAGTCATCCGAAGTGGTATCACAAAAAGATCAAATTCTCCATTTTCATAGCATCCCTGAGCCTAACATTTTCCATTAGTGCATGTTCCAGCTTAACATACACAGATCTACCCAAGTGCGTGATTTATCAAGGTTGTGCCTTCTAAGCCAAGTCTTCTAACGTGACGATCAAGAGAGACAACAATCCCACACTGCTATTTGATGTCAGTTTCTCCACGGTAGCATCCCCGGGTCAGGTCGTCACCATGGCAAGAAGGGATGGTGTCGCTTGACCCTAAGGCAGAGTGGCTTTGCAGTTCACCTTAGAGGCTGTCTCTTAGCGTGAATTGTCAAACGGAAGTAACACAACTACTCGTGGTTGGCACCAAACCTGAAAGCAGGCCTTTAATACATGCTCTTTCATCTTGTGTGTTGAAACACTAATTTCAGGAGATAGTGGTGGACCTTAGCCTGCTGATGTGTATGCTCTACCCATTACAGATGTTCCTGACATTGGCTAAGACCCATCCGGATGCAACCGAGCCTTAACAGAGCTGCCTTGGGGCAGGGCAGGTCGGACACATAAACATAGGGGAGAGGCCTGTTGGTAGCTTTCCTGTCACCCGTGGGAGTTTCCTGATGGAACCTGTAGAAACAGCTCTTCCCGGGTTCTAAGTACCCATCCCTTTTTTTTTTTTTCCTAGTCTTACAGTTAGCTGAGTGGATTATGGTTTATCCTGACTGTACCTATGCTGACATGAATTCAAAGCAGTGTAAGGAAGGCTTTACTCTGTTATGAACTGGGATAGAAACAAAAAACACAGTCAAAGGACTCCAAGATCTTGTTTCTACTTTGTATAACGTGTCCTCCCAGGTTGCCAGTAATCATCCAGAAATAAAACGCAAGCATGGTTTCCCAACGTCCAGTGTCAGTCTGGGTACCTGAGCACAGCTATCTAATTCACACATAAAATTAAAAGATGTCATAACCGTATTTCCCTTGCAGAGTCCATCAAAATATTTTAACAGAAATGGTGAATGAGGTGTTCTCATGCAAAAAGGCCATGTGAAAACACAGACCGTAAGTTTTCGTCTCCTGGTGCCTCGGTTTGAAAAGCCCAAGTGAGAACCATGGCTGGTCATGACTCTGGCTTCACTGCAGACCCCTCAGGGCTTCTCGGTACTCAGTTTTGAGAGTAAATGCCCCGTCCTGGAAGACGGGAGCAAGGAGTAGGATGCTGTCTGGCATGCAGATTTGGAGAGCAGACCAATCCATCACAGATTCCATGAGTATGTCTTACGCAAATTACATCACTGTATTTGTTGGCACTGAGAAAATACGGGACAATAATTCTGTTTAAAGTGTTTTATTACTGGGACTAACTTACCTAATTGTTTGTCGTTGTTGTTTGTTTCATTAGATTATGCTCCTGCCTACCCCCCCCCCCCCCCCCCCCGCATCTCCCTTTCCGTACAAGGCTGCCTAATGTCTTCCTTGCTGTGGACACTGGCCCACTAGTGAGCAGGTTTAATCAATTAATTACGGCAGAGCAGGTACAGGGCAAGCAGCTCAATGAACTCACATTATTTCCAGCCAACGTTAGAATGCTATCAAAGGGGCTGCCTTAAAGAAAGGAACATTATGCATTTGGGTGGGGGGAAGGAAGAAGGCATTTTTGCACGAGTATAGCACTCGTTATGTAAAACAAAATGATGCTTCTGTAAAGAGCTTTCGTTCTCAAAGCACACATTCAGTCACCTGCCAAAATCTCAGATTTATTGCTGCCGTTCACAGATGCCAATGTTGAAACTCTCCTCGCCTGCCGCTTGCTGAGTCTTTCATTTCCTCGATCCAAAAATTACTGTAAAGTTGTTGTTTAGTGTCTGCCTTTTTTTTTTTTTTTTTTGCTTTTCCTGGCACCTAATGAAATTATCAGCAATAAATGAGCTACGCAGAAGGGTTGGGTTTGCTTTTATTTTATTTTATTTTTTGGTCTTTTTTTTTTTTTTTTTTTTTGGCAGTATTTGGAAAATGCTGGGACAAGGGTAAGCCGGTGGGAATATTCGCAGTGCCTCCCTTTCCAGCGTCTACAGGAAATATAATAAAGCTATTAGCATTTCTATAATTTCAGATGGGAACGAATACTGAGGGGGGGAGGGGGGAAGAAGTTTCAGGTGTTGAGTGGGAAAGTCAAGCCAGCTGTGGGAATTACCGTTATTGTCACTGGAGACAACACAGCCCTGACCTCCAGTATAAACTGCTGGAAGATATTAACACCTAATTAACAATCCAGGGGCGCATCCTACACCTTCATCACTGGTGAGGTGAAAATGACAAAAAAAGAGAGGAAGGGAGTTTGCTTTTTGCCATTCCCTCAGCAAGCATCCATCCTCTAATAACGGGTCATCCACACGCAGCAAGTGACGATTTCTTTTTAGTCCTTTCAGTCTATAGAAAAGCACAGTAACTTCATTTGCTGGCAGGTAGGCAGTAGAGGTGAGAATGGAATTGATCTGAAATTGACCCTGCGGTCACGCCTCCTTTAAATTGGGCTCTTCAAACAAAGTTTCTTTTCTTCTTCCTGGGCTCCTGCCAGCAGCCAAGCTGAGTCTTGAGTGGGGTGGGGTTGAGGTGCAATTATTTAAAGGGATTCTGACACCAGGGTTGAACCCCCAACCCAAAGTTACTCAGGATGGAGACATTTTGTTACAGATGGTGCTTAATTAAAGGGCTTGAGTCTATACCGCGATGGCGTGCCTCTGGTTTGTTTATATTTTAGAATGAGGTTCATTCCTGATGTACAAGAAATGGCGGAGGAAGCATCTCTTACTGGGCTGAAAGTTTTGAATGGAGAATAGAATTTTCTGTTTCCTTTTAAATTTCTCTTATTTAACCGTCCCCCACCCCGCCTCTTTCTAACAGAGCCATGAAAGTCTTTTCAATAAATCTTAGGGTGCGCACGATACCTCTGACAGTGTTGGAAATCCTGCCTTGCTTTTCAGATGGCCAGGCAAGCCTGCCGGACAGGAGGACTGGCCTCTCTCACCTCGCAGAGGCGAGGGTCGCCAAGAGAGATCAGAAATTCCTTCACTCGTTTTGACCTTTTGGACCTCAGTTGAGAACCGCTGTCTCCTTCTTTGCTTCAGTGGTTACTGCCTCCTGGCAGTTCTGTCCTGATGCCCGAAGGCTATTTTGTTTATGTGATATTCAGTTTTCCCAGCCATTTTCTTTTCTTTTTCTTCTTCTCTTTTTCTCCTTTTAAAGCCCGGAAGCAGTTCCTCACCACTGCATAGTAGAAGGAAGGTGCACGTGCTTTAACAGGCGTGTTGGGAGATGTGAGCCCGAGTTCCCCCGTGCAGGGAAGGAGCCACAGTTGGGGACGAGGACAGCATTTCTGTAGACCTCAGGGCTGCCCCGCGGCCCGGGGCGGAGGGCTTCCAGCTGCGGTCCTGTCCGCTCCGGCAGCCTCTGGAGACTCACCACGCATGCGCGTGCGAAGCACCTTGGCATCGCTTTCTTTCCCAGGAAGCCTGGCTTTCCCCGGTGCTCGGTGCTCTCCTGATCTAGTGGAGCCTCTGGAAGCAGAACTCGCTGCTTTCAAAGTCTTCCCCAGCTTAGTTGTTGGTGATAAAACTGTTGGGAAAAATGGGATGCGTTCAAAACACTCTAGTCTCCACGGGGAACCTGGTTAAATTAGAATGTTACCTCCGTTGCCTCTGATCTTTGCTCACTTTGTAGCGTCCTGACAGGCCCTCCTGTAAAACGCCCGAAGGTCAGTGGAACAAAATAGCACGTGACTCGTGCGGTAAGCCCTCCCTGCACGTTTGTGGGCGGTTAATAGGCCCAGCTCCCAAACTCAGCTGGGAGGACTTGAGTTGGAGCATGTTTGGGCCTTACAGCCCGGTTCCTGCCCCGGAGCAGAGGGTTCCCTTGTCCGTCAGAGCTTGGAGCTTTCATAGCAGCGCGGTGACAGTCGCTCGGCTCCCGAGAGGAAAAAAAAAAAAGTAAGGAAGGATTTCGTTTTATTTTTTTTTTCCTCCTATTTTATTCGAGCCCGCTGGTATTAGTAATGAAAACTTTTCCATCCCTGTTGCTGAGAAATTTGTGTTTTTTAAGGCATTGGTGGGGATGTGATGGCGAGGGTTGGGGGGTGAGTTATCAGATCCAGCAAGATGTTTCTGTCTGTCTTTACTCAGCGTTTTACAGTGTTCTTCAGATTCTGCATCTTCTCCAGCATCCTTTCCTAATACAGTAAAAAGAAGGCCCTTTCCCATGTTTGCCTCGGTTAACTCATCAGATGTTTCACTTTATGAAAGATGGGATTCAAGTGTGTGATTTCATTGTAAATTCATCAGGTGTCACTTGCCAAGCTATCGAGGACACAGTTATTCTGAGAAGGCATCTTTTTACTATTTCTTTAACATTTAATTGAGATCAGGCCACTGCCTGATTTCAACTGGACGGTTCCCCCCCCTTTTTTTTTTCTTTCTTTCTTCTTCTTCTTTTTTTCTTTCTTTTTTTTTCTTTTTCTTTTTGGCTATTGCAAGCTGCAGTAAAGTGACCTGTGATGTATAATCAGAGTTTGGTATCGTTAAACTGTAATATCTGACTTTGGGGTTTTGCTCGTAAAATAAATATTTGAAAAAATATAGCAATGAGGCTGTACAGTAGAGGCAATGTCAGTACATGTGTATCTGTGTATATCAATATATGTGTATGTATTTTTTTGCCGGAGGCTCTTAAGCTAGCCCTGAAAAAGCATCTTACAAGACTGTGACTGTCAACATACAAGTAAGAGGATTCCCTGATAAGAATGTAAGCACATTTTCTTTAATGAACTTTGAATTTGTTTTGTAAACTCCATTCGTCATTCACGTTAACTTATTTTTTAAGGTATATTATTTCGGCACTAAGGAGTCAGCATATACATGCTCGAATTCTCTGTCTGCGGGCTATAGCGCGCCTTAGCTAGAAAGACTTTTTTTTTTTTCCTTTTCTTCTAACAAGGATGCTCGTTTAGAAAGAAATGTTTGTGTGAAGTGCTTGTCAGTTGGCATTTTTACTGGGTTGCTAACCCAAAGGTAAAATATAAAGCCATGTCTTTTCCTCACTGGCTTGTTGGCTTGCTGTTACTAGAAGGGTCCCTCCCTTGTTAGCTTGATAAATAATTTTACTAGGGGGACTCTGCTGTATTTTTATGCTTGCTGTCTGTTTTCTGCTTGCTGCAAATAAATTTCTGTACTCAGAGGGCACTAAAACTCCAAACACATGGTATTTTCCCATTTTGCTGCTGGTCGCCTGAAATATGTATTCCATCTCGTGTTTTTAATTAATTTTTTAAAGGAAAAAATAATTTGTGATTAATAGCAAACAAAACTTAGCCATTTGTTTCTCAGGACCATTGGGTTTGAACCTGGAAGCGTAGGTTTTTTTTTTTGAAAGGCTTTGCGTGTCAAACCCTGTTTCATATTTGTCACATTGAAGACAAGAGTTATTCATTTGGGGGAGTCCTGAAGTTTTCTCATTACCGATTTCCTTCCCTGCCTTTCCAGCTGTACATATTAAGCTGTTAATATGAGAAATGAAGAGGGGTATAGAATTCTACCTAGAAACAAGACACTACACAAATTCTTTACGTTTGAAAAATGATACATTGTGTGAAAATGGAGATGAAATTGATCATAGGTATCAATGTAGCTATCAGCATCCCCGTGAGTCCCAGGCCTTGAGACCTGAGGTTCCTTACTGAGGAGAGATTGGTGTGGGTCAGTCCTTGGGGCAAAATGGGAGGTTCCCTGGCACAAACCTAAACAAACACACCCGAAAACGTTCCAGTAAAATAAAATACGATAATAAAATAAAATAAATGAACGTATTCTATAAATGACAAACACAGTGAACACAACACATGATAGGGGTGCAGTAATGTGTTTAATGAAAGAAGGATATTTATGTATGTTGGCAAAACAAGTGATCATTTTAAATCATTGCCAGATTATCGCATTAATTGAAATATTTTTTTTCAAAGCAGATCTTCTACTTGCGATTTGCTCATTAGCGGGGTCTTATTTTCTGAAACTGGAACATATTTTTCCAAAGGTACCAGCGACATACATTTGAAACTAGAATGCCAGCTCACATAACCAGGACGTTGAGGAGGCAGAGTCAGAGGTTATCTGGAGTTCAGCTTCTGCAAAGATCACCAAAAGGAAGAGGAAAATGTAGAAGAAGGGGCAGTAGACATACATACTGATTATTAAAACTTGTATGTATCTTATCAAACGTGTACAGAGTTTATTTTCCTCTCCCACTTCTCAGGGATTTCAGAAATGAGCTGGGCTTCAAGCTGATGGCTTGTTTTTCCCCTCTCACTCTGCAGTTATAGAGACTATGAGAATCATATTTTCAAAATATTTAACGCAGAGTTGATAGTCACCGTTTCTTCTGGTCACTTTGCGGCGTTACCCGTTGGTCGGGAGTTAGAGAAAACGTCCATGGAGTTGAAGACCATGATGTTCCACCAAGCCCTGCCCTGTGGAGGTCATCCAGAGCCTCGCTGGCCATGATGAGGACAGCTACCATTGATGGAGCATCTCCTGGTAGCCAGGACCTATGCCACCTTTGATCCTCACCACTAGAGGGGCAGATACTTTAATCCCCTCTATAGAGATGCAGAAACTCAGGCACAAAGCAGTTCAGATAGGATTTGACCTTACACTACAGTCATGCAGATTTTCTAGCGAGACACCATGCCACCCCTGCCTCAGCCAGCTCATTCCCTCCTTCCCAGTTAAAGAACTCAGTCTTTAAGCTCAGCACATGTTGTGTGGGCTCAGCTCCCCTCCCTTCCTCGGTGTTCTTTTTTTGAGTGACGCCTAGAAGAAAATGCATTATGATCTCAGAAGGATCTAGAAGATCGGGGCTAGTGCTTCTCATGAGCTTGACCCTAAGGACCCCTCTGGCTCTAAAAACAAACGATTCTGTGGTTTTGGTTGTGGTAGGTAATGGAGCAGCCTTTATTCAGAGATAAAGATTGTCATTTCAAGAGCATTTAAAAAATAATAGATGGTACATTTCCTTAATACCCTGTAATGTGTAAAGTGTCAGGTGCAGAACTGACACTCAGGAAATTGCTGGATAGTGAAGATAAATCAGCGTTAAAGCACTCCACTGAAAGGCCCATTTAATAAAAAGTTGTCAGCAAAACCTGTAGTCACATGACAAAGAACACACAGTTTCTGCATCTGTAAAATAGGGTTAGTCCCTCAGAGGCTTCTGCAAAGGACTAAATACGATAATGTATGTGAAGCGCCCGGCACAGAGTAAACATCCTGCCATACTTGACCCTGGTCAGTATTATGTGGAATAAAACTTTGACCTTGACACTGTGCAAGCTTTGATTTGTTTTAGAATGACTTCGTGCTTATGATGTTGGACATCTTCCCTCGCTTTAAAATAAGCATTGTCACAATTGGAAAATGGGGAAGAACCTAGAACAGTAGTTTATTATCTGCCTTCCCCTCAAAAACTACCATCACCCCTAAAAAAAATTTTTTAAGGTGTACTTGGTGAGTTCTGTGGTCAAATAATTTAGGGAAATCACGGATTAGACCAAGTTAAACATTTAATTTTGCCATCCTCCATCTCGGAGCCTTTGTATGCTAATATATGTTGTGACCCTCCATAGGGAAGGACGAACGTGGGTGGCGCACAACATCTTCCCAATTTATTTGAACATGGAAGCTGTTTTCTAATCAGCCATCTTGTGGCGATAACAGTAGGGCAGTTTTGAAAAATGGTTGGCTAGGTAAAGAAGTCCTGACTTAATTATTTTATTTAGTACCAAAGGACCCCTTTACTAATTTCCTCCTGTGAAGCCCATGTTCTCAAGGATTCATTTGTAATTCTGTGTGTTTGTTTTATTAATCAGAGCCCTCCATAAAAGCTCTAGGGGTTCTGATCAGCAAGAGAAGTGGTATAATTCCGCTGATATATATTCAATCAAAAGCAAAGAAAACCTGATCATGGGGGTTATCCTGTAGGTCTTTACGATGATAGCGGTGGTTCGTGGGTCACATTACTGCCTTCACAGGCTCCCTGTGGGCTTTTAGGATGCCGGTTTGGGATCCTCTGCTCTGATTAAAAAACCCAGGATCACTGTCAAATTCGACCTGGCTGTTTGTGGTTGGAGGAGCCTTCCAAGGGGACTCTGAGGTCTTGGAAGGAGCCTGTTAATTTCTTAAAATCTTGGGCGTAAAAACTGCCTTCAGGTTTCTGTTCCTTTATTGTAAGGACACAGGTGTATATCAAGGGCATGAAATGCAAGATGGAAGGTGGGCAGTGTTCTCCGCTGGCTGGTGGGGCCCAGGCATCAGTATTTTTTAAAAAAAAATTATTTCCCAGTGATTCTGATGCACAGCCATGATTGAGAACTCCTAGTAGAAGTGTCCAGAGACACAGCTGTGGGAACCCAGAAAGTGAAGAAGCTGCTGGTGAATTTCCCGTATTTTATTGTATCGTCTTACACGTCAGCATTTTTCAGGTCCGGTTTAAAATTAAAAGGGATGAACAATTGCTTTGTGTTTTTCCTGCTTCCTCGGGCCTTCCTAGTGCTCTATTAACATGAACTCTGTTTTTTATAAGGAGGGCTCAGGCAGTCGGATAAGTCACACAGGGAAAGAGAATCTGAGTTGATGTCCAGAAGCCCCATTTTTTACACCTGCCTTGGCCACTAAACAGCCTTGTGACCTGGGCCTGCCACATTCCCTGGTTTACCCTGCTGGGCTTGATTCTTGTGTTTTGGGAAATGGATCAGTTGAGCTCGAATCAGAGGCCTTCTGTGAGTCTACACAATCAGCTAAGGGACCAGTTTGTCAGGGATTCAGCACGTGAACCAAGAGAGATACTGAGGATTTCGAGCTGGCAGAATGGCTGATTTTAAACCCGGGATGGTGTTTTAAAAAAAATTCTGCTTGGAAAAGAAAAGAACGTATTTAGTTGTCAAGTTACAAAGATAGACATCGTCCAAATTATTTGCACATAGTTTTGCAGTTACCAGTGAGATATTTGTATTATTGTTCATCATTACCAGCAGGCACTTAGTCAATGGGTGATCGGGGTGGTGGTAGAAACAGGACGGAGGAAAATGCCTCTGGTTAGAATTAACCAAGACGCGTGATCACGCACTGTCAGGTGCATTGATTCTCCGCGAAAGCATAGCGTTAAACCACGCAAAAATGGGCCCGCTCTGGAGGCACTCTTTACCTTGTAAGACAATTACCTTTTAAGTTTCTCGTCTTCTCTTAGGCTCTAAACTCTGTGAGCCTGGAGTTCGTGCCTCATTTATTTTTGTACCCAGCACAGCCCTCTCCCAGGGAGCAGCCCGGGGCATCTTTGTCTCAGATCCTCCTGGGAAAGTGGCAGAGTGTACCTGAATCAGGTGCTCAAACAAACAAACAGGGAACAAGAGCCTAGGAAGAATTCCTTAAATGATGAAGATGACGTCTTTGCGATCTGTCACAATGAGAGGGTGTTCTCTTAAACCTCTCCCAGCTTTTCCACAAACCCATATCCCCACATTTCCTTGACACTTTTGTGGGCTGAGTTTCCTTTCCTGGACAGCTTGTTAAGTATGGTCTACCCCAGACCTATTTCTTAACGTCCTCTTTTGGAGAGCTATTAGAAAATAGATGCTTTTGTGCTGGCTGGTTGGGCATCAAAGTTGTTACGCTTTATTTTAAGATTTAATTCAACGAACACTTATTTTGCACCTGCTATACACTAGAATATGGATTTGGTGCTGAAGGATTCAGGAACAACTAGGGCACAGTTCTTGCTCTCAAGATTTATTATTGATGCAGACAGACAGTTGAAAACAGTACGTGCTGGTCCTATTTGATAAACGCTTTCCCAAAGCTGTGGGGTTTGTGAAAAGGAGGAGGGTGGTCCTTTTGTGAACATCGTATGTGAAGGCAAAAGCTACGAAAGTAGCAAAAAGAAACTAGTTTTTTTGATTAAACTTAGGGAAGATCTTCCTTAGCCTGATGCAAAACCCAGATGCTGTACAGCAACGGATTGGTAAATTAGACTACATAAGCATTTAAAACCTACACGTAGGAAAAATGCCATGAACAAAATCAAAAGACAAACAACCAAGTCGGGAAAATCGCAACCCGCAAGATGGTCAAAGACCCAATTTCCTTAATATGAAGAGTTCCTTTAAATTCATAAGAAAGAAGGTAAACAACCTGATAGGAAAATGGGCCGCTTTTAGAAGAAATAAATACAGATGACCAATAATCTTCTCAAACTATGTTCATCTCACTCCTAACCAAATAATAATAATAATCCCTTTGGGCTGGAATCTGGGGCCATGGGCAGTCTCATACACTACTGTGAGCCTGTACATTGGACAACCTCTTAGGGGGCAAATTTTTGTAATATCTAATAGCACAGAATATTCACAGACCAGATACCCTCTTCTACACATTTCGTGCTTGTGGATCTTAATTCAACACAGCAGCGCGGGCATAGCTGGAATAAACTGTGTGTTTCTGTATGTGAGCTGGGCAGGAAGGATTGTCCCGGGCATAGACCAAGACGGGTAAACAGGGGTCCGATGGAGAAGAAATTGCAAGGCCAGGCCAAAGAGGGCATGGAAGCAGAAGACAAAATGAGAGAGAGGAATGAACGAGTGTGGCTGGTGCCCTGATGGTTGGCGTGTTTCCTTTCTCTGGAGCCACTTGTGCCCAGCACTCATTTTGACAAACGTAAAACCATTCAGGTGTAACCCTTTCTCTTGATTAACCCATTTTACTCCACGCTCCCCACCAGATAAAAGACTCCTGTGTAGTAATGAGTCAACGGAGCCCTGTTCACGGAGCCCTGGCAGCCGTTCCTCTATTCGAGCCCTTTTCTGTGTCATCTGCGTTGTCCCGGCCAAAAGTGTTAGCCAGAAGAGAGGGAGGGGCATTTTTTCAAAGAACTATGTGGGGATTTGGTCACGTGTCTGTCATTAACATCAATCGCAGATGCAGAGCAGAAATGCCCGGTAAGTTCCTACACATGCCTCTTTGAAAAAGGTCCCCTCTGGTGTGGCTACCAGGCTCCCCTCCACTGATACAGGATTTGGGGGCTTTGAAGTCGGTTGTGGACATTTCACTGCTTTCTTTGACTCCAGCAAGTTGCTCCAAAATGCTACAAATGTGAAAAAGTCGAGGGGAGTTTTAGCAGCAGCTTAGAGGTGCAATCCCCTTAAGCCATTGACAGAAGAATGTGTTTCTTCTTTCAGTTTTTAATTTGGGAGTTATATGTTAAAATACAGCAATGCCGTTGCAGTCTTCTCTTAGGAAGAGCAAAATGAAGAGTGAGCTGGGT
This sequence comes from Physeter macrocephalus, assembly GCF_002837175.3. NCBI lineage: Eukaryota > Metazoa > Chordata > Mammalia > Artiodactyla > Physeteridae > Physeter > Physeter macrocephalus. The sequence goes on along the minus strand of NC_041230.1, from coordinate 47,840,203 downwards.
ACCAGGTGGTGAGTGAAGGGGTAGATTTTGCAGCCCTTGTTCTTTGAACTTGTTGCAGGGGCCAAGATGCCTGCAGAGAAATTGTGTAAAACAGATTTTGTCTAATGTGGTTGAAAAGCGTTTCCAGCAAGGGGGCAAGCGTTTCCAAGGTGAACCTGGATTTGACTGGGTGTCAAGGCAAGTTTCCTGTGCTGAGCCAGGAAATCCTGCAGACGCGTCCTGCAGGAACCCAGGAAAGGACAGAATAGGGAGATTTCAACCCACCGGTCTAGGGGCAGGGGTTACTGGTGTGCTTAAAATTTTGCCTTTAGAGCGCTCCTTTTGCGGGGAAGGTACTTGGTCTTGGGTGCATTTTCTGAAAATTTCTCCAAAGTTATTTTATTCCCGTAGCATGCTAGCACTGTAACAAATTAGCAAAAAATATGGGGTGGGGGGAGCCCGCTAGAAGCAGCCCAGGCTTCAGCCACCACCTACATACACTTCAGGATTTGGCACAGACCAGACGTTTTTCAAACTCTTTTTGTTTTGTTTCAGCAGAGGAAGCATTTATTTGTAAAATGACAGGTTATTTGAGATCACTGGGTAAAAGAGAAATGAGACGCTTAGGGGGTAGAGATGATCCTCCAAGTTCTGGGCCCTTCTCTCTCTACCCCCTAGGGCTCCAGGATGTCTGCAGCTCAGCAGACTTTGATGTAACAAAGGACCGCTTTCCTTCCCTGGAAACACTGAGAGATTGCTCAGGGTGTTACAGACATCAGTGCCAGACCTTTCCAGCTTTGTGACTTTGGGAAAGTCTCTTCCCTTCTAGGTGGGCATGATAGAACCAGCCTCCTGGAATTTTTCCGTGGGTTAAATGAACAAGTCACGGCAGCATCTACTACGTGTGATGCCAGCGGGCTGTGGTTCCCCCCACTCAGGCGGCGGCAGAAGTGACCAGTGATAACTGGGTCTCCTTTGCCTCCAAAATGTTCAGGATCCTTCTCCCCAGGATTCAAAGCAACCTCAGAGTCTAGTTGGTCAAAGTTGACTGCTTGCTCCTTTTTATTTTCCTTTTACCACTTTCTCTGCCTGTGATGGGTCCCTCTGAAAGACCCTTTTTCCCCTTATACGGCGCTAGACTCTGATCCGGGACCCATGTCTTTCATTCCTTTCGCTCAGCGTTTAGCACAGGGGATCGAACAGAGCATACTCCCAGTGGATGTTTGCTGGATTGACTGTCGTTGGTGAGCTAGCAGCGCCCACTCCTGCGGGCTCCCGAGAGCCGGTTGTATGCGTCTCTTTCAATTCCACGTTCAGTGATTTCACGTCGCGGTAGCGTGAAATCGGCTGTGGTGGGACTATTTGCAGCACGGAATACAAGTGCTAATAAAATCGAGCCCCTTTCTCTGACCTCCATCCTCTGCCAAAGAACCATTTGTTAAACATTTAGCAGCACGCCGCTGCTTGAGATGCCCAGGTGAAAAACAAACAAAAAAATGGAAATGGAACAGAGCAGGATGGAATCTATCAAATGCATCACAGATATTGCTCCTCTGATGGTAGCACAAAGGCAGCAGAGAAGGGGTGATGATTGTGGACTGGAGGCATCGAAGAAAGATCTTAAAGGATGGAGAGTTACGGGCGTCTAGGAAGAAGTGGTCAGATGTTCCAGGCTATGGGGAACAGGATGGGAGAGGACACGGCCAGGTTAATAAGGGAGTGACTTTGGACTTTGCAAAGGATGGTGAGGAGATGGGCTTGCCCAGGGCGGAGGAGGGGTAGGTGAATAGTAGAACTAAAGGCAATGGCTGGAGGAAGGGATTAGGACCTTGGAGGATGCTTAGGTACTGTTAAAGGAGAAGTTGAATTCCATTTCCTCCTGCAGCAATGATTCTGTTACCTTGTAGATATGTCTGACTTAATGCAAAGCATTCACCTGCCCATTTTCGTGGCCTCCTTCACCTCTTGAGCTGGTGCGGAGTCCAACTAAATACCTTCCAAAACGTTTTGAGATTTAGGTAAATCGATGAAAGAGGGATCCAAAAAAGGGGTCAGTGAGAGGAGCTGGGCCGTGTGGGGCCGTGGCTTGAGGCGCTGAGAGTGGGGAATCGCTACCCGGTTCTTGCCGCTTGTGTCCAAGATTCGGGCGGATGGGTCAGGGGACCAGCCTCCACTGTTTTTAATTTTAGCGCTTGGACTTCCACCCATGCCTCCCTGAGAACCAGGGGCAGCTCGCTCGAGGCTGGCGGTTCTCAACCTCAGCTCCCCCATGAGGATCGTCTGGAATACTTCCCAGCCCAGATCCATTAAATCAGAATCCTGAGGTGGTACCCGGGCATCAGTGTGGTTTGCAAAGAGCCCCAGGTGATTGTAGCGCACAGCCAAGGCTAAGACACACTGCTGTAAGGCACTGGGTCTCACCCCTCAGTGAGCACAAGATTACCTGAAGGGCTTGTTAAAACTCTGATAGCTAGTAGACCCCACCCCTCGAATTTCTGATTCAGGCATTCTGGGGACGGGGCCTCAGGGTGTACATTTCTAGCTAGTTCCCAGGCGATGCTGTAATGGGGCCACATTTGAGAACCTCTGCCATAAGGTAACTGAAACAGCATTTGGAAGACGATTAATGGGGGATTCAGGTAGACTGGGGTGCCATTTCCAGCTCTGCAGTCCCACCTGCAGGACCTCATTGTTTGTTTAAAGCAGGGATGATTTTGCTCCGCAGGGGACATTTGGCAACATTTTCGGTTGTCATGACTTAGGGGACCGGATGCTACTGGCATCTGGTGGGTGGAGGGCAGGGACGCTGTGAAACACCTTGCAGAGCACAGGACAGCTCCCACAATATAGCCTTATTCAGGTCCAAATGTCATTCGTTCTGAGGCTGGGAAACCCTGGTTTAAAATCTCTGAGCTTCTTCGGACTTCATAAATGAAACAGGAATAGTCATACCTGTTTTTCTAGGTTGTTGGTGAGAATAACTGATGTCCTACAGATAAAGCATAGTAGGCAGGAAGTGCCTGCTACGTGGTGGCAGTTCTTATCCTCCCAGCTGTGTCGCTTGGTGATGTACACTTGGTGGAAGGACTTGACCTCCATGGACCTGTTTTCTCATCTGTAAAATGGGCACAGTAATAGGTCCAAACCCCTGAAGGGTAGTTGTGAAGATCAGAGATAGTCTATGCAAAGTCCCTAGAGGCAGTCAACGAACATGATCTATTACTATGGCTTCCCGTTATATCTTTACCCGGACCGTGATTCTCTCCCTTGAAGAGTCTAAGATGCTGACTAACTCCTTCTCACTTTGTAGGTCTGTTATATAGGTGAGAAGTCAGCTAATTCCTAGTTTCCAGGTCGTCAGGACTCAGGAACAACAGTGGGAATAGGGCAGCCTCCTAACATTCCAGGCCAGATCAAAGACTCTCAAGGCAGATGGCGCTTCCGAAGTGCCCAGCTGTGGGCGGCTGATCAGAAAAACTGATGTTTCATTTATGCTTCCAGAAATTTTTTCCCAGCCTTGGTACGGATCTCCTTTAATTTGAGTTTGGTGACGTGAAATGTTTGGAAAACAAAACACCTCCGGGACCCCCATCCCACAGGTAGACCAGTCTCAAGGCGATAAGTGATTCAGGTGCTCCTGATTCAGTGCTGCTCCCCATGCCCTCCCCATTTTCCGGATGGAGTATGAATTTGAACCCAGGTCTGCTTGACTCCCACGCCTGGTTTCTTGGCCAGCCTTTGGCTCACGATGTAAGTTACAGCAGGAACCCAGAAGACACCAGGGTCCACCGGGGGCCATCCACAGACGCCTGGTCCTGCCAAACCTCCTTTGCAGAGGGCCTCCTGCTCCCAGCCTCAGAGGTAAACCGCCCTGTCTCTAATCTTCACGCAAAATGGATTTTAGTAGCTGGATTTTATTGAGAAACTGACTCCCTCCTCGCCCCACCCCCAGCGTGGAAAAACATATTGTCTTCTTTACTGTAGTTCATTTTGCTTTCCGAGGTGATTAATGAATTAAAGATGCAGTGTATTTATTCTTTTGCCTGATTACCACTCTGTAATAAATCTAAGCTCCAGAGTCTGTCGATACAGGAAGGCCAAGCTGCCTCTTTGGAAAATAAAGGTTTGTACATTACGCTTAACTTCCAGCTCTCCGGCGCAGGAGAAAATTCAGCTTTAGAGCCTTAGAGAAATAAGTGGGAGGCTCAAAGAGATACCGGCCGGCAGCTAGAAGATCCCATTTCTGTGGAAGAGAAGGCACTTTGCTGACACCTACCTGGACATGGGAAGGCCTCTTAACCTGTAGAGGGGATTTCTTTACTGGGAGTGCTGAGTATCGGTCTCTTCTTGGAGGTGGTGGTAAGGAGGGACGTGACATCCGCGAAGACCCCGTCCCAGACCCACGCTTCGTCTGACTGAGCACGTGGGAGTGAGGTTGCCGGTTCCCAGGGAGACCTCCTGACGGGCAGGAGAGCACGGTGGCTGAGAGCACTGCTGATGCAGTCAGACAGGCCCTCCTCCGGCTCTGCCTTGTCCCTAACTAGCTGTGTGACCCCTAGCAAATCTGGTTCCTCATCCATCCAATGGGGGCTCTTCACCACCACCCCACCGCCGAGGGCTATTGGGAGGTTGGTTGGCCCATAGCACCTGCAGGGGGTGAGGCCCTGCTTTGCCTTCTGAGGATCTGACCTCATGTAACCCCCAGCCAATTTGACCTGTGCCAGGACAGGAAAGAAACAAACGAAACCAGGTTGGTAATGTCATTGGCCATTGCCTTTTATTTATTTATTTTAAAAAGAAAACACAAACAAAATGAAAAGTCAGTGATTTATATAGGTTCATTTCTCAGCTGCCACTGATCAAACGGAATATATATGTTATATATTTTTTTATATAAGATTACTACTGTATTATGAAATGTGTATATGTAAAATACATGTATGATGAAAAAAATATATTCATATATTTATTTCATTGTATATTTATATTCATACGTATTATATATTTTTAACTATATATTTTACATATATACAATATATGTGTATATGTATTTGTAGTATATATTTATATATATGTAATATATATTTCCATATATTACTTTACATAATAAAGTAGTAATCAAAAATCAGATCAAATGAGTCCCCCCTTTCTAGCTAATATTTGCATTTTGATAGTAGGTAGCCTTTCTTTACATGCATGCAGTTTATCCATCCCCAGACAGCCCAAGACTTACCTTCGAGGACCTTATAAAATCCCCTACACCGGGATTCAAAATTCCATCCAAGTCCATTTTTCTGGAAAGAGAGTCACTGCATTCATCGGAGCCTCAAAGGGGCCGATAGCCAAAGAGAGTCTGAAAATCAGACCACAGGTACCGAAGGCCTTCTCTCTCCTCGTGAGATTCCCAGGCCCAGGACTCGCGGGGATAAGTCAGGAATGGGTGGTTTCTCAGCACCCTTAACTCTTCGGGGGGACACCGTGCACGTCACACTTTGACCCTGGTCCCCTCCCATGGAAAATAGGGATGAGGGGATGCATGCTGTGGCGTGGTCGGAGACTTAGGAGGCCGGCACGCAGCAAGGTGCCAGGCCAGCATCAGCCCTGCACACGTGTCTGGTTGGCGAGAAGTTTCCACGATGTCTTCCCCCTGAAGCCATCAGCCCCCTCATCAAACGAGATTCCGCTTGCTGGGCTGGGCAGCAGCGTAGCGCCTGACTTCTCATCTGTACATCCTTCCTGACCAGCCTAGGCCCCTCCCAGCCCCTCCCAGTCCCCCCAGTTCCTTAGAACGCTGACCAATTGAAATCTCACTCCGGCAGAGAAGTTATCAGACTCACAGATGTATTATTTTCAAATGCGCCAGCCTGATGGGTTCATAGGGCTCCACTGTGACACCATGGCCCTTATTCAGCCGGGGACTGATTCCTCACTATCCTCCCCCAGATTCCTCCTGCCTCCCCCACTGCGACCAGAGCACGAAATTTCCAGGTAACAGATGCAAGAAGGTGTTCCAGCGAGGTCGGCATGCTTCCGAGGACCGAGGTAGACTCCTTCCACTTTCTCTCCAGCAAAATAAAAAAATGGCAAAGGTGGAGAGGAGGGAGGCTGCCCAGCAGGACTGTACATGTAATTATGCAGTGACAGCCTCTTAGTGGGAAGTCCCAGGAGGCCAGAGAAGGTGGCCGTGGCCATGGGGACGGGGACCTGCTGAAAGCAGGGCTTGCTACGCTTGAGACGCATCCCGCTGGAAGGTCCACCGGTTCTGCCTTTGAAATACACGGGATTGTGAACTAGATTAAGAAGAAGCTTCAAACCCAAGCTAATAGTTTGAGGCTGCCTTTCCCTGCATCCCAAAACAATCACAAGTGGTTGTGCTCTGAGGAGTCTGCATGACAAGGTTTGAGAGTGAAAAACTACAGGGAGCAGAAAGTTTCCTCCTTCCCAACCAGAAGAGCCAGAGGTGACCCCCTGAATCAGGATGAGATATGAAATCAGATATGACTGCCCCTGAGGTCATCCAGGCTGTCAAACCCATTTTATGTGTTGTGTTTGTTTTGCTAGCTTTTTTTTTTTTAAATTAAGACACCGAGACCACTGCTGTCCCATAGAAATAAAACAAGCCACATTTAAAATTTTCACTTTTGTAGCAACCACATTTCAAAAAATAAAAAGAAACAGTGAAGTGAATTCTAAAATTAGTTAAAACCCAATCCCTCAAAATAGTATGATGGCAACACGTGATCAATATAAAAATGTATTGATGAGGTATTTTGCAGTCATTTCGTGAGTGTGTGCAAAGTCTCTGAAATTTGATGTGTATCTCAGTTTGGTTGCCAAATGTTCAATGTTTACTGTGAAACAGAGTCTGAGCCAGACAATCAAGGTGTGCTTGGGCGGTGGGGGGGGATGTACATTGCTTTAGTTTATACATTTAAAAGTAAAGCAGCTGAAAGCAGAGACAACTAAAAATTCAGTTCCTAGGCCACACCAGCCACTTTTCAAGTGCTCAGTAGCTACACAGAGCCAGTGGCTACATCATTGGATGGTATACCGAGCTCTAGAGTTTGGGAGTTATCTCAGTTATTGGGTTGAGAAACCACCAACGGCCAGTGTGAGATTTAGCTTTGTCTGGTATCTGGAAAGTCCATTGCCCTTACAGACATGGCCTTCACCCTGTGTGTTAGATCCACCAGAGTGGAAGCTCCAGGTGCTTGTGTAATATAGACACCTAGCATGGCACCTGCGTGTAATACGTGCTTAATAAATACTTGCTGAATGGATGAAGGGATAGGAGAAGGGACAAATGAAGAACTTCTTGACAGGTAGATACACGTGAATTTAAAAGAGGACCCTTTGGTTTGGATTTTTTGTTTGTTCTGTTTTGGGGCGGGGTGTTCTGAAAAAGGAGAGAGGCATTTACTCTGTTTCCTGGACCAGGGGAGGGGCTGGATCCAGAAGGACAAGGATGGGGAGGTCTCCGAGCCAGAGCCAGTCCTTGGTGGGATGATGTTTTCTTTCCCTCTTCAACTGGTTCTTTTAAGGAATAAGTCCTGGGTGAGGACTCCAGAGAGCAGCTGGGTAGTGTGGGACCTTCTCCAAAGCAGAGAGGCTTACGAATGGGGGTTGGAGGGACCTTGAAACTCTGCACATGTTGGGAAATCTGCGTTTTTAGGTCTGTGCTTAGGGGTGAGGCTGAGAAGTGTCCTGTACTGCTAGTTGGCGCCCAGGGTGTAGATAGTATAGATGAATGGATGTGTGCTTTGGTTAGACAATGGACCTTTATGCTTTGAAAATGGATTTTTCTAAGGGCTAAGAACTGTGTCTCTGACCACTAGAACCTGGAACGTGATGAGGAAATCCATTCGCTTAGTCATTCCTTCATTCTTTCATTCACCTGATACATCACCTATTAAGAAACTGTTGTGTGAGGTAGTGGGGTGCTGGAACATCATAGGCGGGAACAAAGCAAACCTTGTCCCTACGCATCTTCAGCTTCACAATCCTTTGGCACACCTTGGCTTTATTTTTTTCCTGTGAAGCCAGAAATCAGTATCTATCTATTTATTTAATATTTATCAGTATTTTTAAATTGACATATAGTTGATTTACAACATTGTGTGAATTACTGCTGTTCAGCAAAGTGACTCAGTTATACATGTATATACATTTTTTTCGCTTTCTTTTCCATTATGGTTTATCATAGGATATTGAACGTAGTTCTCTGTGCTATGCAGTAGGACCTTGTTGTCCATCCATTCTGTATATAGAAGCTCACATCTGCTCCCCCCAACCTCTCACTCCATCCCTCCCCCAACCCCCTCCCCCCCTTGGCAACCACCAGTCTGTCCTCTGTGTCTGTGATTCGGCTTATGTTTAATAGATAGGATCATTTGTGGCATATTATAGATTCCACATATAAGTGATATCATATGGTATTTGTCTTTCTCTTTTTCACTTAGTATGTTTATCTCTGGGTCCATCCATGTTGCCGCAAATGGCATTATTTGGTTCTTTTTTATGGCTGAGTAGTATTCCATTGTAGATATGTACCTCATCTTCTTTATCCATTCCTCTGTCCGTGGATGTTTAGGTTGTTTCCATGTGTTGGCTGTTGTGAAGAGTGCTGGGCATAGCTTGGCTTTACGGAAGCAGTTCACTGCCACTGTGCTCAGTGTCTTCAAGTCTGAGAAAAGAGTGCTGTGACAAGACCTGGTCTGGATATTAGGAGACGTGAGGTTGACCTTGAGGATTTGAGGGTCAGAAGGGTTACGTATGCCTCGAGAAGCTAGGGGGGTAAAAACGGAAAGGGGACATGTTTTGCAGGGCGACCTGGGCACATGGAAGGCTGAGGACAAGAAGGAGCTGAGAGCTGAGCAGCGAGTGGCTGTGAGCTCGGGACCAGCGGTACATGTCACGTTGTGTCCTTTCTTGGCTCCTACGTACCCTGCTTGCTCAGCACACCGCAGGCTCTCAACAAATACATTGAATTAATGAAGGCAAACAGTTATCCCTGGGATTCCTAGCTTTGGGGGCCACTCTTGTCAAGCACCAGACACATCTCTTCCTCTTTTCTCAGTCCGTCCGGTTCCGTTCTGAGTGGTGTGGATAATTGTTGTAAGTCGCTTTGGCTTTGGAGAACATTTTCTGTCCCTCTTCCCAAGACATCTCCCACAATCCCATATGTTTGGGGAAAAACAAACACCATAGTTCAGGATATTTTTTATGCTTAGCTACACAGCCTATGTTTTTGTTTGGGTTTTTTTTAAATTTTCAGCAATAGGTTGGTTCCACTTAATTTGCAACGCCCAGATGCAGGATTGCATAGGTTTCCCTGCTCTAGCCCTCATCTCCAATTCTTTTGATTTCTCTGATTTAACCAACTGGATCTCCAAAGCAATATGTGACTTACAGAATTTCTTTAAAGAATAGTGTTAGTGACAGAGACCGAAGGGAGAAACAGAAAATAAAATGAAACAAAATAAGCCAAACCAAAACAATCATATGTTAGTTAGAACTTTCAAAGACCCACGTTCTGCTTTCCTTACCACATGTGCCCATCAGATATCCAAACCATG
>NC_041230.1:47790239-47830149 GCF_002837175.3 Physeter macrocephalus | reverse complement strand
TAGGGCCTCACCCGGAACATCCTCTCCCAGATTTCAGAAACTGTCTGAGCCTCTCGCTACACTGGCCCATCTCTGGGCAAATTCAGATTATTCTGTAATGAGTCAACACAAATCTCCTGCCCGCTGATGTGATACCTGCTGGCCAAGAAAGGACAGGCCGGTGCTGCAAGGGGACCGCTGGACGGGACAGCCTCCTCAACTGTGTGTGCCTCCTGTTCCTCTCTCTGCCTGGCTTCTTCTGTCCCTTGGCAGGAGGCCTCCCCTCTGAGGAGAACAGCCCTGGGACGCCACCCGGTTAAGCAATTTGCTTTTAATTAGGACTGCAGTCATTTGCAAAGGAAGAGGCAGAGAGGGGAGGGAAGCAGGTTGGCTTCTCACAGTTTAAGTGGAAGCCATGCACATGGTAAATTCAGACCCCACTGTGGGCAGAGCCAGGCTGCGTGGCTTGTCCCTAGCGCCCTGGGCGCCTTACTGTGGTTTGCAAGCTCCCACCCCCATGGACCAGTTAACAGAGGTGCCAGAGCAGGGGTGGTGCGGAGAAGGGAAAACCGTGATCCCGCAGTCCCCTCTGTAGCCGGTGCCGAAATTAAATCCAGACGGTTGAGCAGGCCTGTGGACTCCTGCGTCCGCCTGGTACTGTGGTCTGTGCAACATTCAAATGCTTTTGCCCTCCAAGCTCAGCCCCCCAGAAAGGGTGTCCGTAAGGTGTCACTCCTGCTGAAGGAATCTAAATGGCTTGCCGGGGTGGGAAAGAGAGGAGATGGGGAGGGACACAGGCTGCCTGGTGTCGACCCCACCAACGTCTTCCAGCCTGGAGACCAAAGTCTTCCTGCCTCTCTCGGGTGGCTTCCAGGCCAGGCGTCCACCACAGGCGTTCCAACCCACTCCCCACTTCAGCTTTCTACTCCCTTCTCTCAGCTCCCCCACACATTTTATGAGGGGCATTGGAAAGGAAAGAAAGGTAGCGGCTCTGTTTACAATGCAATTAACATCTGAATAATTTACTACGAAATCAGCTGGCGCTATATTCAGCGCATACAACCTGCTGCTCCCTTTTTCTTTTTTTTTTAACATCTTTATTGGAGTATAATTGCTTTACAATGTTGTGTTAGTTTCTGCTGTATAACAAAGTGAATCAGCCATACAGTATACATATATCCCCCTATCCCCTCCCTCTTGCGTCTCCCTCCCACCCTCCCTATCCCACCCAAAGCCAGCTTGAAAGCCTCAGAGGTGGGACCACCCTGTCTGCTGCCTGCTTCTGGGCTGAGCTGGGGGCTCCGGGCCTCAGCGAGACGACCAGCCACTGGCACCAACACTCCCCTGCCTGACAAACCCGAACTGGACATTTGCCCCTAGAAGACACCGCTCCCAGATGTGGACCTTCCCTCAGCAGCACTGCTTCTCCCCACGGCTCCGGTGACCCTGGGTCCTGGTCTGTCTCCCCTTGTCCTCACCTGCGGTCACTCCGCTTCCACATGGCTCCTCTGCCCCGCACGAAGCACAGTTTTAAGAGTGTCTGTTGAACGGGAGAAGGGAGCCGCCCAGGCCTGCTGGTGGTCACTAAAGGGGCTGGCTTGCAGCTCCCACGCTTTACTTGGCTCTGCCCAATGCCCAGCTTGGAGGATCCCAACGTTGGAACGAGCTGGCGCAAGGCAAGCAACTTTCAAAGCGGGCCCTGCAGGGGTGAGGGTGCCGTCTGCCTGAAGCGCACCCAGCTTACCGCTCCAGCTGGCTTTGATTTGTGCTTCTGGTTGAATAAATAAGCACCATCCTGCTTCATCATGCTAAGCGTGGCCCGGGGCCGCTGACCTAATTCCAAACCCTGAGCTTTGCTTTGCCCCCTTGCCTCAGCCTTGGCACTCTGACCCCCCTCCCTCATTTTCCATCGGACCATAAGGTCTCTCATTCTCTCAGTTAAACCTCTGAAGACATCAGACATTAGGACCCCGTTTGTGGGAGATGGGGGTTGACACGTAAGTTCCTTTCTACCACTCTTGAGTTCTATTTCCCCCGACACCCATCTCCCTGCCAGACCCAGAGGGGGTCACGGGAGGCCGTGGTGTCCAGAACCGGCCTCCCTCGCTGCTGCCAAACATTTTAGGAAGGTAAAGGCACTTTGGATTTTCAGTGTATATGTGAGTTTGGGTTAGGCCAGTGGGAAATTCTTGCCATGGACATTGGGACAGGGACTAGATGTCCCTCCTTCTTACTAGCCCTGGACAAACTGACTTAAATCCAAGTAGGTAAAGAGTTATTGTTTGTTTTGTATCTTGGTAACCCGCAGGGCTGCAACTAACCCCCACACAGTACCTTTAATTGAATTAGAACAGGGTCCCTCTCACCCCCCGCCGCCCCGCCAGGGCCACACAGCTCCGTGATTAGTGTGCAAGGGGGATTTCCATCCTCACTCAGCCCCTCAGCTGAGCCCCTCTGCGCAGTGCCCGACCTGCTCAACTATACAGGGCAGCCCCAGTATTTGGTAACGAAGGCAGCATGGTGGTGAGCCTGCGTCCTGAATTCTAAGACGCAGGCTGAAAGGAGCAGTTAAAGAGCAAGGGCTGCGGAAGCCAGCAGCCTAGGTCGGAATGCCACCTGGGCCACATCCTAGCCCAGTAACACTAGACAAGTTATTGAACTTCTCTGCACCACACTTAGTTTCTTCACTTGTGTAGGGAGCACGAAATAGATCTAAAGAGGTTACACACATACATTAAATATCTTCTTAGTAAACACTAAACTCTTCCCGGGTCCTTCACGCATAGGTAACTCTGGATAAATCATTTCATCTCTTTGGATTTTTTTAAAATAAGTTTGTTCGTTTATATTTGGCTGCGTTAGGTCTTCATTGCTGCGCGCGGGCTTTCTCTAGTTGCCGTGAGCGGGGCTACTCTTCATTGCGGTGCGTGGGCTTCTCATCGCGGTGGCTTCTCTTGCTGCGGAGCACGGGCTCTAGGCACGTGGGCTTCAGTAGCTGTGGCTCGCGGGCTCTAGAGCGCGGGCTCAGTAGTTGTGGCGCGCGGGCTTAGTTGCTCCGCGGCATGTGGGATCTTCCCCGACTAGGGCTCGAACCCGCGTCCCCTGCATCGGCAGGCGGATTCTTAACCACTGAGCCACCAGGGAAGCCCCTGGATCTTTGCTTATGTACAGAGTGATCTTATTGACAGTCCCTCTTAAAAATTACAATTAGACACCTTGACCAAAATATGAATATGTCTATCTCTCTTCCCTGATGGATTCTAACTCATACTTTCTGACTTGAGGGAGCTACTTTTGTAGGCTTCAACGGTGATTTTATTTGCATCCCTAGCAGTGGCAGTTGAAAAGACCAGGGCTTTTCTGCACGAAGAAACATGATTTTATGTTACTTCTCAGGACTTCCTGTGCGAAGGGTTCCTCAGAGGGAAGCACGTGGTTTGGCTGATGCTGATCAGGGCTTTGTTTCCTTACCAAGAGTTACGGGGTGAACTGTGTCCCCTTACCCCCAGAATTCATATGATGAAGCCCTAGTCCCTAGTGTCTCAGCAGGTGACCTTATTTGGGAACAAGGTTGTTACAGATGTAATTAATTAAAATGAAGTCATACTGGAGGAGAATAGGCCCCTAATCCAATATGACTGTGTCCTTACACATAAGGGAAATTTGGACACAGACAAGCAGACAGAAAGAAGCCCATGGGAACGTAAAGGCAGAGGTTGGGGTGATGCTTCTACAAGCCAAAGGACACCAAAGATGGTGGCCAACCAGAAGCTGGGGGAGAGGCCTGGACCAGATCCGTCTCTCACCGCCTTCAGAGGGCACCAACCCTGCCCCACCCTGACCTCGGACGTCTGGCCTCCAGAACCGTAAAGTGATACATTTCTGTCTCTTGAACCACCCAGCCTGAGGTCCTTTGTTATGGCAGCCCTGGCAAACTCATACATTAGGTAAGAGAGTTCCTCTTATACGTTCCTGAAGCCCAGAGCCCAGCGTGGGATTCAAATTCGGGCCTCAGCAAAGCTGTACATCCCTACGTGTCATGACCCTTCTGTATTGACTCAAGGACTGTCAGAGCTGCACATCTTAAGTCTTCAGTTGCCAAAGGCTGACTGAAGTTATTTATACTTCTTTCTTCCACAAAGGATTTGAAGCAGCTTAAGGGAAATACATCAAGTAAGATAGTGCAACCAATAAAATGTAATAGTAGGACCAGAAAAAATATAACTAGACTTAGAAAGTTAGTTGAAGGATGGGGTTGGCACAGTTTCATCTTCCTGGGCAAAGACAACTGTGTAACTGTGTTTTTCCTCCTGCTCTGGCCACCAGGAAGCTCAGAACCATGTTTGTGGCCTGTTTCCATTGTTCAGAACGTAGCTCTGAGATTCTTGGGGCCAGTTATCTGCCGGTCGCGTAGTGGAAGCAAGGCTGTTCCAGCGTGGCATTCTAAAATAACGGGGATGAGAGAAATCGAAGTCCCTTAAAGAACTGAGAGCGGAGAGAGACACAGCTTCAAACTGTAACAGGAAAGGTCCTACTCTGCGCAGCTCACAGGGACTGCTTAAACGTAGACTCGCAGGGTTTGGAAACTCAGGAAATTTTATATTTTTTAAAAAAATCCCGATTTTTTTCTTCCTTCTTAATAAATCAGAAACATCCAACATCACTGGCCCCCTGCATTTCCACAGATGGACTAGAGCTGCTCCTTTAGATAGGACATATGTCCCCAGTGTGCCACAGTCCCTTCCACTCCCTGTTCTCCCAGCACCCCCGCCCCCCGTAGGTGTTGAGCGTGTGTGTCCTGATCTATTAGCATCCTCAGAGTGAGGTTATGCAGTAGTGACAGTTCTCACTGTAGAAGTGAGAGAACTAAGACCCGGGGGTGAATAGGATCTGATGTGAAGAGTGCTCCTTGAATTGTGCAGTCAACAACCTGAGCAACTGCCCACCAGGCCCAGCAAGATGGAGTGACTTGCCCAAGATCACATAACTAGGAAATGCCAGTATCAGAAGACTGCAGTAGAAGTAGAAGAGTAGAATAACATAAGCGTGGTGACTAACACAAGGCTCAACAGAGCTTACACACACGCACACACACATACAGTGGTATGTTTATAAATATTTAACAAGAAGCTCACTGGCTTATTGATAGAGGGAAACCCTCATTTGCAACGTTTGCCAATTTCTGTGGTGTAAATGTTCCCACCGTGGCTAATTTCAAATTACCAACGTGAAGTGAACTGGCTTGCAAAATACCTGAAAATGTAAGAACTGGCTCTTTAAGTCCCGGTGACAAGGAAGCTCCATCCAGCTCACGACTACACTGGCTTGTACTGGCTTACAAGAGCCAACTGTTAAATTTATATATTATGTTTTAAATAATCTGTTCTACTTTGTTCTGTTATATATTATACTTATAAAAGTATATACTTTCAATACATAGGATATATTTTATAATTTCAATAGGTAAGCTATAATTTTAATTAATGATGTTTTAATAGGTAACATCATAATTCATAAATATTTCATTTCCTATTAAATATGACATAATAAAATACAAATGTTACATTTTAACAGATTATAAAGAAAGAAGTAGAACACCCACAAAGGTAAGCTTCTTCCTTTCCTGTCCTCCTCTCCTGAGACCAGCTTTTGTGGATTAAAATCTAAAGAGCAGTCTAGATCCAGGCACGGGATGCTTCAGTAGCTCGACGGAATGGATTCCCGCGGGGCAATGACTCGTTAATGGTCTGTAACAGCTGATGGCATCCGACCTCTCTGGGGCCCAGATCCTGGCTGCTTATCTGATGGGGGCCATCAGTGCTGGGCCCCAGCAGAGTGTGGAGCGGGGGACAGAGCTGACGAAGGCTCCACCTGTCCCAGACAGGCGTGCCTTAACATGCGAGGCCTGTCTTGCTAAGGCTCCACTTACACACACACACACACACACACACACACACACACACACACACACACACACACACACGTCCACACATACACACATTTTTTCTTTAGCATCCTCCTCTAAATTATACGATGGATTGAAAGCCTCAACGTTCCCCTGTTTCATCCCCATTTTCCCAAGAGGAAACAGAGGCCCAGGTGGCGGGAACAGTCTCCTTAGGGTCGCCCAGCCAGCCAGCGGCAGTTCTTCCGCCTAGCCTACCTCTAGGGGCAGTTCTTTTTTCTCCCCAAATTCATCCTTCAAGCTCCCATGCCAGGAGTACACCGGCTTCAGAACTGTCACCAGAAGCCAGACTCCCCAAGGCCGCAACGTCTCTCTGTCGACCAGTGTCAGTATGTCTTTTGCACATCCGGGGTTATTTTTCAGCGTAACCAACAAGTTTGGCCCTCTGGGGCTCAAACGTCTGAAAGCGGACAAAGGCGTGTTCTGCAGCGACTCTAAGAGGAGCCCTCCCCAGCCGGCAAAGGAGAGCGCAGTCTTAGATTCCAAGGGAAGGGGACCGGCCCTTGGGAAGACTGATGACACAGGAAGGGGGCAGGAAGCAAATCCAAAGCCCCCCGATTTCAGGTATTTGGGTGGGAACTGAGGTGTGGGAAGCCGTGATTCATTCGGTGAAAGAGCAAAGGCTATTTTAAAATGAGGTTATTTCTCACACAGGTGCGTTTACGCATCTCCAAAGCACCTACTGCGTGTCAGGCACGTGTGTGACACTCTTCCAACACCACTGTGAGCCGCCGGCGTCCGTGTACAAGAAGTGCCTCTGCTGTTTTCACTCCTCACATATTTATTTATTTTTTTACAACAAAGGGTTATTTCCCACCTTACTGACTAGACTTGATTGTAACTCACTTTTCTGGGTTTCCCCAAACCGGGTTCACTCCCAGAGGATTTGCCAGCCGTCAGGATACTGCAAAGGGCAACCCCAGGGCTACCCTCTATCTTGCCACAGGCCGCACTGCCTCTGTGCTGGTTTAACTGGCCGCGTGCCCGCGGGAGGACATTGCGCCCCCTTGCAAACACGAGCTGGGTTGTCACCTTGGCGTCCCCAGGACGCTGCCCATGGCACGCAGGGCCCGGGGCCTGGTGAGAGTCCCAACACACCTGCTCAGTGACGGAGCTAAAAAGGTGACGCTTAGGAGGCAGGCCTTAAGCAAAGCAGCATTATTCCGCGGGGACCGTGCAATTGCCCAAGGTGACCCTTCAAGGGCTGCTACTCATTTGAAAGCGAGAGATCTGACTGTTGGTTGAGAAATCTTGCACTTCAGAGGGGCGAGCCGGGCTGCTTTCAGAAGCTGTGTGAACGGGCGCGAGATGGTCATTTGGGTCCCTGCATCGTTAATAACCTCAGCACCGGGCCCGGCCGCCCGGAACGCGCGTGACGAGGACTAAGACCGGGAGAACGCTGTGCGTGTGGGTGCGGGTGCGTGGCTGTGTGTGCACACGCACCTCTGTGGACGTGTGCGTGTTTTACATACGGTAGCAAGGACCAGAGCGGGCTGCAAGGAAAGAAGAGCAATGGGGCTTTGGTGTCCTAGTGGCTTGCACGGGAACCCCGGCTCTGCCCCTTGCTGGCAGGGGCACCTGGGGCAAATCACACGTCAGCTGAGAGTGGAGCATCTCTCCTCTCAAAGGAGAATGTTAAGACAGACATCACAGGAACGAGAGGACCCCAGCGTGGAAAGCCACCATGTGGCCTGTTTGGGATTATCTGGGGGTGCCGGACAAAGCCATGTGCCCCATTCAAAATGCTTCAGCAAAGTCTCTGACTCCATTTAAAGGGGGACTGATGTGACCTTGGGTCACACTTTACAGAGAGGGAGACAGACGTGACGGAGGACGTACCCAGAGGGGGGCCCCGCACACCCACCGTCCCGGCCACCCGAACCCCTGCCTTCTTATGGCTCCCCTGAAGATTCCAGAGCCCAGACCCTCCCCCAAACCCCACACCAGCTGCAGCATCTGCCCGGAGAAATCGCAGGCAGGCTGCGGGCATCGCTCAATCACAAGACTTCCTTTCCCCCCTTATAATAGAAACTTCTGCCTCGGCTGGAAAGAGGGCCCCAGAGGCAGGGACGGGGAGCCTCCCCTTCTGCTTCCCCTGGACACAGGATGCAGGCCAGGCAGGAGTTCCCACCCCAACGGGGGCTGCCGGCCCCGGCTCCTAGGAGGCCCGGGTGTGGAGACCGGAGTCGGCCTGGGGCCCCAGGAAGCCGGGGCTTCTGCTGCGTGTGTTTCTGGGGCTGGAATGCCATCCCCTGGAAGCCTTGTCTCTTAGAGACGCCGGGTGTGAACGGGCTTTAGAGCACAGCGGAGGCCTGTGGCATCGGGGGGCGGGGGGGTTCCCACATGCCAAGCGCCCAGGCCCTTTGTGAGGGGGGGTTCCCTCCGGCATTTCTAAGGACACGAGCTACTGCTGCCCCGCAGCTTACGGGGTTCTTGCACAGGGCGTAAGGAATGAATCGAGTGGTTATTAACTCAGCAAGTGTCAGTCCGGGGTCCAGAGGCCCCCGTTTGGAAGCAGAGCAGTTAATACACGGGCGGATTAGGTGGCTCTCAGGCTTCGCCACAATTAGAAACTCTGGACGTTTGAAATATTAACTGGGGCATGTGGGTAAGAGGCAGTGCCTGGCGGCACTGCCGGGGAGATAACAGCGCTGAGGAGGCCGAGGAAAATTATGTAAGGATCTGGCCACAGCAAGTGGCATTTACTGAACCCCGGCTCTGCGTCAGCGGTTCCTGTGCACGGTCCTCGCCTGATCTCCCCGAGAACCCCGCAGGCGGGACTGTGTCTCCCATTTTACGGAAGAGCCAACGGGGAGGAGATCAGAGAAGGCAAATCAGGTCCCTAAGGCTGCACAGCAAGGAGGCAGGGATGGGAATCTGAACACAAGTCAGCCTTCTCCCTGCATTCCCCCCTCGCTGCAGCCTGGGTAATATGTGCCCTCCAGGGAGGCACCGAGATGCTAACAAAAATAAGAGGTGCTAAGAAAAAAATAATACTAGCCGTACTGATCCTAGTAGCTGGTATTAATTGAGCATGTGCTACATACCCACACTGTGTTACAATCCACATACACTCGCTCTTCATCTTTGGGACCATCGCAGAAAGCAGGTACTATTATTGTCCCCATCGTGTAGTTGAGGAATCCCAAGATTGGTAAATAAATGCAAAGAGGCAGGATGAGGTTTGACCTCAGGCCTCCAAACCCCACCCTGTTTCAGAGATGCTGCTGGTCCGCCCCAACTCCAAAAGGCAGAGTAGGTGGAGTCTGTGCTTTCCACGCTCTCACCTAGGGCTCTTCACTTGCTGCCCGGCCCGGCCTTCGCTCATCCATTCATCCATTTACCATGAAGAAGCATTTATCAACCGCCCCCATGGCCTGGGCACTGAGCTGGAGCTTACCATGTACCCACTTATTTAACTGACGCTACCGCCCTGTGGGATAGGTATTATTTATTACTCTCTCCATCGTCTGGATAAGAAAACTGAGTTTCAGGGAGTGGTATCCTGCTAAAAAATCTAGCCTGCCCTCTTCCAGTTGGTCCAAAGATGCAGAACCGTGAAGTGTCACAGACAGAGAGGACAGGAGAAGGCACAGCAAACAGGGCAAGCGCCAGCATGGACCCCAGCATGGGGATGGAAACCACAGAGCTGGGGGAACCCAAAGAGATGGATGCTGCAATATTAATTACGGGCAATAAAATGAACAGAACCCCATGCCCTACACACTTCATGTTTTGTCTGTTGTTTGTTTTCTTCGCTTGTTCTTTTTCCCCCTGTGGAGGCCAGGCACTTCACCGAGGTCTCTGTTCACAGTCTGCGGAACAGACAGGCACAGTCAAAACCAGATTCCTCGGGCTCAGTTCTACTTTCCACTTCCCCAGTTACAACATTCCTTCCCTTTGGACATCATTCAAGTTCTCCTTTCCCTCGAGCTGCACGGTAGCACCTGGATGGAGGAAGCAAGCAATAGGTGGCATGTTTCTAAGAATAATAAGGAAGGAACAACAGCCAAGGGGGCCCTGTCTGCCCAGGTGGGCAGCCCCCTTGGGCCCCACGTGAGCTGCCTGGGAGCAAAGTGATGTGAGCCCGGGCCTCAGCCGTGCCCAGAGCTGGAAGGGGAGCAGCTTGAGTGTAAGCGCTAGGAGGGTCACCGTCAAACTGCTGGGGCCGATCACGCAGTGGGCAGGCCAGAGATGTCCCACCAAGACGTGTCTGTCCCCAGTGCAAAGCAATCACTTTTTTTTTTTTTTTTTTTTTTTTTGCGAGACGGCCTCTCCCGCTGCGGAGCACGGGCTCCGGACGCGCGCAGGCTCAGCGGCCACGGCTCACGGGCCCAGCCGCTGCGCGGCACGCGGGATCTTCCCGGACCGGGGCACGAACCCGCGTCCCCTGCATCGGCAGGCGGACTCTCAACCACTGCGCCACCAGGGAAGCCCTGGCAATCACATTTCTAACTCTAGCAGCTAAGGCGCGGGAGCTTGAATGTGGGTTGCTGTTTTCTTTCTGACGTGTTAACTAAAGCAGATTGGATGCTGTCCCCGTGACAGCATCACTTCTACTCACTTGCACCCTGGCCTTTCTTGTGGGAAAGACAGACACCCGCAGCAGAAAGAAAAAAGCTGCCCTTCACGCCCAGCCAGGCTACGTTCACGGCAGCCCTCAGTCAATGCTTGTCACTGATTTAATCGTCATCTGTAGTGATTCTGCACTGTACTGTGCTCAGCCCTCTCACAATTTGGAAGGAGGGGTTCGTTAAAATCTATGTCCCTACATGGGTGGGGTCACTCATCTGTACATTACGTAGAATCTCTGTCCTGGCTGTAAATACGGCACATTTACCATATCTGTGGCTGAGAGGTGTAGCACAGAGGACTAGTACCTGGTAGCTTTTTATTCTCCATCTTGAAAAATAAAAGTGAGATGCTCATACCACTACAATATAAGATTTGTGACTTAACCACCCCAAATTAAAGAGTCGATTTGTTGCGCTTTTGACATTCCTATACAATTTCTAAACATGATGAAACATTTCCCCTGTGCCAGGCAGTTGCAAGGGGATATGTTTTTCCCTTTCTCCCAAATTCCTATCTTTTCTCAGTTAAAAATGGAGAATAAAAGGTTTAAAACTCACTGCTTTAAAGCCGGAGTCACAAGCTCCCGAAAAGGACCAGGTAGTCCATATTTTTGGTTTTGTGGCTCATGCACTTGCCGTGGCAACTACTCAACTCTGCCAGAGTAGTGGGAAAGCAGCCACGGACGATGGGCCAAAGAATGGGTGTGGCTGTGTTCTAATAAAACTTTATTCAGGACACCGAAATGTGAAGGTCATATAATTTTCATGGGTCATAAAAAAGTATCCTTCTTCTGATTGTTCTATCAACCATTTAATAATGGAAAAATATTCTAAACTCACGGGCCATCCAAAACGGGGAGTGGGCCAGAGTTAGCCGAGTCCTGAAATTGAAGAGAGTTCCACCAAGCTATAAGTGTCCACGGTTCAGGCCACATGCTCCCTCTGGGCCTCTGGTTCCCAGCTTTAGCAAGGAGTGTGGGACCAGGCCTGTGCTGTCCAAAGTGGTAGTCACTAGTCACCTGTGGTTAATTAAATGTAAACATAAATGAATTACAATGAACAAGCCCGTCCCTCAGTGGCACTAGCCATGTTTCAAGTGCTAAACAGCCACATGTGGCCAGTGGCTCCCATATTGAACAGCACTGATCTAGAACATTTCCATCACTGCACAAAGTTCTACTAGACGGCTCTAGACTAGAATGATCTGTAAGACCCCTTCTTGGTCCCAGGGATGGTGGGATTAACAGTTATATGAAAGTACAGCATGGAAAGGGAGGAGGGGAAAAACAACAGTTGGCTCCCTTTCATAGCAAGAAGGAAGACGTAGGGAATTGTAAACGAGTTTGCGAGTATCTCCCCCAAATTCTTGCTGAGAGCTTCAGGATGTAACCATACTTGGAAGTAGGGTCTTTGCATGTGTAATTAGTTGTGGGTCTTGGGATGAAAGCATCCAGGATTTAAGGTGTGTCCTACATGCAATGACTGGTGTCTCTGTAAGAGAAAGGAGGAGACGGCAACACAGAGGGACCCAGAGAAGAAAGCAGTACGAAGATGCAGACTGAGATTGGAGGGCAGCCACAAGACAAGAGAAGCCAAGGATACCAGCGGCCACCAGAGACTAGGAGAGAGGCATGAAATAAAGTCTCCCCGAGAGCCTTCAGAGGGACCGTGGCCCTACCCACACATTCCTTTCAAAGTTTTTGTCGCCAGGATTGCGAGACAATACATTTCTGTTGTTTTCAGCCACCAAATTTGTGCTGTCGTCTGTGACAGCAGCCCCAGGAAACTACTAACAGGAGTTGAAGGCGTTTTGAAGAGAAAGAAGAGGACCAAGTTATTAGCAATTACATAATCCTTGAAATCGTTTGGGAAGCGACCAAAAAAATCCAAGCAACATTTCAGAAGAGCTTCATAAAGAGCGGGGCCCAGCGAATACAATTTTATGTAAGAAACTCCATCTCCCAATAGCCAGTGTGGCCGAAGAGAGGCCTTGGAAACACAAAAAGGAGTAAGAAACGCAAAAGGGGCTGAGAGGGGAAAGCCTGCTTCCCCAAAGGGAAAACCTCACCTGAGAGACCTGGGGGAATCTGGTCGTGGCCACAGTGGGAAATCAGAGAGTGGGAGACTTAACCCATGTCAACTTGCAAAAGGCATCTGGCCCCCAGCCTGCAGCGTGTGTAGACAGAAGACTAGCGGGGCTGTCACAGAAATCCCTGTCTTTGGGGAATGCCGATCGGGGGGATTAAGGGCGGAGTCTCATGGGACAGGAGGGAGGTGACAAGTGCAAGACCATTCTGCTGAGCTCACTCTCCGAGTAAAGACGACTGTGATCCAAGGCAGTCAGCATAAGAAGCAAAATTGATAGATGCTCTCCGGCCTCTCTCCTTGGAGTCTAAGATGACAGGGAGGGAGTCACTTTGCTTCCTGCTGGGAAAATCCTTAAACTGAGACACTCGCTGCAACTTCAGAGATGGCAGATTTCTTTGGGGAGGAGCCTTAAAAGAGCCATCCCCGCCTTACCCCAATTCCGCCAAACACACATGCTTCAGGTCAATCACTTTCCCTACCACCTACCACTGGGTGAACCCAGGTGGCCGGCCGGGCCATATCCCAGTCCCATGGTCCGGGGGATTTTTGAGTTGGGGGGCAGCCAGATGGGCTGGCTTGAGCCTGGGCAAGGGGGCAGCAAAACGGCTGAGAAATAAAGCACTTTGCACGTGTCTGGAGGAAGGGTATGTTTCATGGAGGTCAATTCAGTCACTGATACCAAAAACTGGAGCGCAAGGCCTGTTCCAGGCTCATATCAGAAACAAACACGGCTTTGATGGAAAGCTGTGCAGTAGGGGATACAGACTTGACCTTCAGCAAGTCTTGCATCTGACTCTTCCCCTGTCACAAGTTTTCTGTGTCTGTCTGGATGATGTATTTCACCTCTTTAAGCCTCTGCTTTTTCATCAGTAAAATGGTACTAATAACACCTATCTCATGCGGTTACTATGAGGATTAAATGAAATGATGTAGGTAACATGGTACATACACATGGAAGACACTCAACAACAGACAGAACCACCTGCTGCTATTAGTTTTTTATTTTTAAATAGAGATGTTCATCTAAGTGCTATTTATGATTTAAAAAATACTAGAAGCAAGCAAAATTTCTGAAGATAGAAAGGAATAATTAACTATGATATATATGTATATACACACGTGGGTGTGAAGAAATGTTATACAGCTTGTAAGCCACTGTTTTTTAAAGACTATTTAATAATGGTTAATGATAGAAAAATTCAAAAGAGAATATTCACCGAGAAGAGCAAAATCAAATTTTACTGTGTAACGCAGTAAAATCCCTCTTTAGTATCATTACTGCATATACCTCCACACACACACACACACACACACACACACACACACACACACACACACACACACACACAGAGCCCCAGAGGAAAAAAACAGGAAAAGATTTACAGCAAAATGAAAATACTGATTAAGACTAGAAGTCTGGATACTTTTTACTTCCTTCTTTATACTTTGGCTCGGCTTTCAACGTTTTTTTACGACGTACGTATATTACTTTGATAATGAAAATTAAAATATGAAGGAAAAATAACATGGATTTTCACTGTCAGGCTGATTCCATTTCAAAGGATGGCTTCCTACTTAGCAAGTGGATAACCTCGGGCAAGTTCTTCAACTGAGCCTCAGTTTCCTTATAATGAAAACAAGGGGAGAGAAGGGATCACTGAATGCGTCTTAAAGGGCTGTACTGAGAATTACATAAGACAGTGTAAGGGCAGAGCGTCTGACATATAGGAGGAGCCCGTGTCCTCTTTGCCCAAGGTCAGAAGATTTTTGTGGGAAGATTTGGGCCAATTTGGGGAGGATATCAACATGCTTACTGTATCACTGGAAGTTCTGAGACAGAAGCCCTATCCCTCAGACACCAAAGCCAGAGCGCTGCTTCTTGGACGCAGGCTCCGCTGAGAAGGCACGGAACACTGCTTCGAAGGACTCTGGCAGATTACTGCCCAGCTCATGTAATCTTTGCTTATCAGAGCAACTCATTTCAGAGTTCATTGGAAATCCCAGATTGATTTCATTGATGAATCACACCTGCCACTTGCACAGCCCGGGCCAAGAGAATTGACATTTGGGGGAATCTTTGAAAGAACAGCCCCAGATAGAAACACCATGGCTGGTGTCTGTATGTGGGAGGGTAGTTCAGTTTCTGGCAAAGATGAATAATGGTGATAAAAACAGCATGCCCAAACTACATATGGATCTGGATTTTTTAATGTATCGTTCCTGTGGGAAGCACTACTGTTTTTCCTTCTTTTTTTCCAGCTTTATTGACATATAACTGACATGTAACGTTGTGTTAAGTTAGGATGTGCAAAACGTTAATTTGATACACGTAGATACAGTATTAGCTAACACCTCCATCACCTTGTAAAACAGTTAACAATATTGTATTACATATGTGAAAGTTGTTAAGAGGGTAAATCTTAAATGTTCTCACCCAAAAAAAAAGAAATGGTAATTACGTTTATTTTTCCACTCACTTTTCACAGCGACTCTTTTTACGGACGAGGAGACCGGAGGCTTAGGGAAGACAGCATGTCCAGAAGCACGGAGCTGGTAGCTCAGCTGGGATTCAGAACCCTTAGAAGGCTAAACCCAGAACCCGAGCTCTAACCCAAGACTCACACGCACCTCTCCCGGACCCTTCACCACCACATGCCACTGCCAGGGGCACCTGCAGACCCTGAAGCAGAATATCCTTCCACTGAGTCAGGGAAGAAGAGGGAAAGGTGTATAGAACGGTCTTTGTGGACTGATGGGCAGCGAAGGACCAGTGTCCGTCAGACTCTCCCTCATCCCTGTCTGATACAAGAGGTGGTTTTGAAATAGTCCAATTCCCTTAAGTCCCTTTTATTATAATTGCTCCTTAAATGTTTTGATTGTGGTATCTTGTGGATGTTATTTCAGATCAGCTTTTAGCCTTATAAGACACTAAGGCAAGTACGTAAGACCATTCTCCCGAGCAGATCATCCTTAATAAAAACAATACATCAGGCACTGACTTTTATTAAAGGGGCATTTAACCCCCAATAGTACACCTCTCTTTAGACAACGCCTTTTCCACGAAATACCAGGAAACTGGCTTGGAGGTCCAAAAGAAACAGAAAAAAGAGAGAAAGAAAGAAAAAAGGAGGGAGGGAAGGAAGGAGAGAGAAAGAAAGGAAGAAAAGGAAAAGAGAAAGGAAAGAAAGAAAGGAGGAGGAAGGGAGGAGGAGACGGAGAGAGATATTATTTTATGTTATCTGTTTGATAAATACCGGGGTGTGTCTCTCTAAGGACATTTACAAAGCTGTGCAGATCCGGCAGAGCCGCACTGGGGTACGGTTTATAAAACACTAGATTAGGAGCCCGAAGTCCCGGGTTCTGAGATCAGCATTGCCACTTACTAGCCGCGTCTTTGAACACTTAGCCTCTGTGTTTCTTCATCAGTAACCTGAAATGGCTCCGGTCTTGCCTAGCTGGGGTGACCACGTCTCAGTTTGCCCAGGACAGCCCCAGGTCACACCTGTTGCCCTGGCATGCTTATTAATAGCACCCTTTCACCTCTAGAAGTGATCCTGTTTGGGTGACAAATTACATTCCCCCCATACTAAACTTACAGTGTTATGATGGTGAAAGAGAGAAAGGTTTGGAAATGCTTTGTCATAGTTAACGCCCTATTATAGATTCAAGGGGTTGAAGGCACTCTCCGTGGCTCTAAATGCTACCTTTAAGAAACGAAGATGGGTTTAGGAAGCGTTTACAGCAACGTGGGGAAAAAGCTCAATACTATAAAGTGGGTGTATTCAAAATGATGTCTGCAGGGTTCTCACTACTCACATACACAAAAACAGGTAATGGAAACACACAGTGACAACCGTGTTCGTCTCTGGAGGCTGTGGGTAAGATTATGCCAGATTTTAAGGAGTGGGTTAGCTTTTATTTTGAGAGAAACCAGCCTCAAAAAGACAGAAGAAATAAATGACAGTTGGTGACACTTGGTGACCTGCTCTAGAGGGGAACACGGTGAGAGGCAGGGCTAAGAGAAGTGCCCTTTGCACCTGCCTTGCAAGACGCAGGCAGGAGGAACCTCCAGAGAGAAGAGAAGCTTCCAAGGCAAGGATTTCGCTCTCACTGAATGACAATCTGGTTGCAACAGTGTCCTGGCCAGAGAACTGCAAAGAGGACAGGGTGTGTGTGTGTGTGTGTGTGTGTGTGTGTGTGTGTGTGTGTGTGTGTGTGTGTGTGTGTGGGTGTGTGTGTGTGTGTGTGTGTGTGTGGCTGGGGGTGTTATGAGCAGTGGGGACCGAGTTGGCTGCTTGGACATCTAGAACCTTCCATAACATCTAGAAGCCCCATAACCATAACCTGGGGCTTCTCAGATCCAGCCCAACGTTTTGCACAATCCGATCGGAAAATTCTCAGAGAGTCAAACAAGTTGATCTAAACAACATATCATAAAACTTTCAGCTTTTCTGTTCATTAAAAAAAGTACGAATGGTTCATTCAGGACCAGAGTTTTCAACAAAGCCAACAAATCATCTCTCTCTAAAATGAAGTGAATTCACTGAATTAGACATTCGTTGAGCCCCCTATATGACCACACAGCCCTCAACGTGAGGCTCTGAGATCGGGACTACTTCATATTTAGAGCGAGACGTACAGCGAGAGGCTTTGGGAGGACGTGTAAGCTGCTGAGAGTCACAGCAAAGGCAAGACATGGAGCTGGCAAGGGGCACAGTGAGGTTCTGAACTCCCACCTGCCTCCCCAACCTTCAGCTGCTGCAAACTGTGCCTGGGCGGCCCCAACGGCAGCCTGAACCCCCAGTGTGAATCTCAAGCACATCCGGGACCCTCCTGGCCTAACAGCCGCCCTCCCCGAGACATCACCCCTGAGGGCAGTCCGCCCCCAGCCCTGGCTGAGATGCCACGACTCCTTGTCATTTTCCCAGCTGGAGTGCCACCTGCTCAAAAGTGCTGCCCGGTCCTGCAAAGTCACTCCACACAACTTTCTGAGTTCTACTCCTACCTTCAACTCATTCTAGAGGAGTTAGAAGAGCACGACTTCGCACGAGCGTGCAACAAACGTTTATTGAGCAATGACCACGTGCAAGGCAGAACGCTACAGCCCAGGGCGGAACCAGCCCAGGACAGATGCAGTCAGAGGCGGACCTGGACCACCCCCTTCCACCGAGCGGCCTCTGCGAAGTTACTGTTTTACCGGGACCCGGTTTCGCCATCTGTAAAAGAGAGGTAGCTGGACAAGATGAAGTCTAAGCTCCCTTCCGGCACTAATGAGCTATAATTCACCCCAAGACATCTTTACATGTCCAAGATTAGATCTCAACCCCTTTTCTTCTCCTTCCCCCAGAGAAATCTCAACAGTGGCCATGCATGCTTGTGGGTTTTCAACGTTTTAAGATTTTAACTTTCTCTCTCAAGGTGGGCTGCTATCTCTTTTCAGAAGAGCTCAGGATTCATAACCGTATCTTAAACGACTGCTCTTCTCTTCAACAACGCCAAAAACCTTGGGGGAAACACATGTTCCTGTTTCCACACGATTCCCTTATTATTACGCAGTCCATGCCAAGAGTGCTACTTTCCATTAATATCAGCTCTCCCTGAAAATCAACGTGTCACCTCAGCGGGTTAAACCCGGAGCAGACCAGGAAAGTGTTGTTTCAAAACAAATACGCCCACTTGCATTCCCATCCCCATCATTTTAGCACAATTTCTAAAACTGTGATTTTTAGGCCATTTGCAGTGTTCCCTTATTAGACAGCAAGTGTCTTTTAATGGCTTTACTTTTTAACAGATGCTATAACTTGCGAGAAACGGGCTGCCGTAAAATGTACCTGCATTAAAGAAGTGTCCATCTCTCAACGCAGACTGTGGTAAAGGAGTCGAAGTGTTTGATGAATTGTTTCCATTAAGCTGAAAATACCCCTTCGGGTGCGAGCTTGTAATTCATGAGTGGCTGTAAACTGATTCAAATAATAACGAGGGTTGTTTTCTTTTCTTTAACCCCGTTCTGATAATAATCTAGTGGAGAACAAACATGCTGAATCCCTAAAGAAGATATTCTCTAATGATTTCTACAATTGTGCTAAAGTCCGAACAAAGCTGTTGTGTTATAATGTGGTTTCCGTACGGCTGTTTTGGCCGGCTTTTATATTCCCATTTTAACAAGGAAAGTGTGATATTTGACTGACATCTGGGTAGATGGGTAGTAATCAGAACTGTAGTCCGTGGAGAAATTAAGAAAGAAACCAGGAGCTGATAAAAACTGAAATCGGGAAAAAAAAAATGCAGACGCATTTGAAGTTTTTACATTTCTCTATTTTGGAAAGGCACCAGGCAGCACATAATAAATGAGAAGGAATCTTGATGAAAAACCCTGTTTTATCACCACAGCAGACAAGAGACACTGATATCTCCTTTTCTTCATGATAATGTTCACGGGATGCTGTCTCGGGTTCATTTAGGTTAATCATGTCACCTGACACAAGGTAATCTTACCTATCACAGCAAGAGTCCTAAAGTCTCGTGAAATGTGTCTCTTTATTGTAACTCTAGTAGGGAAAGCGGCAACCCCAGAACTCAGACAGGAGTAAGGCAACTTGGCCTGTAAATACAATGCTATCCACTACCTTCAGTTTGCTGCATCCTTCCAATTAAATCCAGTATGTATTCATTTAACGAGTGTGTAATACATGCCAGCGACTGTGCTAGTCTCTGGGAATGAGGGTCAGGTAATGCATGCAGTAAAGCACTGAGACGTGTCTACTGTGTACCAGCCCAGGGACCCTGCCTGTCCACACGAAGCTGATGAGATCACTCCAGGACCTGGGCAGGGTGACAGCAGAGGGACAAGAGGAAATCCTCAAAGACCACTCCTCTTCCCCTTTATCAGTGTCCCGGTCAGCTAAATTGTCAAAAGAGGAAGTGGAGACCTTGCCTTCCTCGAAGCCTTTCGGGATCTGTCTAAACTCTTTCAATGGTATTTTGTGGTTCAGGCTCCAATTCTGAAACATAACTGCAGCTGGTTATTGAAAAATGAAAATCAGACATATGCTTGGCATGAAAATGCACCATTCTTTTCTGAGTCAGCAAAAAGTTGCAAATACATATATTTAAAGTAACTTTTTTTTTTATGACAATAGGAAAATATGCTCATTGAAAAAAAAAAAAATCCAAACAACTGGGAAGGAAATAAAGACATAAGTAAAAATATCCCCTTTCCCCAAGCCTTCTACGCTTATAAACTTCTTTTATTGGTTAAGGTCTATGCTTCTAGGCTTTTGCTATCCCTCTCTAAACCCATTGAATCCACTGCGTTTTCAATGACTTGAAGTCATAGGACTGTATTCATTTCATGCTAAGTAGAGCAGATTATTATTTACCGAGCACTACATGTGTGCAGGCCTCTCGGTGCTTTGTATACATACTCCATATCCACGTTACGCTACAGGGCGTGGCGCACTGGCCCTCAAGGCCAAACCAAGTCCCCCTCCTATTTTCGTGAATAAAGTTTTATTGGAACACAGCCACATTTATTTGTTAACACGTGTTCTACGGCTGCTTCTGTGCAGTGAGCCTGCAAAGCCTAAAATATTTTCTATCTGGCCTTTTCCAGAAAAAGTTTACTGACCCTTGAGACAGTAGAAAACTTTACATGGAGGAAAAGCAGTAGATGGAAATAAAACAAGCTATTATCACAGGTTAAACAATGAGTGAACTCTCCATTTCTTTCTTATCCACTGCTGTATTGTCTACATGTTCAATAATAGTGCACACATTCTATCTGTGGCTTAATTATAATATGCAGTTCAAAGAGAATTCTATATGAATATGAATAAAATTGATGAACAAGCACCATGTAACATCCCACAAATTAAAACAATTTCCACTGTTTGCATGCAAACACAATAGTCTAAAAGGGATTTCTTTACAAAACTGAGTTATTTGTAGTAAGGTGGATGGACCCAGAGTCTGTCATACAGAGTGAAGTAAGTCAGAAAGAGAAAAACAAATACTGTATGCTAACACATACATATATATGGAATCTAAAGAAAAAAAAAGGTTCTGAAGAACCCAGGGGCAGGACAGGAATAAAGATGCAGATGTAGAGAATGGACTTGAGGACGTGGGGAGGGGGAAGGGTAAGCTGGGAGGAAGTGAGAGAGTGGCATGGACATACATACACTACCAAACATAAAACAGATAGCTAGTGGGAAGCAGCTGCATAGCACAGGGAGATCAGCTCGGTGGTTTGTGACCACCTAGAGGGGAGGGATAGGAAGGTTCTGAAGAACCCAGGGGCAGGACAGGAATAAAGATGCAGATGTAGAGAATGGACTTGAGGACGTGGGGAGGGGGAAGGGTAAGCTGGGAGGAAGTGAGAGAGTGGCATGGACATACATACACTACCAAACATAAAACAGATAGCTAGTGGGAAGCAGCTGCATAGCACAGGGAGATCAGCTCGGTGGTTTGTGACCACCTAGAGGGGTGGGATAGGGAGGGTGGGAGCGAGACCCAAGAGGGAGGAGATATGGGGATATATGTGTATGTAGAGCTGATTCACTGTTATAAAGCAGAAACTAACACACCACTGTAAAGCAATTATACTCTAATAAGGGTGTTAAAAAATAAATAAAAGGGATTTCTTTTTTTAAAAAAAGAGTTTGCAAACACTTCATGACATTTTTGCAACAATATTTACCCTATTATTTTCTAAGAATATATGTTTTTGGAGATTCGAGAAATATGTGGCAGACACTGCTAGTTGATGATCATATCTGCCGCTTCTTTGACCAGGGCAGTTAGACTACATTTCTCAGCTTCCTTTGGAGGGAGCACAGTCATACAACTGAGTTCTGGACACATGGATGTGAGCAGAGCTGAAATTCTCCACTTCCACACCTGGTCCATAAAATCCTCCCCGCTAGTGCCTTCTCTGATTGGCTGACACAGAGAGAACCTCCTTAGTACACATGGGAACCACATGATAAAGATGGTAGAGCCACAAGATGGAACGAACCTGGGCCCCTAAATCCATACTTGGAGGAGAGCCACCCAAAAGAAGTATCTGTTATATGAGCAAGAAAAAAATGTGCATCAAGTCTTCCAGATGTAGGGGATTCTTTATTATTTTTCTTAATGAGAGTTCACTGTATTTAGGGAGCTCACTGTTGACAGATGGCTTCGGGATGGAGGAAGGACATAGAAATCCCTTCTCTGGAGAGGGTCACTCAATAGCTTCTCCTTGAAATCAAAGTACTAGAGGCTCCTTTCAGACCTCTGTCTCACTGGTGCTCAATCTCAATGAGTAAGTGGTAACTACAACTCCCACCCAAAGCTTTGTCTGTCTTTATTCCGAGTTCTCTACTCTAGCAATAATTGTGCCCTTAGGGACCACCTCAGTCTCTCTCCTGCCAGCATCATATTCACCATGTTTCCTGGTCAAACCTTTTCCTCTCTGCCACACGGTATTGGGTTCCATGTAACTTAAGATGGCAGCCGGTAACAATTTTTAAGTTTATCAACTAGGATACTTTCTCACCTACTGACTCCTATGTCTTGATAGAAGATTAAAGCACCATTCTGCCATCAGCAAGGAAGCAATGTAGATAAATTCCATGCCATTTATAATTCATTCCACCTTCATTAAGTATTCATACACTACTTATTGGCACATCACCTAAGTATTCTATGTAAGAGAAAACAGAATAGCTAGAAAAGAAACTGGGAGAGGCTGGTTTATTAGGAGACTGGGAGAGAGGAAAATAATTTGCTGTATCCCTTACCCCAACCTTCTTCTTGCAGGAAAGTTTTCTCACCAAGTCACGCACAAATGAATTAGGCAGCTTTCCTGGGGGTAAATTCAGCAGTACCAATAGGAAGATAACCACTATCTTCTCGTTCATTATTTTAACCCATATATTTTGGAGACTGGCTTTGGCAGGCCCTGAGAATACAACAGTTATTCCCTTCTTAAAGGCTGCACTTCTTAAGCAAATACATATATGGATTAAACACAAGGAATCCATACTGGCAATGTGAAACAGCTCCCTATGAAAGGTTCATTTCTCTGATTACCATCAATAGTAATAATGACAACATTAAGTCATAATAATTCATAAGTTAGGAAAGCCCAAAGGTATTGAGATCGTACAAGACGCCAACTGCTAGACTGAGAAAAGTTTAATTTTCCTAAGAATGCTGAGATTTAATTTCTAATATTTGTGCCCATTTTACAGATGAAGACACTGAGGTTCTGAAAGATTATATAATTGCTCAGGATAAGACAGTAAATCATCAGCCAAAGAGAGGCTTGTGTCTGTCTGAATCCAGAGCTCATGCCTGTAAGCCATCATTGCTACTGTTCCCTAAGACAGGATGGTGTCTCAACTGAGAAGATGTAGAGACAGTGGGACATCAAAGTGAAAGAACAGGCAAGCAGGAGGCCCCTGCAGAGTCAGGGGAAGCATGTAGTAAAAGAATGCTACCAGACATTGAAGACTAGCTGTGCCCACCTCTTGGGGTTGCCAACGTTGGTCTTGGTTACTTGTTCACAAATGACACCCAAACCAACCCAACTTGGGAACACTGAGAACACATGAAATTTGAAGAGGAAAAGGAAGAACTCCCAATGTATTCATTAAGTTTCAGTGATATCAAAGAGCTATTCCTTCATACTTAGAACGATTCAGCACCCTTCTCCTAAAGGAAAATACCCTTGAATTCAAAAGTCGCGGGGATAAATTTAGGATTGGCCAGATCCTTACACACTTGGTTTTTCAAACGTCTACCTATCCATGAGTTGATCCTTTGAGTGTGGTCCATTCAGCATGGCTGGCCATCCTTTGGGTCCATCCCATCCATGAAAAACAGCTCAGGAAACATGGACCCATTCTTTCCCCATAGCACCCGGCTGGTAGAATTTCCACCATTCTTTGTCAGTTTCCCATGTCCACTATTTTTCTTCAAAGGCAACTCACCAGCATTGTTTAGATGACCATACCAGGCAGCAGCACCCTCTAAGCAGAACCATGGTGTGCTCCAAGCTAATTTCAGAGCAAAGCTGTTGGGCTGCACCCCACAGACCTACGAGGCTTATGTTTGCCCAGCTTCAGGACCAAAGAAAGAGCCGAGAGTCCACGACAGAGACAAGGGATATACAGAGAGCAAGACAACAGCCATCTTGGGTGGCGTGACCATACACTGCAGCCCTACATACCCTGCACAACCCTTACAATCTTGGTCCGCCTCTCTTCCTCAATATCCCTGGGGTCAGGTATGTAGAGGGGCACTGCAACCAGACACCACAAATACGATACAGACACCGGGAGCTAAAAAGCATCAAAAGTACGATACCTAGTAGGCTAAGAACAGTCACTCACCAGGACGTGGGCAAATCCCGGAGCCACGCACTTACTGGGTCCATGGAGAGGGCATCTATGGCCACAGCGTCCTGTCCAGTTACAAGGAAGGCAGGGCCACCCCCCCCCCCACGGGGAGGGGCAGGCCCGGCCTCTACGAGAAACATTCTGGTGGCCTAGCCAGGGGTCAGCAGTCACAGTACAGGCCTGCTACCCCACGCTAGGTACCATTACGGGTGGGCCCATTAGGTCTCTGCAAAGAAAACACAGTTGATCCTAAGAGCTGGACTTGTGTGTCCAGAAACCAGCCTATTCCAGTCCACACAGCCGAGCCCAGGGAGGCTCATGGGCCGTTAGCTGCACAGTAACGTTCACCCGTGGGGGTCCTTCTGACGCGGAGACAGGAGGACGGGCAGAGACTTTCCCCGCCACTGTTGGCTGTGCCCACCTAGTCACGTTAGCTGGCTCGAGTTCCCACAGAAGCCCAGAAGACGACGACAGCATCTCGCTGTGGACCCAGCAGTTGGACTCATTTCACACTGAAGCCACTGTTCCTCAGCCCAGAGCCCTTCTTCTTATAACAAGCACCAGCCAGCCCACAGCTGCGGCCACCGCCTTACAGTCTAACTGCTATTTTCCCGTTGTAATGACGGCCAGTATCTCCGCAACAGCCTTAGGGGTGTCTATGAGTTCTCCGTACCCTCTTGGCGGCCCCCCTTTATCAAGGAAGCCACCCCAGGGGGCCCCCGTACTAGTGGACGGCCACCCCAGGATTTCCCCCGCAACTTTCAGGATGGCCCCTGGAAATTTTGGGCCCCCCCGTGTTAGTGGACGGCCGCCCCAGAAGTACCCCTGCAACCTGCAGGATTGCACCCCCATCTTGGGGGCCCCCAAGCTAGTCGACGGCCAAGCAACATTCCCTTCCCCCTCACCCCCTTCCTTAATTCCCGACATCTCAGCGCTCACAGGAGATTCCTCGGTCTCCAGGCTGGCTCTGCCCGCCGTCGGGCTGCACCCCGCCAGCCTGCAAGGCCTGTGCCTGCCCAGCTCCAGGACGGAAGAAAGAGCCCGGAATCAGCGACAAAGACATAGGGGGAGCTTACCTGTCTGAAGCCAGGTCCTGGAGAGCGTGCGGCACAGGGCGCAGAGGACATGGCGGCCCGCTCTGCCACGGGGGGCAGGCGAGGTTACCAGTTATAAGGGGAATTGACATCAGGTGGGCTCATCAGTTACCAGGGAAACTAGCAAAGGGGCACGAGGCCCCTCCCTGCCCTTTTGATAAGCTAACAGGTGGAGATGTTCTGATCTAAGGGTTAGAACAATCACTAGCTGGGGTGGGGCAAGTGTGTAGGAAGGTCGGTCACGTGAGTCGAGTGCAGGCGAAGCAGGGGAGGTACAGAGAGCAAGACAACAGCCATCTTGGGAGGCTTGATCGTACAAAAGCCTACTATACAGAAAAGGCTCAAGGGAGCTTCTCTTTGGGGTTAAAAAAAATGGCACTCACTTGAAAAGCCCTGCTCTTTGCCTTATTATCTGAACTGTTAGGTGCTCTGGATAGAACAGGAACTAAAACATGGCCTTGCCCTGAGGGAACTCCAAATCCAGTAGAGTCGTGTCGTATACACATATAGAAACTTCTACATGATTTTAGAAGGTCGACAAACGCACAAATGGGAGGCATGAGATATCTTTAAGCCCGCTTGGACTCCAGCTAACACACCTCAAGAAGACGTCGTTCAAATTGACCAGACACACCTGTTTTTGCTGTCTAAATGGGGTGTTTCTTATTCCCACCTGTCATAAACAAGATGCATCTGATATATTTACATTTAAAACTGGAATTCAAATCAAGGAAGTGAAGACGGCTCCTGCTAGTACCATACAAATATGTAAGTAGCATATCTGTAGTGATAAAAACAAATTAATATGGGTGTTCCTTCGGCAAAGGAGACAAATTCTACAGGGAAAACACGGAGTTAAGTCCTCTCCATGTCTCAATCATCTGTGATTTACTTACCTATCATCCCTCACAGGACACAGCTGTGTCCACACCACATACAGCTGCGTGCTAACATACAGCCCTGGAAATCGTCCTGTGTGAAGGACTTCACGGCAGGATTTATGGAGAACCATCTAATTATTCAACTCCGTTCCATTCACTCCCATTACGGCTCCTATTTAAAGCCTCTATGGAAAACGCCATTTACCTCCAGGGACGAATTGTCAGAGCAGTGTTTCACTGATAGAAACACACCCATTCTGTTTTGACAGCAACCCAGCAAGAGATAAGCATGTCTCCTTCTCAACAGGTCCGAGGAATTAGGGCCTGAGCGGTCTACACATTCCAGAAGAATCCCCTTACACTCAAGAGACGCTCACTGGAGGACGCCGGTGGATTGATAAATAAACACTGATTATTCCAGAACTCTCCATTTTAAACTGGGCTCAAGGCTCAGGGGGAGGTGATTAGCTACTAAGTCATCTCAACTGGAGAAAGCTGTTCTTTACAACTTCAAGCTGAGTAACAGATGACAGGGGTCCCCTTTGCTGGTCACCTTCTCCAGCGTGACCTGAACATGTGCTTACCCAGTTCGTCACACCCTGGCAGCCAGCGCCTCAGAAACAGCTCTTCATGAAGAACTAACTCAAATTCTACTTCTCCATGAGGTGGCCTATTCCTGGAGTCTTCTTTCTGGGACATTTTGCTAAAAATTAAACTTTGAATATGGAATGACTCTATTTATATGCAAACGAACGTTGGTGCTTTGTAGCATAGAAGAATAAATACATTTTGTTTATGTCTTCCTGCAAAGCCTTGTTTGTGGAATATGTATATATAAACTTGGAGCTTCTGTATTTGCCTTGGTGATTCTGTGAGGGCTTATAGGAAATTGGGGTCAAACGTAAATTTGCAAGGACTGTTCAAGGACTGACGGATGTGGTGGTCAAGGTTGTAGGAAAGGACAGAGCAGGATTATTCTGCTTAGAATCATGACGACACCTCGTTAATTAGGATGAGGTTGAAAAGGGTCCTTCTCTTCAAGAAAAGATCTCTCCCAGAAATAACTTCCAAATTAGCTCTGCAGGAATTTTCTGGGCAACAAGTGTCACGAGCAATTTGCACCATGGTTTGACACCTCTTCCCTCGAAGCTCCATGGGCGGTATAAAGGACAGCACCCAAAAGCCAGGCACCTCTTCAGAATCAAACAGCACTTGGATTTTTTTTGGAGCACGATCCCATTTGGACAATGACACTACATGGAATGAAACCACTAATAATAATACTAAAAACGTCAAGTGCAATATTGAAACATGTCAGTATTTTTTCATTCAACCATGTCAGCAGCAAATCCAATCTGAAATATGCTGACAATAGTGGAGCTATGAAAAACCAATATACTTGATGAGCCAGCCACCCAATAAATTATATATGTGTACATGTACATTTGTATGTACTTCCCCCAGAAGGTGGAAGACTTGGACGAGGGGACTTTGGGATGGCAGACACATCATGGAATCGATCAGGTGATACTAGACATTCTGTCCTCCTCAGATGAGGATTAAGCTTAATATGTAGTGACGGGACAGGCAGCCCTGAGTGATCAAGGCACCCCCAAGAAGCTCACGGTGTCTTTCATCAGGGCCTGAAATGCCACCACACCTGGAAATCAGGACAAGCATTATCCACAGCTACCTCCCACCATATGTAAAGAGGGTGGCTCCGTTGTACCAGGAAAGCCGTATTATTTTGTTATTCTGAAATGTTGACTGCGGTATATTCTTATCATTTTAAAGAAATCCACAATCAGATAAACAACAAGGTCCTACTATAGAGCACAGAGAACTATATCCAATATCCTGTCAGAAAGCATAATGGAATAGAATATTAAAAAAAGAAGGAATGTATATATATGTATAACTGAATCACTTTGCTATACAGCAGTAATTAAACGCAACATTATAAATCCACTATACTTCAGTAAAATAAAGAAATAAAATAAAGAAATCCACATTCTTATTTGTCCTCTGCTCATTAGGGAAAAAATTTTTAAATATGAATGACCCAAAAGAAGAAAACAAAAATTGCTTGTTATCCCATTATCCCGAGAATATCGTGAAGGTTGTGGTATCTATAATCGTGTGTGTGTGTGTGTGTGTGTGTGTGTGTGTGTCTGCGCCCTTTATGTGTGATCACATTCTGGGGTAAACAGCAGAAAAAAGAGCTCATAACTCACATCTCTCTTCTCTCCCTAAAAACCTCTCAATTAGCTATAAGATTAGATGGAATGGGAAACATGAACACGTCTTTTCCTTTCTCTCCTAGTCATGAGAACGCACCTGTCTCTCTGGGCATCTTTGGGAAGAACTACGCAGGGGAATTCTCCCGTCACACACTGTCACCTACAGAAGACTGCTTTGCCAACGACAGACACCACTTTGCCCTCAGAGCGAGCTCCTTTATTTCATGAAAGAGTGTGTTCTTATATATTTTAGCTATTTATCAACAAAGGAAAATATTTACAACTTGTGACGATGTGAAAAACAAGCTTACACAACAGGTGCCCATTTGACTTGACTACGTTAACCAAAACACCCATCACGGCCAGCTGCAGGAGGTGGAAAAGGTGAAATTCCACTCTTCTTGGCGCCTTTCTGAGTTTTCCAAAAATTCAACAAGAAGTATGAATTGCCTTTTTAATAAAAAAAAAGTGGTATTAATGATAAAAAATGATAGGTATGTTTATGTTCTTAGATTATTTGTCATTATGTTATTCTTTGTGTCTTGGTTAAAAGATACCATGTAGGATCATGTGTGACCCTTGGCATTAGTCAAAGGTCAAAGGGGAGAGTTTAGTCCTCTTCTCACTTGGGGACTGTCTTGGGTTAGAGTCATTGAGAAGTGTTTCTCCCCGGGGAAGTCTCACTGTCTGGAGAATTTGCGGAGATGCTTAACAAGCCAAAGGAAAATGCAGGAAAAGATTTCTCTTGTTTGTTTTTTACACAAACGTATATGTTAATTCATTTTTCTTCCCAGCGTTACAGGGAAGAAAATGAGTTGTGGAATGTTTTAAACAGCAGTTAACATTTACTGAGGTTTATAAGTGTTTTATGTGCATAAGCTTAATTATGCATTTATAAGTGCCTTATATGTCTAATCTTAATTCTCCCCATTACCCAGTAAGGTAGGTACCATTCTTTTTTCAAGCGTTCAGGATAGGAGACTGTGCTCAGCCAATCAGAGGCAGAGCCGGGGCTCAGATACCCTTTTGTCTGACATAAGAGTTTATTCTCTGAACCAGGATGGCATCCGTACATGATTAGAAGAAAAAAAAAAACAAAAAATGCAAGATCTCTCAGTACCATTTTAGCAGGTGTTCTTCCAGTACTTCTTTCCACCTACTATGTGCCAGGCATTGTCTTACTGCTTAGTGCAAGGACTGTCCAAGGACTGACGGATGTGGTGGTCAAGGTTGTAGGAAAGGACAGAGCAGGATTATTCTGCTTAGAATCATGACGACACCTCGTTAATTAGGATGAGGTTGAAAAGGGTCCTTCTCTTCAAGAAAAGATCTCTCCCAGAAATAACTTCCAAATTAGCTCTGCAGGAATTTTCTGGGCAACAAGTGTCACGAGCAATTTGCACCATGGTTTGACACCTCTTCCCTCGAAGCTCCATGGGCGGTATAAAGGACAGCACCCAAAAGCCAGGCACCTCTTCAGAATCAAACAGCACTTGGATTTTTTTTGGAGCACGATCCCATTTGGACAATGACACTACATGGAATGAAACCACTAATAATAATACTAAAAACGTCAAGTGCAATATTGAAACATGTCAGTATTTTTTCATTCAACCATGTCAGCAGCAAATCCAATCTGAAATATGCTGACAATAGTGGAGCTATGAAAAACCAATATACTTGATGAGCCAGCCACCCAATAAATTATATATGTGTACATGTACATTTGTATGTACTTCCCCCAGAAGGTGGAAGACTTGGACGAGGGGACTTTGGGATGGCAGACACATCATGGAATCGATCAGGTGATACTAGACATCCTGTCCTCCTCAGATGAGGATTAAGCTTAATATGTAGTGATGGGACAGGCAGCCCTGAGTGATCAAGGCACCCCCAAGAAGCTCACGGTATCTTTCATCAGGGCCTGAAATGCCACCACAACTGGAAATCAGGACAAGCATTATCCACAGCTACCTCCCACCATATGTAAAGAGGGTGGCTCCGTTGTACCAGGAAAGCCGTATTATTTTGTTATTCTGAAATGTTGACTGCGGTATATTCTTATCATTTTAAAGAAATCCACAATCAGATAAACAACAAGGTCCTACTATAGAGCACAGAGAACTATATCCAATATCCTGTCAGAAAGCATAATGGAATAGAATATTAAAAAAAGAAGGAATGTATATATATGTATAACTGAATCACTTTGCTATACAGCAGTAATTAAACGCAACATTATAAATCCACTATACTTCAGTAAAATAAAGAAATAAAATAAAGAAATCCACATTCTTATTTGTCCTCTGCTCATTAGGGAAAAAATTTTTAAATATGAATGACCCAAAAGAAGAAAACAAAAATTGCTTGTTATCCCATTATCCCGAGAATATCGTGAAGGTTGTGGTATCTATAATCGTGTGTGTGTGTGTGTGTGTGTGTGTGTGTGTGTCTGCGCCCTTTATGTGTGATCACATTCTGGGGTAAACAGCAGAAAAAAGAGCTCATAACTCACATCTCTCTTCTCTCCCTAAAAACCTCTCAATTAGCTATAAGATTAGATGGAATGGGAAACATGAACACGTCTTTTCCTTTCTCTCCTAGTCATGAGAACGCACCTGTCTCTCTGGGCATCTTTGGGAAGAACTACGCAGGGGAATTCTCCCGTCACACACTGTCACCTACAGAAGACTGCTTTGCCAACGACAGACACCACTTTGCCCTCAGAGCGAGCTCCTTTATTTCATGAAAGAGTGTGTTCTTATATGTTTTAGCTATTTATCAACAAAGGAAAATATTTACAACTTGTGACGATGTGAAAAGCAAGCTTACACAACAGGTGCCCATTTGACTTGACTACGTTAACCAAAACACCCATCACGGCCAGCTGCAGGAGGTGGAAAAGGTGAAATTCCACTCTTCTTGGCGCCTTTCTGAGTTTTCCAAAAATTCAACAAGAAGTATGAATTGCCTTTTTAATAAAAAAAAAGTGGTATTAATGATAAAAAATGATAGGTATGTTTATGTTCTTAGATTATTTGTCATTATGTTATTCTTTGTGTCTTGGTTAAAAGATACCATGTAGGATCATGTGTGACCCTTGGCATTAGTCAAAGGTCAAAGGGGAGAGTTTAGTCCTCTTCTCACTTGGGGACTGTCTTGGGTTAGAGTCATTGAGAAGTGTTTCTCCCCGGGGAAGTCTCACTGTCTGGAGAATTTGCGGAGATGCTTAACAAGCCAAAGGAAAATGCAGGAAAAGATTTCTCTTGTTTGTTTTTTACACAAACGTATATGTTAATTCATTTTTCTTTCCCAGCGTTACAGGGAAGAAAATGAGTTGTGGAATGTTTTAAACAGCAGTTAACATTTACTGAGGTTTATAAGTGTTTTATGTGCATAAGCTTAATTATGCATTTATAAGTGCCTTATATGTCTAATCTTAATTCTCCCCATTACCCAGTAAGGTAGGTACCATTCTTTTTTCAAGCGTTCAGGATAGGAGACTGTGCTCAGCCAATCAGAGGCAGAGCCGGGGCTCAGATACCCTTTTGTCTGACATAAGAGTTTATTCTCTGAACCAGGATGGCATCCGTACATGATTAGAAGAAAAAAAAAAACAAAAAATGCAAGATCTCTCAGTACCATTTTAGCAGGTGTTCTTTGACATAAGAGTTTATTCTCTGATCCAGGATGGCATCCGTACATGATTAGAAGAAAAAAAAAAACAAAAAATGCAAGATCTCTCAGTACCATTTTAGCAGGTGTTCTTCCAGTACTTCTTTCCACCTACTATGTGCCAGGCATTGTCTTACTGCTTAGACACACCTCAGTCAACAGAACATTATCAGCACGATTCTCATGGCACCTACATTCCCAGGGATAGTTTCATCAAGTATCAAATATTATTTCTGGATTGTCTTGTGTTCACTTGTCTCTTCCTCCATCCATAACATGCTGTTTTCCTATCTTAAGCTTCATAATATATTTTAATAACTAGAAGGATAAGTCACTTTTCCACTACTCTTCATTTTAATAAATTCTTGCTTATTTCTACTCTACTAACCAATACTGCAAAGAACATCGTTTTACAAGCATCTTTGAGCACCAGATAGATTATATCCTTAAAATCAAGAAAACACATGTGCCAGGGAAAAGGGTATGTGCATTTTATTTTATTTTATTTATTTTTTTGCCATGTTAGCCTCCAAAAAGGCTCATTATGCTTTTTGTCCATTTGGAGATGGATTTTTATCTTTTTATTATTGCTTAATAATAGATCTTCTTATATGATGGATACTAACACTTTATCAAGAGTGTTGCTAACATTTTCTCAGTTTATTATTAATATTTTAAACTTTGTATGTCTTT
Source organism: Physeter macrocephalus (assembly GCF_002837175.3). NCBI lineage: Eukaryota > Metazoa > Chordata > Mammalia > Artiodactyla > Physeteridae > Physeter > Physeter macrocephalus. The sequence goes on along the minus strand of NC_041230.1, from coordinate 47,797,573 downwards.
TACAATGCAAGCTTTACACTGCTGGGTAGCTCACCTTATCAATCTATTTCTCTTTTTCCAGCATTAGGCATTAAGCTTTGAAAGATCTTCCGCCAAGACTGAAAATATCTTAAGTATTTTTTTCTACAAAAGCTGTGTGGGAAACTAAGAAAAAATGGATACCTATTTGTCCTAATGTTATGTATTAAATAATGTCTTTCTCCCTTAATTTCAAATGCTACCTTCATGATATACTCAACTCTTGCATGTAACTGGTCCAATCCAGAACTCTATTCTCTGTTTCATTAACACTATTTGTCCATTCGTGCAACGTCACCATATGTTAAGGAAAGTATTCTCATATCCAATACAGCAGGCAAATAATCCTTTCCCTCTCCCTGTCAATTAGGTTTGTTTTTTTTTGAACCTGTTGGCTCTTCTGCATATTGCTTCTTCCCTATGATGTATGGATTCAACTTGTCATTTAAAAAAATCATTTAGGATCTTGATGGAAGTTCCCCTGCATGTGCAGTTGAATGTGGGATAGCGTGGCTGTCTTCTGAATCTCCCCATTCAGGGCCTTGAAAAGTTTCTCCAAGGCTAATTTTTAAACTTTTAAAAACTGTAATAAATTTTCCTTTATATTTATTGCTAACTTTATCCCGAAGTCTTCCGAAGTTTTCATTTTTAGTGCGAATGTCCCTCTCCTCACATTTTCCATTTCTCTATTGCCAATATTTAGATGACTGATGTTAAAATATATAAAAATATTTTTTTCTTCCCTTTACGTTCTTTCTCTTTTCTTCAGCTCTACCAATTTCCTTTGTCTCCCTAGATTCTAACTACTTAGCACACTTAGAGGCACAGAGAAAAGAGTGTGGAGTTTGGTGCCACAAACACTGGCTCTGACATACATGTGTCAACTTTAGGAGCCTCTGATTCTTTGTCTGCAAAGTAGGCATAATACTAATGATATTAGCAGGCTTTATAAAGATTAGAGTTAATGTATATCATTTATCTATTTCAAATGTCACGCATCCATTCTTAGAATGTAGCTGGCTATAGAATATATGTCATTGAGTACTCACATGATACTTTCTAAAGGGTGGTATATTTAGTTAGGATGTGTTAGCTGCTATAACAAGCAGCCCCCACATTTTGTGGCTTAACACAACAAAATTTATTTCTTGCTCACAGGACAGTTCAAGGTGGGTGTTTCTGGTCTCCCAGTGTCTCTGCGGCAGCTCTCCTCTAAGGGAGGCTGGGGGACCCAGGCTCCTTCCATCTTTTGGCTCCACACTCCTCCAGGTCCTTGGACTACCTCAATTCAGCCAGCAGATGGGACAAAAGGGTCATGAAGGAAATCACAGGAGGTCTTCATATGCCGGGTCAGAAAGGGTCTTTACCACCCCTGCTTTCTTCCACTGTCCTGAACATGGTCACATAGTGCATCTAACTGCAAAGGGTACTGGGAAATGTAGTCTACTATGTGCCCAGGAGGAAGAGGACTAGGAATTGTTGAGTACATGGCAGTCTCTGCCATAGGCACTATTTGGGGAAAGAGGAGAGGGCAGTTGTGTCCATGTGGTTACTATCTGGGGAAAGGAGAGGGAACACGTGCCTCCATGTGGTCAGTCTGGAAAGAGTCCAGGAAAATGGAGACAATCCCTAGGTAAGCAAGTCCCTCCCCACTTTGTCCAGTGTTATACCTTCTTTCACCCCATGGATTGGGTGACCTGATTTCTTTTTAGCAAAACCAGCCCGACTATGCTTTTTGGGGTTGTTTTTCTAGCTGTCTAATAAGAGGTTGAATGACTTAAAGAGCAGAGTCCAATTTGTAGCTCTGGTATATGAGAAGGCACCTGTCACCCCTTACAGGGGACCTCAGGCTCCCCCCCGCCCCCCGAGCTGCACTCAAAATAGAGGCTTTACTTTCTGTGCAACAGACAGCACCTGTCTATCGACAGAGGAATGGATAAAGAAGATGTGGTACTGATATACAATGGAATACTACTCAGCCGTAAAAAAAGAATGAAATAATGCTATTTGCAGCAACAAGGAGGGACCTAGATTATCATACTAAGTGAAGTAAGTCAGAAAGAGAAAGACAAATATCATATGATTATCACTTATATGTGGAATCTAAAATATGACACAAATGAACCTATCTATGAAACAGAAACAGAATCATAGAGAACACACTTGTGGTTGCCAAGGGGGAGGGAGGGTGGGGGAGTTTGGGGTGAGCAGATGCAAACCACTATACATAGAATGGATAAACAGAAAGGTCCTACTGTAGAGCACAGGGAACTATATTCAATATCCTGTGATAAACCATAATGGAAAAGAATCTAACAAAAGGTAACTGAATCACTTTGCTGTACAGCAGAAATTAACACAACACTGTAAATCAACTATACTTCAATTAAAAAAAAAAAAAAAGAGAGAGCTAACACCTGGCTCTCTCCACTTCCCTTATCTGCACCCTGCCAATCCAAACCTATCAGCATCTCCTCCCCAAACAAATTCTCTAGTTCATCTCAGCCTTGGGAAAATAATCATGACAACAGCAAGAAAGGTTAACACTGACTGATCCCTTACTCTGCATCAGGCACGGTACAAAAATACGCGGCATATGTTTCATTTCTTACTAACGGTTCTATGAGGGAGGCAATTTTATTACTCCCATGTTCAGGTGAGGAAACTGAGACTGAATTTCACAGGGTGAGTAACTTACTCAAGGTCACAAAGTGGTAAATAAGACAGGAGCTACCAGCAGCCATCGGACTGCAGAGCCCTTGATATGAACAACTGTATTACGAGCTTAGAAATCCTCCCCATTTCTCTGAGTTTAAAGTCTAAACTTCTTACCCCAGCTAACAATCCCCTCCTGGTGCAGCCTCTGATTTCCTCTCCAGGCTCACACCTTGTTAAGAGTGCATGCAGGGACTTCCCCGGTGGTTCAGGGGTAAAGAACCCACTTTACGATGCCGGGGATGAGGGTTCGACCCCTGCTCAGGGAACTAAGATCCCACATGCCACGGGGCAACTAAGCCCACATGCCACGGGGCAACTAAGCCCGCGTGCCACAGCTACTGAGCTCGTGCACCTCCCGTGCCGCAACGACTGAGCTCATGTACCTCAACGAGAGAGGCCACGTGCTGCAAACTACAGAGCCCACATGCCCTGAAGCCTGTGCACCACAGCTAGAGAGAAGCCTGCGCGCCGCAATGGAAGATCCCGCGTGCCTCAACGAACATACCGCATGCCGCAACGAAGACCCATTGCAGCCAAAAAATTGAAAAAAAGAATGCACGCACACACAAAAACAGTCGACTGATCTTTGAAGAGGGTGCTAAGAACAAGAACACACAATGGGGAAAGGACAATCTCTTTAACAGATGGCGCGAGGAAAACTGGATAGCCGCACGCAGAGGAATGAAATTGGATCCTTACCTTCAACCGTACACAACAACTGACTTAAAATGGAGTAAAGACTTAAACGTAAGACCTGAAACCATAAAGCTACTAGAAGAAAACATAGGGACATTGGCAGTGTCCCTTCTTGACACTGATCTGGGCAATGATTTTTTTAGATATGATACCAAAAGCACAGGCAATAAAAGCAAAAACAGGCAAGTGGGATCGCCACAAAGTAAAAGCTTCTGCACAGCAAAGGAAACAATCAACAGAGAGAAAAGGCAACTTATGGAATGGGAGAAAATATCTGAAAACTATGTATGTGATAAGTGGTTGGTATCTAAAGTATATACGAAACTCAACTCCATAGCAAAAAAAATTAAATTAAATTAAAATTAAAAATGGTCACGAGACCTGAATAAACATTTCTCCAAAGAAGATATACAAATGGCCAGCAGGTTTATGAAAAGGTACTCAACATCGCTAATCATCAGGGAAATGCAAATCAAAACCACAGTGAGATATTACCTCACCCTGTTAGGATGGCTATTATCAAAATGACAAAAGATAACAAGTATTGGTGAAGATATGGAGAAAAAAGAGCCCTTGTACACTGGTGGTGAAAATGTAAATCAGTATATCCATCATGGAAGACAGTATGGAGGTTCCTCAAAGAATTAAAAATAGAACTGCCATATGATCCAGCAATCCCACTCCTGGGAATATATCCCAAGAAAATGAAATCAGTACCTTGAAGAGGTATCTGCACTCCTATATTCACTGCAGCATTATTCACAGTACCCAGGACATGGAAACAATCCAAGCATCCATCGATGGATGAACGGAGAAAGAAAAAGTGGTGTATACATACAATGGAATATTATTCCGCCTTAAAAAAAAAGGAAATCCTGACATTGCAAGAACATGGATGAACCTGGAAGACATTATCTAAGTGAAATAAATGAAGACGAATACTGCACGATCTCGCTTACAGGTGGAATCTAAAATACTTGAACTCACAAAATCCGAGAGTAGAACGGTGGTTGTCAGGGGTTGGGTGGAGGGGGAAATGGGGAGATGTTGCTTAAACGATACAAAGTTTCAGTTACACAGGATGAATAAGTTCTGGAGACCTATTGGACAGCAGAATGATTATAGTGCCAATACTGAATTGTATACTAAAATTTTGCTAAGAGGATAGATTATGTGTTCTTACCACACACACAAGAAAGGTAAGTATGTGAGGTGATGCATGTGTTAACTAGCTTGATCGTGGAGAACATTTCACAATGCGTTAGTTATATCAAATCATCAAAGAATCAGTGGCACGCTTTAAATATACACAATTTCTATTTGTCAGTTATAGCCCCAAAAGCTGAAAGAGTGCACATACACACATTCGTACACATACACACATAAAGCATGGCCACATACACACACACACACACAACCCAGCACAAAGCAGATTTTGTGTACTGTAGACGTAATAATAATTCATATCCTCTAGACATCCAGGCTTACTTGCCTTTGGACCTATAACACATGTTTACTGAGCACCTACTAAGTGCCAGGCACTATTTTAGGTGCTACAGATATAGAAGCAAACGAGACAGGCCAATAAATTGCCTCTATTAGGTTTCTGTTCTTATGGGAGAGGTATATACCAAGCAATATAATAAGTAAAACAGAAATATGTATTTTAGGGTCTTGCTTAGTGTTATGAGGACACACACATCAGGGCAAGGGATTAGAGAGTGGCAGAGAGGGTACTCAGAGAAGGCCCACTCTAGGGAGAGAATATTTTAGTCATTGGGGTCTTCAGTGCAATGAGAATGGCAGCCCCACAAGGATGGGGAAGAAAGCCATCCCAGGAAGAGGGGACAGCTAATGCAAAGACGTAAGGGGGGAGGGAGCCTGGCTTGTTTAGAGGACACAGAGAAGGGCCCTTGGGATAGAAAGAAAAGATCAGGCAGCAGTGGCCAGAGAGGGGCTTGGAGAAGCAGCCAGAGCTGGCTCACACAGGGCCATGGGCCGTGGTAAGGAGTTGGGCTTTCATCTACAGGCAGTGGAAGGTACTGGATAGTTTTAAGGAAAGTAATGATCTGATCTGAATTTACATTTTTTTTGTTTTGTTTTGTTTTGTTTTGTTTTGTTTTTGTGGTATGCGGGCCTCCCCCTGCTGTGGCCTTTCCCGTTGCGGGGCACAGGCTCCGGACGCGCAGGCCCAGCGGCCATGGCTCACGGGCCCAGCCGCTCCGCGGCATGCGGGAGGGATCCTCCCAGACCCGGGCGCGAACCCGGTTCCCCTGCATCGGCAGGCGGACGCGCAACCACTGCGCCACCAGGGAAGCCCCCTGAATTTACATTTTAATAAGATCACTCTTGCTGCTCTTGTTAAATGCCAACTTAGCTTGACGCCCTGAAAGTCCTCCTTCCGGCCCTGTTTGAAGACAGCAGATGCAGATATCATTAACATCCAATGACAATTTGATGGGAAAATTCCACGTCTTCTATGAATTATGGCAGACCTGCACGGCAGGCAACGTCACCCCCTTCTCTGGCTACCACACCAAATATACTCACTGGGCCCCATGCATTATGGAAACTGGAATTGCACCTGTTTAAGGCTCCAATTAAGACTAAGTTTGACATACAGTCAAATCCTTGGTCAAGTCAAACCCTTCCTGGACCTTCCACAAGTCAGGATAGGACACCTACATTGGCACTGGATGTGTAAAAACATGAATTTCTCAAACACCTTAGGCCTCTTTTTTTGAACATTTCTTAACACTTGTTTATTAAGAGCTTTTTCTAAACTGCATTCACCTTTTTTTTTTTTTGACGCGATAGATCCCACCGTGAACTTGGAAACGTGGTTCTATTTCTAATTTAGTTGTTTTGCAGATGTGTCGTTCTATGACGCACCATCCCACCCTAAAACAAATGTGAACTGACACTGCATCCCTAAGAAGCGTGTGAGGAGACAAAACCCTAGAAAGAGCTGAGGCGTGCAAGAAATTGCTAAGGACGAGAAAAAGGGCTTCTTGAGCTATGTTTGGAGCAAGAAGGAAAAGGAAGGGATCGGGAACAGATGATGCAATTCGAACAGATGACAGCAAGAAAGCAGAAGTTCTCTCCTCGTACTTGGCTTCACCTTCTCCCCTAAGGAGTGAGATCTAAAGCTGGAAAGGATCAAGCCTGCATTGTGAAGAAATGAATTAAGCATTAATTTTGGAAGAATACAGGGTGAATGCACACACCTGGGGGCGTGACTCAGACGGCTGCTGGGGCCAGGCAGGTAAATTATAAAGTGGGTGTAGATGTGGCCTCATGATACTAAGTAAGAGGACCAGTGAGCCGGGGACCACAGCTGATACAGAACAGGGCTGTCCCATCTTCACATTTTTCCAGGCAAACCAGACCCTGAGTGGTTTTATACTTGAATTGCCCAGAGTTTTAAATGCTGGCACAGAATTCAGAAGTTTTTCAAGACGCCGTGCAGACCCAAAGAACACTCACCTGCACAGTAGGCGCGGCCCAAGGCTGACATTTTGGAAATTTTGCTCTAAAATAAGCGTAGCTCCGCAGGGCTCATGGTAGATAGCATCACGGAACACTGCCAATAGCAGGCAGTTAAAAATGAGATACGTGACAGGTCACAGGAAAATGTCCTAGGTTTCTAAAAGGGTCGAGATGGATTCCCAGAAGGAGACTAGCCCCTGACCCTGATTTCCAGCAAATTCAGGAACAGGTTACGGAAGATAGTAAGTACCCCAAGAAAGGACCCAGTTGTCACTATGGCTTGAGTTAAGGACAAGGACTTTTATAAAGGACTAACAGACTGGGAGTTCAAGGAAATTGTGTAGAAATGGCTTAAAAGGCATGGGACAAAATCTTTTTTTTTTTTTTTTTTTTTTTTTTTTTTGCTGTACGCG
>NC_041230.1:47789424-47790006 GCF_002837175.3 Physeter macrocephalus | reverse complement strand
ACGCGCAGGCTCAGTGGCCATGGCTCACGGGCCTAGCCACTCTGCGGCACGTGGGATCTTCCCGGACCAGGGCTCAAACCCGTGTCCCCTGCATTAGCAGGCAGATTCTCAACCACTGCGCCACCAGGGAAGCCCAGGGACAAAATCTTAACAAGGAGAAATGTGGCCCAGTTTATAGTAATTTTAGGTGAATCTGTAGCTGGATAACCAGCCATTCAAATCCCACAGATGCTGACTGAATGATCCACAGCCACCAGGGAGAAATCCCTTAGAATCATTCCACGTTTTATGTGTTTTCAGTAACTATCTGGATGAGCAACTGATCGCAGAACAGGTCTTAAAAACATGCCTGAAAACATGTAATCTTATTTTTTAATCAGACGGACGTGTGTTTACGTTTCAGGGCCACTGTCACTAGCTGTGTAGCCTTGGCCAACTGACCGAATCTCTCTGATCTTCAATTTCCTCTCTAGCAAAGTGGAAGCTATAACAGGTTCTGTGTCTAATAGGTGCTGTGAGAAAAAAATGGGGTGATACAGGTAAAGGGTTTCATATGGTACCTGCCATGGGGAAACACTCAGT
>NC_041230.1:47736058-47788924 GCF_002837175.3 Physeter macrocephalus | reverse complement strand
AACGGTTGAGCTGGTATTTGTGTTCTGAAACAGAAGTTGGTCCTCGGTTGATCTGGTGCGGTGTGTAGCCAAGTGAGTTAAAAAGGAGAGAGTGTGGTTTGTTGTAAAGCTGCTGAACTGAGCAGAAATTTCCTTGAGGATTATTCTCTCTGGGAGAGCGATCCAGAGATCAAGATTCTAGACCAGTGAGAAAAAGCAGACACTGAAGAGCGCCCACATCATTCACCACAGACCCTGACCGTTCCTTTTCTTTTAATAATATATAACTACCTCTAAGATGTTCATTCCACCTGTAGCAATCAACCAGAAATAAGGAATTTAAGAGCCAACAAGAATCATCCAGGCACAAAGGTGTTGTTTGGAGTATTATTCATAATGGTTAAAAACTGGAGACAAATGTTCAAGAAAATGGAGACGATTAAATACAGTGTGCTGCGATCCCTGGTCGGAATATTATGAAGTCGTAGAGTGATACTTACTAAGTAATAACAAAGAAAAATACTGGTGGTTCTCTTTATATGGGTCCATCAGCCTGCACTACTATAATCACAGGAATGTGTCTAAATCCTTCAGTAGAAAATGATTCCAAAATGTTGAATTAGGGTAGAGTGGATTATTTTTCTCTTTGTTCAACTATTCTGCACTTTGAGTAAGGCATATGGATTCCTTTTATAATGTAAATATCCATGGTGCGCTTCATTTTTTAAACAGAAAGAAAAAACGCAGAGAGTTATTTTTAGAAGGCTTGCCAAGGCATCTTACAGATGCCCCAACGACTTTGGGAGGGGTGGCAGGGGACTTGATCGGGGATAGGTACGTGCCAGGGAGTCAGAATACAGAGCCAGCCCTTCTGCAACTCCTTTATACGGGGGTGGAGGAGAGACGAAAGGAGGAGAAGAACCCCTAGGAGTCCTTCAGTGATGACAATATAGAGAGATCGAAAGCGATTGAACACGCTTCAGAGCAGGAGTGATAGCCCAGATCCCAGGTCCTGCAGACAGGATAAGCTAGACATTCTCAGGCCAGAAATGTTCCCCTAGGCATGGTGGGTGTTCCATGACACAAAGTCAAGGACACGGAGATGCCGGGAGGAGAGGCAGCTCAGTGGAGCTGAGGATGAAAGAGCAGAAAAATGCGATCGGGTGTGGAGGCCACCCCGTAACCTTCCCCAGGAGGTAGGTAGGGGAGGGAGGCGGCAGGAAGCGGGGAAGGGATTATATATAGATCACACCGCCAAGATGGGGAAACTAGGGCAGGAGTTGAAGGTAAGAGTGATAATGACATTGAAGTGAACATTGGCCAGATCTTTGGGAAGAGCTGCAGAAGAAAGGCAAACAATGCTTTCACCCAGGGAAAAGGCCCAGAAGTTGGGCCAGTGACAGGCAGTCAGGAGACAGGAGGAGGTGGGATAAATATGTGAGTTTCATGCACACTGATTCTAGGTCAGCTTATTCTGCCCAAACAGGTCCAGGGCTCTGCTTCACCGGGGTCGTGGTTTTTTGAAACTTAATCAAGAATAGGATCGCGAAGAGAGTTCCCTGGTTTCCGTGAGGGCTGGATAATTACAGCTAAGAGTGCCCAGCCTGTGCTAAAAGTTTTTCTCGTCTTATCTCACTGAATCCATGCAAGAAATTCACAGAGTTGGCTTTACTTATTTACCTTTAAAATAGACTTGATCTTTTAGAGCAGTTTTAGGTTCACTGCATAACTGAGTGGGAAGTACAGAGAGTTCCCATATAGTCCCTGCCCCATAGGTTTTATTTTTATGCCCCTTTCACAGCTGAGGAAACTGAGGCTTACAGAGCTTACATAACTTTCCCACGAATATGCAGGTAGTAATGTTTAGAGGCAAAAATCGAAACCAGGCTCTTCACATCTTTTCATGTGGTATGTTAATGACAGCGGCTTTAGAGCGGGGTCAGTAAACCATGGCCCGTGTCCCCAAAGAAGCCTGCCACCTGTTTTTATATTACCCACCAGCTAAGCATAGTTTTTCATTTTTGAATGGTTGGGGCGTGGGGAGAAGAGTTGACAAGTACATGAAATTCACGTTTGTGTCTGTACATAAAGTCTTATGGGAACTTGGTCACATCCGTTCTTTTTTGTATGGTTCATGGCTGTTCTCATGCTACAAAGGCAGAATTGAGGAGCTGGAGCAGACACCTTACGGTCCCAAACGCCCAAAACATGTTCTATTTGGCCTTTCCAGGAAAAGTTTCCCGACCATGCTTTTACCGAGACGTAATTATTGCATTTACTGAATGTTTCTTTCAATATTGTTAGATTTATGCTGGCTAGGATGGCACAGACCAGTAAGTTTCCAAAGGATGCTATTTTGGGGATTCTTGGCTCTCCTTTAAACCAGAGCAACTCTCTTGAAAGGTTTTATAAAGTTTGGCCTCAGGGGAATATTTCATTTGAAGAAAGTGTTCCACTGCTAAACAAACACTAAGTAGTTGGAATATCAAGACTTTTCTCATAGCAAAAGAAAATACTTGTGATGAAAATTACGTCTACACCCAGGCAAACGGGAGCAGATAGCATGGGCACAGTCTACTCTCAACTAAAGAACTGCTGTGCAGAAAACTGTCCCACCAGACCCAGGTAACTAACATCATTCAGCCTGAAAATCACTCAGCTGAATGGGGTGTGGAAATCATCACTCCCAGCTCCTCCATTTAGAAGAAGGGGGCGGTAGAGCGGCTCACCCGGCTTGTCAGGGGCAGACCCAGCGCCGGTCCCTGGGTTTGGCGCTTTCTACGCTCTTGTGATCCTGGGCATTTTTTACTCCTGGAGGTCAGTGGGGATTTGAGCCTGATGAGATTTATTGACATGGTTTTGTTTTTTTTTTCCCCCCCCTCAATGAATATTTCTGAATGCATCTCTAAAAGATAAGGACTGAAAAAATAACCGTAATAACGTTCTCACACTTAGCAGTTAACAATAATTCCCTAATGTCATAAAACACCCAGTTGGTTTTCAAATTTCCAATTTTTGACCCAAGGTGGAAGTTCAGGGTTATCGGGGTTTAGAATGCTCGTTTTACTACTCACTGACCTTGTGACCTTGAGAAATTCATATAACCTTTTTGAGTCTCAGTCTTGTTATCTGTGAAATGGGATGATTCTAGTATCATCAGGGTTGTTGTGAAGATCGGATGATATTGGTGAAGTCCTAGTAAAATGGAAGATATGGTGAGCACTTAAATCACTGATAGCGGTGATGATGGTGGTGGTGTTACTGTGACAGTCATTTGCATCATTGGACATAGACAGAGCTATAGGCTCACCAGTCGGCAGTTTGCTTGGAACTGTGCCAGTGTTAGGTCTCGAGTCCTGGGAAAGCCGCTCAGTCCTAGGCAAACCAGGATGGTTGGTCACATGAGTAACGCCAGGCCACTCCAGCAAGCTGTAAGAGACGAGCTGGTAACCCAAGCTCCTGAAATTGACACGGAATTAACGGATTTCTCAAACAGGAATATTACTTGGTTGATGGAGTCGGCAGGGCTGCGGGATGGGATCCCGGATTCTCTATAAATAGACATAAATTGTTCAGAAAGCTCAGACCTGGTGCTCATCATCATGCAATTCCGTGCTCCCACCATTGAGAAGTAGGGTCTCCTCCAGGCACTAGAGTAACGACTGACTCCCAAATGGGAAAGAAATGGGGCCCTTCGATAGAAGATAAGCAACTGCAAAATGCTGGAGCCTTATAGAGAAAGAATATAGAGCTTATTTAGGTTTATCCGCCCCTTCAGGCAGTTAAAAGACTGAGGGACAAAGAGGCGAGTTGACTTTTCCACTGTCTTTCAGCAAATTGGAGACAGCTGAGCTGTTGAGCGGTTGCTCTGAGTCTTGTTGCTTTCTGCAGATCGCCTTAAATGTGTAGGCATGCGTGTCACAATGGGGAGTTTGACCTGAAGCTCCCTTTTCTTTGGATGGCCTCCTCTGCGAGGATTACACAGCCCTGAGAAATATTTGTACCAAGTGCCAGGCGTTGGAGCCTGACCACAGGGGAGGAGAGGGACCCAGGGGCCCTGGGATTGGTGGAGCCCTTCTCCTGGAAGGGAGCATCTATGGACACATCTGGCCAGAAAGGTGAAAACACCACCTTCCAGAAGGGCAGCAGAATAGCAGTAATAGTTCATTGCCATTTGGAAATGGAATGACTAGATTGTGCTGGTAACTGGCTAATTTAGTTCCTGTAGGAAGCCAGATCAGAGAATTGAGGGGAAAAGTTGTCCTCTCTGGGGCCTGCATTTCTTAAAAATTAGTTTACCAAACGTTTACTAAGCACCTGCTTTGTGTCAGGCACTGGGCTAGGTTCAGTAAGCATTGGAACCATTACGTTACATGACTCACAGAACGTAAAATAGTGGCAAAGACAGAACCAAATACAAAATTTAAAAACTCCAAGTTGCCTTAGCTATATGATGGAAGAAGGGAGGGAGGGAGGGAGGGAGGAATAAAGAGACCATCTATATCTCCAAAGAGGAGACTGTTTTTAGCTGAGTCCTAAGAAATGCAAAAGAGTGAGTCATCTTAAGAAGGGAGTTAAGAGAATTCAGGATAAATTTTTAAAAGAAATTGTTTTAATTTTCTTTCCAAATTCAGGGCATTGTGTACCTAATGATAAAAGACTGATACAACTGATTTTTTTTAAGTAAAAGTTTTTTGGAATTGACCAGATATTTTAATAGAGACAATCAACTCTCCAGGCTGAATGTTGATTTTTTTTTTTTTTTTTAAATCTTGGACTCGTGTTAATTTCAGACACGCTAAAAGCATCATGTAGAATTCAAGCGAGTAACCCCTGGCAGGATCAAACCGTGTTCCCAGAGCTAAAATCCCTATCTTCAGAAAACAGCATAAGATACCCTACTGAATGAAATCAGAATTTTTTTTTTTAAGTGAAAATGAGATGAAAAGGATTGAGAAAGAGCCAAGCGATAGTTAAGTTAATCTTCAAGGGAGGGAAAACATGTCAGAAAATGTAAACCAGATCGGTCGGACCCATCTTACAATTCTGCAGAGGGAATTAAATTCCTTTGTAAAAACAACTCTCTGATTATGAAAGGATTTGACTGTGTAGAAGAATCTGGAACATCTACCCTATTAAAAATACTTGTAAAACCAGGGGAATCATGTAAGAAGTTAGAGAGCTAAAAGAAGTGGGAGAATTTGGGCTGTCTGGAATAAAGTTATTATTTCAGACACTGTTATCATATTAGTAAGACTGCAGTGAAGAGAAAATTGCTTTATTATAAAAAGCAACATTTATGACCAGGTAGTATCATTTAATCTTGTGTGTCTCTTAGCCCTTTGTATGTAACTCTGCTTGTCTTAACCATAATTAGTTTCTTTTTTTTTAAAAAGTAATCCCAATGTATTTAACACAAAGTACAACTGTTTTATGATCCAAATAAAACAAATCAATAATAAAATTAATCCAGGCACAGGGGTGAACCTTCTTTGAGGTTTACCGGGGACAGATGAAAACAAACAGAAAATAATCCTTACATATTAGGAGAGGTTGAGACTAGCAAAACTCTGTCCCCAGACTGGGTGAGTGGAGCAAGAACTATTGGGAAAAATGTCCTTTAAATGACCAACGTTACAAGCACGCTTGGGAGAAAACAAAAGGAGTTTCAGCTCATTCCAGAATTTTACAGGAGGCGGTTTTAGCGGATACATGTTTGACTTGGGTATGCTACAGCGGCATCCCCCGCCTTCCCTTTTTTTTTTTTTTTTTTAAGTTATATATTTGTGATTCAAAACACAAATGGGAGTTAGTTGAGGCATGTCCGGATAATAAAAACTTTTATTTTTGAGCCACGAAGCTCTCCAGGAAGGTTCCTTTGTTCCCGCGGCAGCTGATGAGGGTTGGTTGATGGTGGCGAGGACAGCTAAGCAGTTTGCAAATGGCCACCATTACTTCCATCGGGGAAGTGGTGCCTCAGGAAAACGTTTGCACAGAATGTTTCGGGCTGTCCCTCCTTCCTCCTCGTAATGCCACTTCACCGAGTGCCTAATTTCACAGAGCTCGGCAAAGAAGAGTCAGTTACTGTGTCAGTTACTGAATCAGCCTGGATTCCACTGGGCAAGGCAGGGCGGGAGAGCAGGTTTCCCAAAATGCATGGCCAAACCAGTGGGACTGGCAGAGAGAAAACGGGGGTGCCTTCTCTGTGGGTGGATATGGGGTTCCCTTCTAGAATGAAAAGATCATAGATTCATTTTCTCTTCTCCATTCATTTTCTTTTCCCCATTGATATGCCATTCATTTCCAGGTGTCTCTTTTCCTTCTTAAACTGTTCTTTGGACTCACTTTCTGAATCTTATTCCTGGTCCAGTTGAAATGTCACCACCTCAGGGAGGCCCTCCCTGATCACCGTTTCTCAAGCAGTCCTCCCTCCCACTTTTCCACTGTATTCTATCCCATCACCGTGGTTTATTTTCTTCATAACACTTATCACTAGCTAATGTTTTCTTGTTTATTGATTGATTTTGTTTGGGTGTTTATTTACTCTGGCTCCTGTCTACAGAATGCGAGTTCCATTAGACCAAGAGCCCTCTGGGAAGTTAAAACAGTACCTGGCACAGAGTCAGGAGTCAAAATTATTGAAAGGTGTTTGGATGCATGGATGGATGAATGGATAGATATGTAGATGGATGCATGGAGGTGTAGATAGATGTGTAGACGGATGGATAGATGGATGAACGTAAAGAATTGCCAATTTGGGTAACCTTTACTCTTTGGCATTTTTCTTGGGTAAAGTTCAGATGTTGAATTTCTAGACTCAGTTCCATCCACCACCACTGGATATTTTTTCATGCGTCAAATGGCTCAACTGATGTCCCAAGACACCTACTGAAATCCACTTAAAAATTAACCCCTTCTTGTTGGAAACTGGATTCCTGTCCAGTTTCCAGATTTTCTACTCCATTTTTTCCTCTTTTTTTCTCCTTAACAGCAAACTGAAGACTGTACAGAAATAGTTGAATCCATCCACCCAAACAAAACAACTTGGCTAACCAAACCAAACAAAGCAAAGGGATTCAGGCTTTGTTTTACACGTCTCTTTTTATGGGTGTCTGTGTGAGGGGTCAGTGTGATTTTGGAATCAAGACCCATGAGATAAGAGAGAACGCTAGATGGTGGGTTTGGTGAAATTTGTGGGGTGAGATGCTTTTAAGCAATGGGAGATTCAGACAGGTAAATGATTTCTCCTTAAAAAGCAGACCACTCCTTTGCAACATTGAGAGAGCCCAAAGTAGTCATTCACAGGTTAGTAGTATAAATTGTTTAAATAGGTGTGCCCATTGCTTCCCAGCAACTGGAGGAAAGGGGCTTCTTGTTCAGATAGAAGAGAGGGAGGACGGTGTTGGCTAGAGAAGCCCTGACGGGCAGGTGAAGTCTCGGTCGGTGTCAGAGGGGGTGCGGAGGTGAGTCAGAATGGCGCCAGGCAGGGACTTCCCTGGCGGGCCAGTGGTTAGGGCTCCGTGCTTCCCTTTCAGGGCACTGGGTTCGAACCCTGGTCGGGGAACTAAGATCCTGCAAGCCGAGAGGCACAGCCAGGGGGAAAAAAAAAGAAAAAAGAAAAAAAGGCACCAGGCAGGCACCAGGCAGACACCAGGCAGACAGAGGGATGGGGGATGTGAGGAAGGGGAAAACTAAGAGGAAACGGGCACATTTTCGTATTAAGACAGAACATGTGGAACCAGGAAGACTGTGTCTCCCAATCTTGTCGTGGTTAAAATGCATTTGCTGGATCTAGGCATCTTTGGCCTTAAATGTCAACCCAACTTCTGCATGAGAATCTTTATAGATGATCTTCCTCTACCACATTCACCACATGGGACCCCGAACCCCAGGCCATCCCACGCCCCACTGCCCTTGCAATGCTCCCTCCTGAAGTGCCCTTTGCCAAGCAAAGAGGAGGGAGTCCTGGGCCATCCTTGATGATCAATTTAAAATAATAATTTGGGTAAATCCTTTGCTGAGCCTTCCTGGTATTGCTTCACCCCTGCCACTCCCCCAGACCCGGTGCCTCCGTCAGCCTTCCACGTTGTGCTGGCGTCATCTGTTTAAACATCCGTCTGGCCGCCAACCCTTTAAGCGCAGGGGCTGCGCATCTTCATTCTCATTTCCTAAGCGCCTCACCCCCGGCATGGCAAGGCCCCCGTTCATCCGTTGGTTCAGGCAGTAGATATGTTTGGAGCACCCACAGTGTGCTGGGACTAGTCTGAGTTCTGGGGATTTCAGCAGTAAACTTGGGGGTGGTGGCCCTCATGAGTTTACTGGCTATTGGGGAGGACAGACAAGCAGCAGGTAGCCCAAACGCAAATGTGTGATGACTGACTGTGAGACGTGCTATGAAAGACACGATCAGAGTCTAGGGGGTGGGGCTACATAGACCGACTGGTCCAGGAGGGCCTCTTGGTGGAGGGGACGGTTCGTTCGTGGATGAGTAACAGACTGTGGAGAATCTGGAATTTACTTTCATCCACCCAACCCCCACCATTCAGTGGCCTAGAATTTGAAGGTTGGAGGTTTGTTCCCTGCAAACCACGGCCCCAGAGAACACCACCAACAGCCTCACCAGTGGGGTGACCAGCTCATCCCAGTTTGTCCTGGACCTCACCGCTTTTAGCGTGCACAGTCTTGCGTCCCAGGAAGCCCCTGATTCCCGAGTAAAGCAGGAGGGCTGGTGACACAAGTCCTTAGGAGTGAGCAGACAGCTTTCATTTGCTGCACTTGACATAGGAGCATTGGGTGTCCGTGCACAGACTCCAGCACAGCAGTTCACAAGCAGCGGAGAGCGAATCCGGTAGAACAGTGAGTTACAAAGTCAGGAGCTGCCAACCAGACGACCTGACTCAACCTTTCAGTGGGACGGTGGCTACGGACACAGCCTTGGCCACAGTGACAAACCACAAGAGGGCTGCGACCTGGGGAGTGTAGTGAGAAGCCAGACCTAGAAAGGTGTCTAGATCTCCCCGGCCTGTGAAGACAGAAGTGACAGGAAGACATTTCATCTCCGCTGGGTTCCCTTTGAGCCCTCACTTGCCCTGGTGACCACTTGCCACGTGCTCAGAGCAAACAAGGCCAGGGCCACAGAGAGGAACTGGGGTTTGGGGGTGGGGAGGAGTGGAGTCAAGTTCAGATCCTACAACCCCTGGGAGAAAAAGATCCTGCCTGCCTCGAGTGGCCAGAGTTAGCAAATACAAAGAAAAGAGAGCCAGTTCCGTTTGAATTTCAGACAAATGATGACTGACTTTTTTTTAGCATAAGTATGTATCCTATTATTGCATGGGATTACTTGCAAAAAAAAATTATTTGTTGCTTCCCTGAAATTCAAATTAAATTGAGTGTCCTGTATTTTAATCTGCAGCCCCATTTCCCATTTCTAGAGAACCGTTCTGCCTTGCACCTGGTACCCATGTTAGGCCCAAGAGGCAGTGATGATAACATTGTGGCAGCAACAACCCTAAGTGTTATATTTTAGCTCAAATTCACAGGATAGTCCCAATCCTAACTTTTTCAAATGCGTGACCGTGAACTCGTAAATGAACTAAGCATTCAAGAGAAACCAGAAAGTCAGAGTGACCTATGGTATCCCTGGATCTATTGGATACAGTGGAGGTCTAAAATTTAAAGAGAAAGGGTACCTCTTTCCATGAACCCAGCAAAAGGCATGAAGTTTGCCTTGTGATCTCTCTTCTAACCAGGGACAACTTGGATGCTGGGAGAAACTGGTGTGCCATTGCCAAGCTGCCTTTGGCGGTCGTGGAGAGGCTGGACTTTGTCCAAGGGGACCAGAGGCAAGGCTCGACCTCTGTAGGTAACTTGTTACGGATGACTGCAAGAAGGAGGAGCCTCAGAGAAGGTCAGAGTCGAGATCCTTTGGGGGTGACTGCAGGTCAAATCCCCAAGAGCCACACACATAGGCAGGAGCAGAAATGAATGGGAGGGAAATGTGAAGGGACAGCAGGTGGTACGAACCAGGTCAGCTGAGAAGCGGGAGGGAAACTGATCAAGGGAAAACGTTACTGGAGTATCGTGACTGGTCCCTGTAGGATGGTAAGACCACGACACATGGGGGCATCTGATCTAGTCAGATGCGTAGACCAGTGGTTCTTTTATTTATTTTTAAAAATTTTTTTATTGCAGTAGAGTCAATTTACAGTGTTCTGTTAGTTCCAGGTGTACAGCAAAGTGGTTCAGTTATACATATATTCATTCTTTTTCAGATTTTCTCATATAGGTTATCACAGAATACTGAGTAGAGTTCCCTGTGCTATACAGTACGTCCTTGTTGATTATCTGTCTTATATATAGTGGTGTGCATATGTTAATCTCAAGCTCCTGATTTATCCCTCCCCTCCACGTTTCCCCTTTGGTAACCATACGTTTGTTTTCAATGTCTTTAAGTCTGTTTCTGTTTTGTAAATAAGTTCACTTGTATCGTTTTTAAAAATTAGATTCCACATATGTGTGGTATCATATGGTATTTGTCTTTCTCTTTCTGACTTACTTCACTTAGTATGATGATCTCTAGATCCATCCATGTTGCAGATGGCATTATTTCATTCTTGTTTATGGCTGAGTAATATCCCATTGTATATATGTACCCCATCTTCTTTATCCGTTCTCTGTCGACGGACATTTAGGTTGCTTCCATGTCTTGGCTATTGTAAATAGTGCTGCAGTGAACATTGGGGCGCACGTATCTTTTCGAATTATGGTTTTCTCTGGATATATGCCCAGGAGTGGGATTGATGGATCATATGGTAAATCTATTCTTAGTTTTTCTATGGAACCTCCATACTGTTCTCCATAGTGGCTGCACCAACTTACATTCCCACCAACAGTGCAGGCGGGGTCCCTCTTCTCCACACCCTCTCCAGCATTTGTCATTTGTAGGCTTTTTGATGAAGGCCGTTCTGACTGGTGCGAGGTGACACCCCATTGTAGTTTTGATCTGCCTTTCTCTAATGATTAGTGAGGTTGAGCATCCTTTCACGTGCTTTTTGGCCATCTGTATGTCTTCTTTGGAGAAATGTCTCTTTAGGTCTTCTGCCCATTTTCTTGATCGGGCTGCTTGTTTTTTTGATCTAGAGCTGCATGAGCTGTTTGTATATCTCGAAGATTAATCCCTTGTTGGTCGCTTCATTTGCAGATATTTTCTCCCATTCTGTGGGTTCTTAAATGGGGGTAAGTTTGCCCCCTACAGGACACCTGGCAACGTCCGGAAACACTGGGGGTTGTCACACAGGGTGGGGTGTTACCGGTGGCATCAAGTAGGTCGAGGCCAGGGATGCTGCTAGCACCTACGTCTACAACAACATCCTGCCAAACCCTACAGCACGCGGCACGGCTCCACACGACCAAGAATTTTCCATCCCCAAGCGTGGCGCGCTGAGGTTGAGAAATCCCCGGGTAAGTTCAATAAATGGCTTACGAACAGCATTCTTGGGGGCGTCCCCGGTGACGCAGCAGTGAAGAACCCGCCTGCCCAGGCAGGGGACACGGGTTCGAGCCCCGGTCCGGGAAGATCCCACATGTCGCGGGGCGGCTAAGCCCGTGCGCCACAACTACTGAGCCCTCGTGCCACAACTACCGAAGCCCGCGCGCCCAGAGCCCGCACTCTGCAACGAGAGGAGCCACCGCAACGAGAAGCCCGCGCACCGCAACGAAGAGCAGCCCCCGCTCGCCGCGACTAGAGGAAGCCCGCGCGCGGCGACGGAGACCCAACACAGCCAAAATAAACGAATAAATTTACTTTTTAAAAAAAGAACAACATTCTTCCTTGTGAGTGGCCTCAGAGTAGGAACTAACCTACCTGGACTTGCCAGGTCCCCACACTCTGAAAGCCCAGCAGATGTGTGAACAGAACGATCCCTACGCTAGAAGGGCCGTGGGGAGTAAGAAATACGAGGGAGCAAATTCTCCAGCCGATCATCCCCAGCGGTCACTTTGCCGGAGTGTATGCTTATTAACCAATTATAGCAGAGATTTACAGAGTGGCATTACATTCTCATTGAAGTAGGACCAATACCATTCCCTCCCAAGCCACCAGTGAACTCTGTGGGCTTTAATGTGACCAGAGACGAAGCCAGCTAATAGAGCTTGGGTGTTAATGGGTGCCTGGGATTTATACTTTAATTGTTTCCATGGCTCCCTGTCTCACTGAGGTATTTGTCTTGGTACGTGGACACCAACGGCATGCCAGAACATTATACACAGGATTGTGAGGGGTTTTTTAAATTATTATTTCATCTGTAATTATAGGCAAGACGAGTTTATTATTTAGAAATCCTTGAAAACATTTTAATTGAAATGGCTAGCAGCCTTTCACTGATCTAGTCTCACAATAGACCCTGGAAACCAAAGTGTTTCCAGCTATTGGATTAAGAAGGAGAGTCCCTGTTCGAAACCAAATCATAAGTATTATTTAAAATTTTGGATTTGAGGGTTTGTTGGTGGTTTTTTTTTTTTTTTTTGAAGATTTATGGCACAGTTGAAACGAGGTCAAGTAGAAGCACTAAAGAATTTAATTAGAAATGTCCTCGAATGTTTGTTTTTTTTTTTTTTTTTTTTTTTTGAAGATTTATGGCACAGTTGAAACGAGGTCAAGTAGAAGCACTAAAGAATTTAATTAGAAATGTCCTCGAATGTTCCCCATTGCTGTAAACCCCACATAGGTTGTCCCTGGAGGGCTTGGAGTCATTCGAGATAGCACGTACTTTTTCTTCTTTGTTTTGTTTTTTTAACTTCTGATAAGAAGGGGCTGTGATCCGTTGCCATGTCTTCAGTGGGGAATGCTGGGGATCTAGACAGCAGAGGCAGAACAGGGGAGAGGAGACGGACGAGGGCCTCTCATGTGGCCTGAGGCTGGCCTCGGCAAGAACAGTCGTTCATTTATACAAAACATTTCCCGAGCACCTTCTCTGTCTCGACGCAGTACAGGGGGCTGGGAACTCAGAGGTGAGCAAGGTGCTGTCTGTGCTCTCAAAAATCTCCCAGATGAATGCAACAAACAAAGCGACTAAACAAACAAAACAAAAGAGCACAGTTGCTTAAAAAACTACAGAAGTATGTGCAGGAGTCAGTGGAACCCATAGGCAGGAATGCTGGACTTTCCCTAGAGAGTTCACTGGAAGATTTTTCCCAGGATGTGGGCCTTGAAGGATGTGTAGGAGTTCTCCTTGGTGGACCGGGGCGGTGTGGTGGTGGTGTGTGTGTTGGGGGGTGGGGGGTGGGAAGGAGGCTCCAGGGAGAGAAAACAGCCTGTGCCCAAACACAAACATCAGTGAGGATAGTTCACCAGAGCTCAGTGATGTTCAAGTGTTCTTCAGTACCAAGAGGGCCAGTCGGGCATGTGAGCTATGGCAGAGGAGAGGCCAGGAAGCAATTCGATTTGGAAGGCAGGTGCTTGAGTTGGGAGATCTTCTCCTGCCCCTTGAAGCTCACACTAGGACCCCACCAGTCAAGGTCCAGCTAGCATGGACGATGGAAGTTTCAGGGTTTCAGCCCCTGGCTGGGCTTCCTGTGGAGTTCCAGGATGATGGTGCCGGTACTACTGAGGAGGGAATCCGGGAGAGGGACAGGAAGGATGCCTGGATTCTGGGAGGCTTGGCTGGCAGCAGGGGATGGGAGAGGGTGCTTCCTGCCCTTCCTTCTGCTGCTGAATTCCACTGTCAACGAACAGTTCAAACAATAACAGCTATCATGACTCTGATTGCTACTACCACCGGGTATTGTGTGCCTAGGGTGCTAGGCGTTTTTCTGTATTACTTTTACAACATATAACAACCCCGCACGGTCTGGTATTTTTAGAGATGAGCCTTCCTTCCAGCTCCGCAGTAAAGAATTGTCAGCTGCTACTTACTAAATTAATTCCTCCTCCTACTTACCCTAGAGCCCATCCATAGAGTTGCCCACATGAGAAGCAGTTTGATGCAAATCAAGGCTTGCAGTTAGAGTTAGAGCTCAGTGGCTTTCAGTGTGAGGCCCCCATGGGGAAAAATCTTTTCTCTCTGCACCATGTGTGGTTTCTCTCTTGGGTTTACATTCCCGTGGGCCAGACACCCTCCAGAGCAAGTGTAAGAGAGATAGATTGACTGCCAGTTGCTTTGAGGATTCCCCCAGGGCATCCCAAAGTAAATTTTGCATATGCCACATGTATCAGTTAGCTTTTGCTGTGTAACAAACCATCCCCAAAAGTAGCAGCTTAAAGCAGCAGTCATTATAATCGCTTACATATCTGTCTGTAGGCTGAGGATCAGCTGATCCAGGCTGGATTTGGCTCTAGGCTATGGACTGGGTTCATATCTACTTGACGTGGCTCTCATTTTTTTGGACTAGTGGTCCTCTGGGAGTATTTTCCTCGTGGTGAAAGGCAAAGAGTGTAAAAAGGCAGATCTAGCAATGCAAGAGCATTTCTGTCCCCTGCCTGTCTGTCTGCTCGTAACACACTGCAAAGCGGGTTCCACAGCCAAGCTCATGGTGAGGCTCGGGTGGCTGAATTGCTTCTTACCCACTTAGGCCAGGTCTGACTGAGGCACTGGGTGGAGTCTACAGCTGGGGGGTTGTATCAGCTAGCCCTTTGCCACACAATCCAAGGCAGAGGCTGTAACTACGTGCCTTAGGCTGGGACGGAGCTTCAGCAGTTTGTATTTTCAGGCTTAAGAAACACACCTCGTGGCTCTTTCTTTGAAAGGGGCCTGGAGCAGACTTTTGCAAAAAATAAGTTGCTTTTATAGATGACGCTAACTCTTCTGCATTTGAGAAATAACTGTGCACTAAAAGTAATTAACACATGTTGGTTCATGAATAATACACTATTTTACAAGTATTTGCTAAGCATAATGAGACAAGCTACTGAATTGACAATGAGCCCTCTATTATGTGATTGCCAACTGTTTTATAAGATATTGAACATATTCATTTCTTCTGCCATCATGTGTATTATCAAGCTATTGCTTTTTAATAAATTAATTTTCCAGACATCTCTGGGGGGGTCTTTGTTTGAAATCTGGCTGAGGGCAAAAATAAAATTAATTGTGTGGTCTGCATGGAGCTACCAGTATTTGCTGGATTACAAATAAGTGTTGCCATTGGCAGCCCCCAGAGAAAACACTGCGTGTGGCGTGCAAGGGTGAAGGGAGATACCTCTTCAGCCCAGGACAGTGTGAAGAGACCCGATGGTGCCTCAAAAATAAGAGGCTTCTTCCCCCATGAAGGTCTTTGGAGGCTGGGCAGATATCTCTGAGCAGTTTCTTAAAATATTTAATGAAAGCAAAAATTAGCATTCAATCCTATTCTGTTCTGCATACTTATTTTTAAATCTGCTTGTCTACTGTTTTTGAAATGTCACTGTTACTCTGTTGGAGAGTTTTATTGGCATCCCATCCCTTCCAGTGAGGCAAAGCTGGGTCCTCTCTCCTCTGATCCCACATATCTGCACTCACCCCCATCAAAGCATTCATTGTGTGTACCTTCTTTATTACACTGCCCCAGCTGCACAGCTCTGGGAGAAGACATCCACCCTGGATCTCTGTAAACGGAACCCTTAGGGCCATTACATAAAGTCAAATGTGATGTTGCCCCTGTAGTTGTGCAAGGGTCTTAGGTGATCAATTTTTGGATCTGCTTCCAGTCCCTAGTTGGGCTCTAGGGCTAACACAATGTATTTCCCTCTCCACATTTCAGGGTATTAAACAGGAACCATGGTAGGAGGTGCTTAACAACGGGTTGTTGAGTGAAGAAATGACCCATCCTATGAATTGATTTCCCATTATTTAGGCATAGGTCCTTCTTCTCTGCATGAAAACCCTACCTGGGTAGTTCATTAAGAACGGCCTGTCCTTGTGGTAACGCTTTTCCAGCTGTTATTGAACTAGAGTATTATTTCTGGGATTTCTGCCAGGTCTAATCCTATCAAATACAGGGGTCAGTGTGGAGGGAAAGCTTGGCTGCATGCTCATCAAGAACAAATAACTACAGACACATTTATCTGGATATTTTGGTTTTTTATTTGTCTGATTTTTACCAAACCTCACACATGGTCCTGTGCCGTGGGTGCCAGGCAGGGAAGGCTTGAGCCCCAAACCTCCATCTGTTGATTAAATTGGGTTAAGTATGTTTCTAAGAGCTTTCTCAGTTAACTCCTCCATGATCTAGACTGGATACTGGACGGTATCAGGACTCCAACTTTCTTTCTTTGTATATTAGGGATTTTGTCCAGGCAATTAAGGAACATCCAAATTCTGGAATACTATGCAGGGGTTACCAAAAAGTAGAGTTAATACCATGGAAATGTTCTTGTACGAAGTTTGTACACATGGGAGAGCTTAAGTGTTAGAGCGGGAAGCAAACATGCCTATATTCATATCTCCCCACATTCATGGCTCGCCAACACAGCCACTTTAATAGATCACAGCGCATTTTCTCTTTTTTAGGTGTGTACTGTCTACATAGTTATCTTAACACCATTATAATACTTCCTTTCCTCCTCTCTACTTTTTATAGTACGAGTACTCCTTTTATTGCTGGGTTGGAGTGAGCCAGTAGATAGAAAGACAGGCAGGCGGATGATGCCCGAGAGACAACTGATAATCCATAGACAAAAGTCACACTCACATCAAATGGGCCAAGTGTTTTCCTTCTGTGCTTGGTGCTGAGGCCACTGTCTTCTGTCCCATGACGTAGGTCATTTTGTTTCCACTTCTGTCGGCTTTCAGGACCTAGACTACACTCCCGTAGTGCTGCTTCCTTCCGGTGCATGTCTGATATTAGCTTAGAAAATAAAATTCAGCAAGAACTTACATCCCCTTTTCGCCTAGAAACCAGGTCGGAGTACCACAATGGTGCCGTGTCCCACGCCCGGCCTCACCCAGGTCATTAGTGTGCCTGATAGTGTGGGCTTTGAAGGTGTCGATATCCTGTCCTGGAAGAGCCCACCGGCAAAGAGCAAGCCCTGGGGATGGGGGGTGCTGTCTGGATTTCACATCCAGGTGGGGACAGTGCCTTGGCTGCTCCTGTGATTCTTCCTGGAAGCTATTTTTCCCCATTTTCCCAGAGGTCAGACTAATGTGACTACACAAAAGAACATGACATTTCTTATTTTAATTTGCTTTTTGGGTGACTTTTAAAATAGATATTTGAACCACACCAGCCTGACAAACTGCAGCCAGGTTTAGACAAGTGACAGTTGTAAATTTGGGGCAAAGAAATATGATAGAATGCAGCCCTACCCATAGCATTAGAAAAAGACATCACTGAGGGGAAGTGGGGTCAGTAAAATGTGTTCACTTGACTTCACCCCCCTCCCCCCAAAAAAAGGGCATCTAAGGATCTCAGGGGCCAATCTTGCTGTTAAATACGTGCAATTTGTCCAGGAAAGTTGGGATATCATCTTAGAATATTAGCTTCAGAAAGGACACTCCACGATGGGAAACTGATCTCCATTGCAAGCCTGTGTTAACCGCTGTCCCAGGCTTGATTGATTCCTTCACCTTTAAAAGCAACCACGTTTTCTTTCTGCCGCTGCCGGTGGTACCCACAGAGGCAGCCCACCTTGGCCAGGCCAAAGGACAGAAGTCATGGCCAAATCAGGGCACCGCAAAGAGCTTCCCTTGTCATCACCTCCTCTGCATCCGTTCCTCAGAAAGGTTCTGTGCGATTCAATTCTAGATAGTGAACTGTATAGGAACCAGGGATGTTTCTTAAAGCAAGGACTTCTCTACCAGTTCCTTCAGGCAGCATAGGATTAAATGCTAACATTCTCACTAGGTGATTGATGTTTACCTCTTCAGCACGGAGGATTCGATGTCGTGTTTTTATTATAAATTTTTTTCCCATTAGCAAGTGTCCTGCAAATTGATAACAGTCCTTTAAATTAGGTGGTAGGGCTGTGTGCTTAACACTGCATGCAAAAGGTCTATAAAAACAGAGTGAAATTCACACGCAGGCTGTCTCTAGCTCAGAGGCATGGAAATCAGCTCCTTCTAGGAGAAAGTGAATTGAGGGCCTGTCTCACCACAAGTTAAGGACAAAACCCAGTACCTTTCACTGTGAAATGGAGTGATGGAGTCCCCTTGGCCCATGTCAAGCCCCGGCCCGCTGGCCACTCTTCTGATAGCTCAGTTAGCATAACCCAGGGCTCCAGCAACTAGCTGTCCTCACTCCCCTGTCGACGGACGGATGGAGGTACCAACCGGCCTACACGCTGCCCCATTGGTCCCCTCCTCACTGCCCAGCACAGAACAGTGGGCCCCCGGCTGCGGTCTGTTCATACTTTCCTGACGCTTTGATGGCTTCTGTGCTCTCCGCACTTTGAGGGGGCCGGCATCACCCTCAAAGTGCGGAGCGAATTCCACAGACAACGGAAAGGGATCTCTAACTGCAGCTGTAGGGCTGGGGCAGCTCTTTAAAAGGCCATCAGGGAGACACCCCGCAAAATACCTGTCCTCTGAGTGAGCGCTGGGTGCCCACAAAACGGTCCGCTGACAGTTGTGTTACCGTCACTGCTGTTTGCGTGGTTCCATCCAACCCTGTTTACCAGAGGGCAGGAGTGTCTAGAGGGGAGGGATTTAAAATGACCCTTACTAAACTGCTGTGGACCAGGTCCTGAAGGCGGCCTTTATGCTGGCAAGGCCGTGTGACCTGTGTGCAGTAGCTCCGAGAGGGCAAACGATGCACCGGGATCACGCAGCTCAGTGGGTGAGGAGGGGCACAGAATGCGCCTGGTTGGGCTTCTTCGATTGCCCTGTATTCTTTCTCCAAGAACATTTTGTTCTTCTTGATCCCTCTGTTTTGATGAACGCCCACCTCGGCATTACTCACCCCGCCCCATCTCAGATCCAGCATTGATGTTGCTGGAAGGAGAAATCAGGTCCACTTGGCACACATCCAGGGGGCACCGTTCTGATTGGAGTCTGTATAAATGATCCTCCTCTTCCAGCTGCCATAAAAGTGGCGGAAGGGGCCACTGAGAGGGCCCTCCAAGTGCCCATCCCGCCAGCACGACTACATTTGTCTCCCATGGCAAACGTCCTCGTAACTCAGCCTAAGTGGAACCATAAGAGAAAAATTTACATGTTCAACCATAGCAAATACCGGCAGAGGGCCCTTCTCCTCTCCCTCTGAAACCTATCTTTGTGTATGCGTTAAAAAGTTAACAATCAAAGATGCCAACCACAGAAACGGGAATGAGCCACTGAAGAACCCTGGCAGGGTCTCAGGAATCACGAAAGCCAGTCTGAAAACTTATAATCGCAGAAACGTGCTCAGGCCAGGTTGTGAAGATTCACTCCCCAGAGTGTTGAGAATTATTAGTGCATCTTCCTGTCCTGGAAGTCAAGGTCAGAGCAAGATCTGGTGAAGCCATTTCCCCTCAATTTTATTGATGAAGCTTATGGTGCTGGTATCGGGATCACACTGATCTTGTTCTTACTTAGACTGATAGTGGGTGGATGAATTAGTTTGATATTTTTCTAGGTTATTCATATTTTCTTTCTAGATGCTGTACTTTGTATACTTTCCTCCCAAATAGAAAGTAACAAAACTCAGTATTTAAAAAAATTGAAGTGTAGTTGATTTACAATGTTGTGTTAGTCTCAGGGACGCAGCAAAGTGATTCAGTTATATATATATAATGTATATATATTCTCTTTCATATTCTTTTCCATTATAGGTTACTACAAGATATTGTTTGTTTATCTATTATTGTTGTTTATCTATTTTACATATAGTAGTGTGTATCTGTTAATACCAAACTCCGAATTTATCTCTCCCCCACTTTCCCCTTTGGTACCAAAAGTTTGTTTTCTGTGTCTGCGACTCTATTTCTGTTTTGTAAAGAAGTTCATTTGTATCATTTTTTTAGATTCCACATATAAGTGTTATCATATGCTATTTGTCCTTGTCTGACTTACTTCACTTAGTATGATAATCTCTAGGTCTATCCGTGTTGCTGCAAATGGCATTATTTCATTCTTTTTTTATGGCTGAGTAATATTCAATTCTATATATGTACCACATCTTCTTTATTCATTCATCTGTCGATGGACATTTAGGTTGCTTTCATGTCTTGGCTATTGTATTTAAATAGTGCTGCAGTGAACATTGGGGAGCGTGTATCTTTTCGAATTACGGTTTTCTCCAGGAATCCGTGTTGCTGCAAATGGCATTATTTCATTCTTGTTTATGGTTGAGTAGTATTCCATTGTATATATGTACCCCATCTTCTTTATCCATTCCTTTGTTGATGGACATTTAGGTTGCTTCCGGGTCTCAGCTATTATAACTAGTGCTGCAGTGAACATTGGGATGCATGCATCTTTTCAAATTAGAGTTTTCTCTGGATATATGCCCAGGAATGGGACTGCAGGATCATATGGTAACTCTATTTTTAGTTTTTGGAAGAACCTCCTTACTGTTCGGCATAGTGGCCACACCAATTTACAGTCCCACCAACAGTGTAGGAGGGTTCCCTTTTCTCCATACCCTCTCCAGCATTTATTATTTGTAGACTTCTTGATGATGGCCATTCTGACTGGTGTGAGGTGATACCTCATTATAATTTTAATTTGCATTTCTCTAATAATTAGCAATGTTGAGCATCTTTTCATGTGCCTGTTGGCCTTCTGTATTTCTTCTTTGGAGATATGTCTATTAGGTCTTCTGCCCAGTTTTTGATTGGGTTGCTTGGGGTTTTTTTGATATTGAGCTGTATGAGCCGTTTGTATATTTTGGAAGTTAGTGCCTTGTCAGCTGCATCGCTTGCAAGTATTTTCTGCCATTCTGTAGGTTGTCTTTTTGTTTTGTTGATGGTTTCCTTCCCTTTGCAAAAGCTTTTAAGTTTGATTACGTCCCATTTGTTTATTTTTGCTTTTATTTCCATCACTCTAAGAGACAGATCCAAAAAAATACTGCTATGATTTACGTCTAAGAGTGTTCTGCATATGTTTTCCTCTAGGATTTTTATAGTATCCGGTCTTACATTTTGGTCTTTAATCCATTTTGAGTTTATTTTTGTATATGGTGTTAGAGGATGTTCCAGTTTCATGCTTTTACATGTAGCTGTCCAGTTTTCCTAGCACCACTTATTGAAGAGACTTTCTTTTCTCTGTTGTATATTCTTGTCTCCTTTGTCATAGATTAATTGACCATAAGCACGTGGGTTTGTTTCTGAGCTTTCTATCCTGTTTCATTTGTCTATGTATCTGTTTTTGTGTCAGTGCCGTACTGTTTTGATTACTGTAGCTTTGTAGTATAGTCTGAAGTCAGGCAGCCTGATTCCTTCATCTCTG
This sequence comes from Physeter macrocephalus, assembly GCF_002837175.3. Lineage (NCBI taxonomy): Eukaryota > Metazoa > Chordata > Mammalia > Artiodactyla > Physeteridae > Physeter > Physeter macrocephalus. Next base: position 47,767,607 of record NC_041230.1, on the reverse strand, counting down.
TTCTTTCTCAAGATTGTTTTGGCTATTTGGGGTCTTTTGTGTCTCCATACAAATTTAAAAATTTTTGTTCTAGTTCTGTGGGAAATACCATTGGTAATTTGATAGGGATTGCACTGAATCTATAGATTGCCTTGGGTAGTATGATCATTTTAACAACATTGATTCTTCCAATCCAAGAACACGGTATATCTTTCCATCTGTTTGTGTCATCTTCAGTTTCTTTCATCAGCGTCTTATAGTTTTTGGAGTACAGGTCTTTTGCCTCTTTTGGTAGGTTTATGCCTAGGTATTTTATTATTTTTGATGTGATGGTAAATGGGATTGTTTCCTCAATTTCTCTTTCTGATGTTTCATTGTTAGTGTATAGAAATGCAACTGATTTCTGTGTATTAACTTTGTACTGAATTTGTTGATGAGCTCTAGTAGTTTTCTGGTAGCGTCTTTAGGATTTTCTACATATAGCATCACGTCATCTGCAAACAGTGACACTTTTACTTCTTCTCTTCCAATCCAGACTCCTTTTATTTCTTTTTCTTCTTTGATTGCTGTGGCCAGGACTTCCAAAGCTATGTTGAATAAAAGAGGCAAGAGTGGGCATCCTTGCCTTGTTCCTGATCTTAGAGGAAATACTTTCAGCTTTTCACCATTGAGTATGATGGTTTGTCATATATGGCCTTTATTATGTTGAGGTATGTTCCCTCTCCGCCCATTTTCTGAAGAGTTTTTTTTATCATAAATGGATGTTGAATTTTATCAAAAGCTTTTTCTGCATCTACTGAGATGATCATACAGTTTTCATTCTTCAGTTTTTTAATGTGGTATATCACATTGACGGATTTACAGATATTGAAAAATCCTTGCATCCCTGAAATACGATCCTTTTAATGTATTGTTGGAGTTGGTTTGCTAGTATTTTATTGAGGATTTTTGCATCTATGACCATCTGTGATATTGGCATGTAATTTTCTTTTGTTTGTCATATCTTTGTCTGGTTTTGGTCAGGGTGGCCTCAGAGAATGAGTTTGGAAGTGTTCTTTCCTCTGCAGTTTTTTGGAATAGTTTCAGAAGGATAGGTGTTAACTCATCTCTAAACGTTTGGTAGAATTCACCTGTGAAACCATCTGGCCCTGGACTTTTGTTTGTTGGGAGTTTTTAAATTACTGATTCAATTTCAATACTGGTAATTGGTCTGTTCATATTTTCTATTTCTTTCTGGTTCAGTCTTGGGAGATTGTGCCTTTCTAAGAATTCGTCCATTTCTTCTACATTGTCCATGTTACTGGCATCGAGTTGCTTGTAGTGGTCTCTAATGATCCTTTGTACTTCTGTGGTGTTGGTTGTAACTTCTCCTTTTTCATTTCTAATTTTATTGATTTGAGTCCTCTCCCTTTTTTTCTTGATGAGTCTGGCTAAAGATTTCTCAATTTTGTTTATCTTTTCAAAGAGCCAGCTTTCAGTTTCACTGGTCTTTGCTATTGTTAACGTCTATTTCATTTGTTTCTACTCTCATCTTTATGATTTCTTTCCTTCTACTAACGTTGGGTTTTGTTTGTTCTTCTTTCTCTAGTTGCTTTGGGTGTAAGCTTAAGTTGTGTACTTGAGCTTTTTTTTGTTTCCTGAGGTAAGCTTGTATTGCTATAAACTTCCCTCTTAGAACTGCTTTTGCTGCTAGGGGGGAAAAAAAATTTACGTCCAAAGTAATCAGGTACTATCCAGATTCCCAAGAAAGAATTTGTCTTCTGCACCCAGGATTTCCCTCTGCTTAGTAGTTACAGTAATGCTGCTGATATTATTTTGTGTAAATAGTTTTTAAAAAAAATTTTTATTGGAGTGTAGTTGATTTACAATGTTGTGTTAGTTTCAGGTGTACAGCAAAGTGAATCGGTTATACATATACATATATCCACTCTTTTTTAGATTCTTTTCCCATATAGGCCATTACAGAGTATTGAGTAGAGTTCCCCGTGCTATATGGTAGGTCCTTATTAGTTATCTATTTTATATATAGTAACGTGTATATGTGAATCCCAATCTCCCAATTTATCCCTCCCCCTGTTTCCCCTCTGGTAACTATAAGTTTATTTTCTACATCTGTGAGTCTATTTCTGTTTTGTAAATAAGTTCATTTGTATCATTTTTTTAGATTCCATATATAAGCATTATCATATGCTGTTTGTCTTTCTCTGAGTTACTTCACTTAGTATGATGATCTCTAGGCCCATCCATGTTGCTGCAAATGTCATTATTTCCTTCTTTTTTATGGTGAGTAATACTCCGTTGTATATCTGTACCACATCTTCTTTATCTATTCTTCTCTTGACAGACATTTAGGTTGCTTCCATGTCTTGACTATTGTAAATAGTGCTGCTATGAACACTGGGGTGCATGTATCTTTTCGAATTAGAGTTTTCTCTAGATATATGCCCAGGAGTGAGATTGCTGGATCATATGGTAGTTCTAGTTTTTTAAGGAACCTCCTTACTGTTCTCCATAATGGTTGTACCAAGTTACATTCCCATCTACAGTGTAGGAGGGTTCCTGTTCTCCACACCTTCTCCAGCATTTATTGTTTGTAACCTTTTTGGTGCTGACCATTCTGACTGGTGTGAGGTGATACCTCATTGTAATTTTGATTTGCATTTCTCTGATAATTAGTCATGTCGAGCATCTTTTCACGTGCTTTTTGGCTATCTGTATGTCTTCTCTGGACATGTAAATATTTCTTTTAAGGTTTTTCGATGAGTATATTTATTTAGAATAGCGTAAGACATACAACTTTACTTTTCTAACAATATGTTTTCTTAAAACTTTACATTAGCAGAGGTCAGGTAGCTAAACAACATCAATACTTCCATTTATTGTTTGGTTCAAACTTCTGGCAAGCAGTAATAAAACAAAAAGTGGAAAGGGACTTGGCGTCCATCCACGGTCCGGGTTCTGCACGAGCTGGGTGTGAGTGCTCAAGGTTAACAGGAGGGCACTGAGGTGGGGAGGTAAGAGTTATTCCGACCTTGGCAACACGTCAAACTGCCGCAGAGGAAAGGCCCTTGTGGAAAACTCACCTGGCCCAAGCCACGGGGAGGTGGTGTTTGTACACACACCGCAACGGAAGGTGTAATTCACACAACCGCCCAGTTACCTAAAACTATCCATTGACCCCATATAATCTACCTGCTTTTATTTTTCAAGTGTACTTTACTTTGTGAGATGCCGCCCTCAAATTCCCCACTCTCTTCCCATGGAACTTGAAAGCCATTTCGTTGGTGTCAGGGTGTCAGCCCAAGAGAACCTTCTGGAGGATCAATTACTGGACTCGAGTCAGCCCACAGCTGTGCAAGAATGCTTACAGAGGCAGCTGGGCACGTTTTATAAGTGTTGGCGTGTTCTGTCTTTGTTTCTATAACTTTTACTTTTTAGAATGTAATATGGCATAGTTGCATTATAGAAAATGCGGGAAATATGGATAGGCATAAAGAAAAAGAGGCACCTACGTTTCCTCTGCCCAGAGATAACCATTATTAACACCTTACAGTTCTTTCTCTCAGTACATAATTTACATTCACAGAAGCACGAATATATATTTGTTTAAGAAAACAGGATCATACCCTACAGACTCTTTTGTAGCCTACGTTTTTCACCTAGTATGTTAAAAACATCGTTTCAGTCAAGTAAATTTCTTCCACAGCATCATGGTAGTCAGCAAGCCCTGACCCCAGCTGTTGGACATTTAAATTGATATCAGGTTATTATTAATATTATTATTAGGAATTATCATGGCTTTAAGGAAAATATTTCTCTTTGTCCTGGAGGACAGTACCATTTCTGTTAACAAACAGGTATCTTAAACAGTGGCCTGTGTTCAAAGGGTTTGAAATGAAACCCAGTTAAATAGTTTGTTTTTAATGACAATACTTCTCTGATCCATTAGTATGTTAATGGAGTTTTGGAATTCCAAAACTCCTGACACGTCTACACACACACACATATACACAATCACATACACTCCTATCATCTGTGCGGGCTGGGAGAAGTGCCCTGCTTTAGAGTTCTAAAATTTATAACTTGAATTTCTAAGTCCAAGTGTCTGGTTTGTATTATTAATCCTGTCATTGTGATTTTATGTATATTAATATTTTATTTAAAATAGTACTAATAATACCATTGTTACATTGAGATTTTTTATATATGTGTGTATGTATATATGTGTGTGTGTGTGTGTGTGTGTGTATATATATATATATGTATATGTATGTTGGTTTTGTCCATGTGATTTGCTTCCATGTTTTGACTGAAGCTGTGAAGGCTTTGGGAATATTTAGGGAGATTTAGGCAGGCTTCTAGAAGGTTCTGGAATCTAGTTCAGGAAACAGGATGGTCTATATATGTGTGTGTATGTGTGTGTGTGTGTATATACATATACATATATATATATATATATATATATATGTATATGTATGTTGGTTTTGTCCATGTGATTTACTTCCATGTTTTGACTGAAGCTGTGAAGGCTTTGGGAATATTTAGGAAGATTTAGGCAGGCTTCTAGAAGGTTCTGGAATCTAGTTCAGGAAACAGGATGGTCTGACTGAAATTTTTCCCAAATCATCTGGGAAGGAACTGCTCAGTCTGTCTCCCTGAAATGAGCTTGAAAGCAGCCACTAATAAGAGTGAAAAGCAAGGGCTTTATTATCAGGTCCTTCAAATCTAGGCCACACCAGGTAAAATTCCCCAGGACCAAGTCTAAGGGCCAGCCCTGCCTCAGCAAACCGGGCCGAGAATTCTGAACATTCACCATCGTGGCCAAGAAAGTCTTCAAACTTTCTCAGTAGGTTCTGAGGCAGCTGAACAACGAACACTATAGCATCTTCAAAGGCTGGCAAAACCAGCTGACCCAAAGTTTAGCTTGATTCTTTCGCATTCAGCCCTTTATTTCGCTGACACAAGGCTCCTGCCCTCTTCTGTCTTGGTTCCAGAGGGAAAGAGTTTTCTATACCCGGGAACTTGCATAGGCAGCCCTGAGATTAATGCTGCCAAACACCGGGATGGGCAGAGTATCTGGGGAAAATAAACGGGTCCACAGCAAGTGGGGAAAAACACACCTGCTCTTCTCCAAGAAAACTCTTGGCAGGTATGAAAACTAGCCATGTGGGCAGCCCAGCAAAGGTTTCTTGACAGTAGGTACCCAGAGCCTTAAAAATTCCCATATTGTTTGACCTTACATCCTCTTTGGAATCCATGTTAAGAAAATAATCAAACTAGTCTCCCCCAGTCTTACACAATTATATTTATTAAAGCATTATACTAATGAAAATACAGTCATGGGGGAACCCTAACTCTCCAATAACAGTAAAGGTTACTATGGTATATCTGTTTACTGAATGCAGAATCATAAAGGTATTAAAAGATGTATCAAGAATGTATTCAATTTAAAATATATAAAACTGTGTATGGAGTATAATCACAACTATATAAAACTGAAGCTGAAAAGATGCAAGTAAATTTTAAAATGCATTTATAAAAAGTGTGAAAGGTAATATATCAACATTTACAGTGGTTGTCTCTGAGGGGTGGGACTTTGGGAATATTTGTTTTTCTGATGTTTTTCCCCAAGTTTAAATGCTGAGCATACATTTTAACTTTCTAATAAAAACAGCAAATACATTTTGTAGAACAGAAAATTATTCAGCAATTATTTCTAAGATCAACTGTATTTAAATACAATGATAGACTTTTTTTCCCCTGAAGCAATCTCATAAGTCATCTTTAAAGGATATAGAGAAAGAATAAAACTATATTCAGGTAGATTACTAACAAACTCATATTTGTTCAGCTTAGAGGAATCTAACCAATTGTGTATACAGAAAGTAAAACAAGGGAGAGATGAAGTTGGAGGGGTAAGAGAAACCACGAATGTATCGTGGGGTTGGGACACAGGAGCTCAGAGAGGTTAAGTTAGTGGGTAACATCACACAGGAAGTGGTGGCCCCAGGATTGAAATATTTTCCTCACTGGTAAAAAGGGGACGGTGACATTTAATTCAAAACTCGTGAGATTTAAATGACCAAACCCAGCATTTCAGTTCAGTGTTTTGCACAAAGTATTGGTGAGGACTCAGGAAATGATACTTTACCAAAGTGGACTTTCTCACCTAAGGTCCCCAGCATCAAACGAGAAACTGTCATGATTCCAAAGTGAAAGAACGAGAGCCCCTCATGAGCCTCAAATAAAACCAGGAAAGTTGGAGGAAGGCACGGAGCCTCTTTAATCTGAATGAATGATGGAGAGCCTCTATTTGCATGGACCTATTTCAAAAATTAAAAGAAACTTTTATTCTCTTATACCTAAGATACAGCAGGGCATGGCCTTGTAAACAGATCGGTTTAGAAGGAAGACAGTCTTTCTGAGTGGTGTGGTACATCTCATAAAAGCAGACAGCACTTCAGGTAGGGGCGTAAGTACATAAGCCAGAAGGAACCAGAGGGACTTAGGTGTCGGTTTTGGTCTTTGCCTGGCATTCAGATGGGGTCCATGTTGTGCTACAGTTGGTGATTGAAAAGGTAAAAAAAAAAAAAGGCAGGACATTTACTGATTGAGTAATGTGGTAAAGATGTAGTGACATGGCTGAACTGATTTTTTCTACCCAAACCGAATGTAGACTCACCTGGAATTTCCATTCTAATTAAAACTGAACTTGGTCCAGTGGGAAAATGAGAGACAAAATGCTTATACTTTAAATAAGGAGACTGGCTGCTTGGGGGTATTTTATATAAATAGTTATAGATTGTGACAATAGGAAGTTAAAATGTTAAAAAAAAAAAAATTAAATAGCAACACCCAATGCTGATGAGGTTGTAAAAAACCAAACCGGAAAAAAAAAAAAAAAAAAAAAAACAAAAAAAAAAAAACACCCCAGAAATATATACCTTTTGCTTCCCTTCCAGATCGCACATGGAAATATGCAGCAAAAGCCAATAAGAGCTCTTGGATTCAAGAGTTTCGGGGATGTAGATGTATGCTGGGGAGGAAAATTAATAGAAGGAAAAAGCTGCGTGCATGAACATGCTAATTGAGCTGTTAGTTCTAACAGCAGAAACTAGAAATAACCTGAATATCCCAGAGTAGGAGTTTCCAAACGATGGCCCACCAGCAAGACGGTATATGAGGCATCCATTAAAATAACTGAAAACTGAGAAAGGAGATAATTGAGGGGCGGGGGGGAGATAAAAAGAAGGGCATGAAACCAAATAGTATGAAGCCTTGAAAGGTAATGAACAGAGATGAAAATCTCTGTTAGGATAGTGGTATTTGAGCCTGTCGTTTTCTTTTTAAAATCCACCTTTATCGTTAGTATAGCATCTCGTCAAGTAGACAGAATTCAGAGAAGTTTTCTCAGCCATCACGTGCATCATATTATGTGATATTATTTATTATTCTAAAATGAATTCCAACTAGTTTGGATATGCGGAAAGGCACAAAAAGTTAACAGGGTAAATAATCGCTACTGTAGGTGCTTTTTTTAAAAAAAATGTAAACGTCTCCAAATGGTCCCTGCTGGTGAGCCGAGCGGGCAGCCGTTTCGCGAGCCAAGGCTTTCCGGCCCAGCGCTGACCTCAATGAAAGTAATCGGGCCTCCTTCATGGAAGTTCAAAACAAAACCACCCATCACCCCATTTTAAAGAGAAAAACCACAAGCCACAGCTTCAGTCATTGCCGGGGACGCTTCAGTTTCCTGTTTCCTATTGAAAAGTGGCAGAAAGGGCTCCCTCCCTTCATCAGCCGTGAAAGTGGAAACCGGCAGCCTTTGGGCTTTAAAGACGCGGGGAAAATGACGGTACAAACCCTGGCTACCTCTTTCTGTTCTGAGTGGATTCTGTGGCCCAGGGGCAGTGGTGGAGGACTCTGGACATTGAGTCCATCAGAGGCTAAACCCAGGGGAAAGAAGGCCGGGTACAGACCTGTTTACAACCAGAACAGGAGAAAAGGTCTACGGGGCTGAAGCCACTATTGCTGGGTAAACGGCATGGCCAGAATTCGTACAGTTTATACCAGACGTGAGGAACCGGGAGTCGAAGCAGATCCCAGGCTTGGATAGGAAGCCAAAGAGTCTTCCTTCCTGAATAACTCACCCATTGTGTACACTTATTTATATGTATACTGGTGTTCTACAGGCCATCCTTAAACAGTGGGATGCAGTGGAGGGCGCCCTGGATTCAGATGCTGACTCTGCTTCTCACCAGCTAGGGGACCATGGAAAGGGCACTTATTTTATGCTTATCATCTGAGCATAAAATAAGAAGGTGGGGGCTTCCCTGGTGGCGCAGTGGTTGAGAGTCCGCCTGCCGATGCAGGGGGTATGATTTGCCTAGACTGGCAACTGGCACATAGTAGACGCTCAATAAATACTACCTGCAAATAGTGGTAGTGATGATGGAAAACTAGGTATATACTACATATATATTATGTACGTATATACATATACTATATATATAGATATATATATATATCTCTAATGACAGATGGTGAGCAGTAGTCCTGGGTTTAGAATAAGCTAACAAAGGAATGAGGCTTTATGCTACCCACTTGCTCACCTGTCCAGGAATTGCCCCACAGAATCAGCCAAAGAAGTAAGATGCATCTGGCAGGAGCAGTGGACCCCAGGGACTGGCACCGTCTGACTGGGTGGGTTCAGGGCATAATGGGTAAGAGGAGGCCTGGGTTTTGTTCTGGGGTCTCTGTTTATCAAGTAACCTGGAGAAGTGTTGGTAAAGTTGATTAGGACCTGTGTACTGTGAAGACTCCTATTGACCCAGGATATAAATTTTCTTTATAGCTCTAACTATGGTAGGGGTGTTGTTACCCTAAACTTTGAATTTCCATAATGTGGCACTCCGTGTTATGTTTGTTGGATGAATGATTGTATGAAGACTTAGTCTGACTTAGGGACCTTCTTTTTTTGTTTGTTTAATTGAAGTATAGTTACTTTATAATGTTGTGTTAGTTTTTGGTGTACAGCAAGCTGATTCAGATCTATGTGTTCTTTTTCATATTCTTTTCCATTACTGTTTATTACAAGACATTGAATATAGTTCCCTGTGCTATATAGTAGGACCTTCTTGTTTATCTATTTTATATATAGTAGCTTGTATGTGCTAATCCCAAACTCCTAATTTATCTCTCCTACCCCCTCCTCTTTTCCCCTTTGGTAACCATAAGTTTGGTGTCTCTGTCTGTGAGTCTGTTTCTGTTTTGTAAGTAAGTTCATTTATATCATATTTTAGATTCCACGTGTAAGTGATATCGTAGGATATTTGCCTTTCTCTGTTTGGCTTACTCCACTTAGTATGAAAATCTCTAGTTGCGTCCATGTTGCCGCAAATGGCATTACTTCGTTCTTGTTTATGGCTGAGTAATACTCCATTGTATGTATGTACCCCATCTTCTTTATCCATTCCTCTGTTGATGGACATTTAGGTTCCTTCCATGTCTCGGCTATCGTGAGTAGTGCTGCAGTGAACGCTGGGGTGCCTTTATCTTTCTGAATTATGGTTTTACCTGGATATATGCCCAGGAGTGGGATTGCTGGATCATATGGCAACTTTATTTTTAGTTTTTTGAGGAACCTCCATACTGTTCTCCACAGTGGCTGCCCCAATCTACATCCCACCAACAGTGTGGGAAGGTTTAGGGGAGCTTCTTGATTGAGGCGAATGCTTGCCTCCCCTGGTCAAGTTCCCTCACGCATCATCTTACCTCCTGATGCAGGAGTCATACGGGCATCAGCACAGAGGCCTTAACCGTGCAAGGAGGCAGCAGGAGATGCTCCCCTGGTTCTCTGATATTTTGAACATGACCTTGCCTGATGACACTCTGACATCTTTTGTGCCGTGGCTTGACTCCCCCTTCACCAAATTCCTAATGCTGAGCTACAGTCAGACCCGTAATGTCACTTCTCTGCTCAGCCTGAGATGTTAAAACGGTGCCTCCTATTGGAAAGGACATTCTCAGCTTCTTGAAGGATCGGTGGCCTTGGTGCAGGGAAGCGTGTGACTTTGAAAATGAACAGGCCTGCGTGTGAACAGCAGCTCTATCACTTATGAGCTGTGTGGACAGTGGCAAGTTATGAAACCTCTTGGCCTCAGATTCTTTATCCCTAAGACGGGAAGAGGAGGCTGCCTGGGAGGACCTTGGTCACGTTAGACGTAATTCTGCAGCCCGCCTGGCACAGTGGGTGGCTTGCACTCATTCTCACAAGGATGGGAATTACTGTCATGGACGTCATGCTCAGTCACCAAGAATCGTCCTTTCCTTCAAAGGTCATTTGTTATACAGCAGGTGCTTAACAGGAATAGTTCAAGGCACGGGGGCCACAGTTGTGAACAAAACAGACAAATCTCAGAGAGTTTACATTATAGGAGGTGGAGAGAGAAAATAGTAAATAGACAGACGTATAACTTGTCCAATAGTATTAAGCAGTGTGGAGAAAAATAAAGGGGAGGGGTGGGCAGATGGGGTGCCACTGTGAACGCAGTGGCCAGAATGTCACCTCATCAGAAAGGGAGAAGCCAGAATGCAGTGTGGGAAGAAGCCATGCAGGTCGCTGGAAGGAAAGCAGTTCAGCAGAGGCAACAGCAAGTACAAAGTCCTTGAGTAGCGAGGTTGCTTGGCTTATTTCAGGAGAACAAGAAGGCTAGCGTGGCTAAATGTAGTGAGTGAAGAGAAGATGCTAGAACATGAAATCATAAAGTCTGCTGTGGACCAGATTATGGGAGAATTCCTTGGCTATGGTAAAAAAAAAAAAAAAAAAAATTGGACTTTGGTCAGTGAGAAATCATAAAGTCTGCTGTGGACCCGATTTTGGGGGAAATTCCTTGGTATGGGAAAAAAAAAAAAAAAAAAAAATTGGACTTTGGTCAGTGAGATGAGGAGTTGTATCGGTTAGTGTTTGCTATGTAACAAGTAATCCTGAAACTTTGAGGGTTAACATGACAAACATATTTTTTGCAGTTCTCTGGGTGGACTGGGGTATTTCTTCTCATCTGGGTTGGCTCGGCTGGGGCTACAGGGTCTGGGATGGCCTCGCCTGCACATCTAATTGGGTGGTCTGCTGTCGGTTTGGGGAGCGTCCGTGTGGCTCACGTTGTCCAGCCGGTTAAGCCAGGCCCGTTCATAGGATGGTGGTTGCAGGATTCCAAAGAGCAACAAGAAAGGGCAAGCCCAGTGCACAAGCACATTTTAAATTGGCCGAAGCAAGTCATGTGGCCAAGGCCAGAGTTAGAGAGAGGACCACCCGAGGTGTGGAGACTGGGAGGAGAATTACAATGGCCACGTTTGCGAATAGTCTACCGCAGAAGCACTGGAGGGTCTGGACCAGAAAAGTGACATTATCTGATGCATAGTTTGAAAGGCACTATTATGACAATAAGCATTTTGTGAAGGGCGAATATAGCCAGATGGGAGGACGTAGCCAGGCTGTGGACCACTGGAAAGCACTGGTGTTTGACTGACCACAGAGTCAGAGGCCCAGAAACTCATGACGTTGTCTGGGCTGAAGCTGCCACTGTCAAGAGGAGGAACAGTGCCACACACCCTCTGCCCCCACCTTCCCGGTATTTCAGCAAAAGCTTTCTCTCCACCTTGCCAAAGTGGCCTTTCTTACATCCCTGCAGGAATGGCCTGGAAACCGCAGTGTAAGTAAGTGATAACAGGATGAGTGGGGAAGAGCCTCCAAACCACTCCCCTGTTCTCCTAAGTGGAGGTGGTTTCTAATCACCAAGAACTTGGTAGTTACGGGGGGAACAAACCATCGAGGGACTGAAACGATCCCTGATAACAAAACCTCTTAAGGTGAAATTAAGTGACAGTCATTTTTCTTTTTCTTTCTCTCTTCAACAGAAAATACGATGCTGGCATGCTAATTGCGTGAGACAACTCGGCCCGCAGACAGCCACAAAGCACAAAAACAAAACAAAACTCAGAGAAGAAACGAGAATGGTGTTTTCCTGGCGTCTACACGAAGCGCTTTATTTTTCCTCTAGATTGCTTTTCTAAAAAAACAAAACAAGACAAAAAACAAAACCGAAACAAACATTTAAAGGAACAGGACAAAAAACTTCAGGTGATACTATTCAAGCATGTTCTTTTATTAAGCGTAGGATGAGAGGAACAAGAGGACATTGAAGCAGGATGCTGAACGGACACACTGAGGGGCTGTGAACCTCCGCGACGGCGTTGTCTCCCGAAACTGTGAGTGAAGAATGGGGGGAACAGCTTTTTATCCCCCGTCCCCAAAATATCCCGTAAGGGAGCAAGACTTCCTTTCCTGCCTGTCAAGGTATCTAGGGAATGATTTGCAAAATTTGTTTGTTATAATCGCTAAAGAATCTTTTGTACAGCTCTGGCCAGGGAGTCGGTGGACCAGTACTTGGCGACCCAGTAATTGTGTCTATCCCACCCATTTCTAAGTGTCACCTCCGTCTTGGCTGGAACAAGGTTCAGAGGGTCCTCTCCCCAGTAGTTGCCAAGCCCACTCGGACTTGATCAGGCTGAAGGAAAACGGTTATCTCCTGGATCAGTGCAGCGAAGGATAAACACTGGCTTTTTTCTTCCCTAAGTAAGAAAAAGCCAGCTCCTGGCTACAGTGTGGCCACGGGGGCTGTGGCTGGGGCCGGGGAGTGGGGCCCCAGGCTGGCCTACGTGGTGAGGACGGCTCGTGCTTCTACCGTGAGACGAAGAACCTACCGAGCAGCTAAGCTTCACTTTCAAACAGGCCATCACCAGGGGAGCAGAGGGGCCCGAGCCTAACCCAGCCCCAGAAGAGACGTATTGTCCCTTTACCCCCAGAATTCCCTGCTTCCCATTGGTACCTAACATTTTTCGCTGTGTTGTGACGACTCTCATATCCTTGACTCTGGCGGATCTGGGTCGGAGGGACACGGGAAGCCCTGGGATGATAAGGTGCAAGGGGTCCGGCGTTAGCAGTTACGCCGGAGCGCTCGCGCGCGGGGGGCAGGGGTTCTCATCCTTGCCGAGCGCCCGCTTAGCCGGACGGGCTGCCGAGTCCTTCCTGGATCAGCCTCTCGCTGAGCGCCCACAGGGCCCGGGCCGTGTCTGCGCTCTGGGCTTCCGTCGAGGGAACGCAGCGGCAGCAGTTGTTGAAGTACATCCCTCCCAGACCCTCCAGTTCCGGAGCGGCAGCGCAGTAGACGGCGGTGGCGGCTCCTTGTTGCTGGAAAGCAGAGAACAAAGACCACGGAACGTTGTTTTTTTTTTTTTTTTTTTTTTTTTTTTAAAGGAAAGAGGTGATGGAATGACTTTCTCCTAACTGGGAATGACCAAGAGTCTCTCCCCACCTGGTTCAGATGCATCTGGGTCTCAGCACGGCCGAGGGAACTGAACTCAAAGCACGTGACTGTAAAAGGTATGATGGGACCATCCTGGGAAAACGAGTTCATCAACTCCGCTCGTGAAGCCAGTGTGACTTTTTACACCTCACATAGGAAAAGGCTTTGAAAACAGACACGTCTACCCGCTAATCACATCAGAGGTCACTTCTGAGCAACGAGAAGAAGATGGGATCCTTTTGAACACGCGAGAACAAATTCATCCAACTTCCTGACTTCTCAACGCATAATGTCAGTCATTTGACACCGAGAAGTTTCTAGGAACTTCTCTCGGAACTAAACCAACCGCTCTAATCACGGCCCATCAGGTAGAAAACCAAGCGGGACTGGTGCCAGATTTTTCCTTATCCCTTGCCCACGGGGCTGCTAGAGGAAGGGTTTGTGATGCTATGTTAAAACGTTTGAGACACACGTATACGCGTATTCCCCGCCATCACACGTGCCTCATGCAGACACAAGACACGTTTGTGAGTTTATCCTTATCCTGGAAACCTTTTTATAAGTGTCATACTCAGCCCATACGTGCGATGGGACAGTGGCTTGGGGGGCCATGTCCTCCGAGCCCCCTTCAAAATGCACGTTGTAATGAGTGCAATTGATCACTTCCGATGGACCTTTTGAGTAGCGGTTGGCGTTGTGGCCAGGGATGTGTGTGCCGATGGGGTACCATATCATCCGGGCCGACACGATACTGTCAGGGATGCTGGAGAGAGGGCAAGAAATCACTTTGCTTTGCAAGCCGTAATTAAAAATAATTAATAGGCTGGCATTCACAGGGAGACACCGTCGGCACGGCTCTCATTTAAAACCAATACAGTTTATCTGGCGTCTTATGATTATTTATTTGCTGCATCAATTAATTATCAGTTGATTGATTGATAGAGAAGCGGGGTGGGAGGGAGAGGAGAATGGAGAAAGATGACTGGGGATAAGGTCACCATTAGGAAAACATTAAGGACCTCTCATTGAGAGGGAAATGAGTTTCCGTCCCCACCCAAGAGCTCACTCTTTTTCTCCCCCTACAGGGTTTAAATTGTGCCCAAGCAGAGAGCTTACTGGAGAGCACCCCGCCCCCCCCACCATAGGGTTTGGTTTGCATTCACCATGGTGGTTTCGTATAAACCATCGGGAGCCGAGGTCATTCTGAGAATCGAGGTCTCAAGGTATTATCGTTTGAGGAAAGTGCTATAAAGCAGACTTGGGGTTTTTGTTGCAGGGGGGCGGGGGGACATTTATTGAATTTGTCTGAAAACCAAATGGTCACATACATTGAAGTGACATGCTTGTGCAGAGGAGGGGGGCGTGGAGTGGGAATGGGATACCTGAGTTCTGATAATAACGGGCTGCTTGACTGTATTGGACAAGACCCTTTGGTCCAAAATTTGAACCCCTGACGTGACTTGGCTTTAACGAAATAGTAATCGGTGTGTTATTTCCCCAGCCCTGTCACCCGTGCCCACTCCCCAAACAGCCAGTGGTTTCTCTTCTTGGGTTCACCTGTTTCTTTTCAAATTGATGTGTGTGGCTCGGGTCTCATGGACATGAGCCCACGTCATCCAAATTTCCTTTCACTGAATTATTATTCCTACTAACCCTTAGCTTAGCACATTTATCTAACGAAGTTCCAGTGGCTTATCTGACTCCCCTGCATCCCATGTGGGGAAAAAGGCAAGCAAAGCGCCTCTACAGACGGATGGAAGAGTTGAGATGCTCATCTCGCCAGCCCAGGCAGATATCATCTTGGCCTCAATTCTTAGCAGATGTCAGGGGGAGAGGGTGTTTTGAATAATTTTCTGGATATCTGTTTTCGATTTCCATTTTACTTTGCAACTGCCCAAACCACCAAAGAAAGAGTGGTCAGGGCCCTTGGCATCAGCTCTCGGGTGGTGCGAGAAGCCAGTCAGCTCATCTCTAGATCGAGGCTCCCTCAACCCCACCCCAGAGCGGTGACAGTATCAGCATTCATACATCACAGCAAACTGGCCTCTCACAGCTCCACCAGTCCTGGGAAAAGATCAAAGTTGGCCACTTGGGAAAGCAACAAACGGAATTCTTCCAAACCCAGTGTAATCTTTTGCTCCTCTGACCTTCTAAAATGATACCACGCTGCACTCTCTTGCATCGTTGGAATGGTATTTTTGCAGAGAAATTCTGCGCTTACATTGATTCAGAATCCAGTTGATGAGGGAGCCGGGGGGGCATGCATTTTCTCTCCACGGAATGTGAACGCAATCGCAATCGACCTCATTTCACGTAAACCACCGCTTGGCCACCATGCTGAAAACCGTAAAGTTGAGTAAAGCCCAGTCTTTTATCAAGAGCTGGCCTTGATTCCTTTGCCACTAGGCTCAGGGTGATACACAATTTAAATCTCATCACCAGCGGTGCTGACTCTGTAGAAGAACACAGACAGCAGGGCACCTGAAAGCAAAGACCACCTTTTCCACTCCGAAGAAGATCAACTGGGCACAACATCTGGCAGAGGAAGACTGGCCCGTGAGGTAGTGACAGCATCTTTTCGTCCCAAGCCCACGACCCTTTCGGCTTCTCAGGGAATGCTCTTTTCAGCTGCACCCATGGCAGCCTCTGAGTGACATCTTTTATGATCAGATGGGATGACGGTTTAATAACAGGTTCTAATTTTGGGCTCATCAGCTTTTCGGCCTATCAATCACCAGAATGAGATAGAGCCACATTAGGAACTCTCATTAGTAAATAAGCTGGTACTGCTGATACAAGATAAAAACATTTTTAAACTGATAGAAGAAAAATTTTTTAAAGAGCTCTTTCATCACCATCAAATGACTTTCATGCCACTTGGCGGGGGGGGCCTCCGTCTGTAATGCAGAAAAAACGAAGGCGCCCTATGAAGGGAATGATGTTAACAGCTCTGGTATAAAATATCTGCTTACTGACCCGTCGTGATAAGATAATAGCAATATCTCGACATATAAACCCTAGCTGGAGCTGTGGGGTCCCCTCAGTGATTTTTTTTTTTTAAGAACAAATTCACGGGAAGCCTGGAGGTTGCAGGCCGTGGCTGATCGTGGGAACTGGGGTGGCGCCTCTGTCCTGTAGCAGCGGCGGGGAGTCGGGGCGTGGATCACACGGGGCTGAGGATTTCTGGGAAGCCCAGTAGGATCGTTCATCACGCCCGAGTGCCATTTCTGATTTGGTCAAACATTTGCAAGCTGCCCAAGGAGAACTACGCCATCAATCTTGATCGCGTCTGTAAAATTACCCAGGATTCTTGTTTGGGATTAAGTTAAGAGCACCTGGGTAATAAGGGGGTTCATCATTCTCTTGCAGAAATCATTTGTCAGATGAGCAGCACAATCTTCAACTACAGCAAGGTGGGATTTAGAAAGCAGTTACTGTTCATTTATCGTTGGGGCCCTGAGATCTAAATCATCCATCCTTCCAAAGCCCTTGCTTGGGATGAAACGGTGACGTAGCCGCGTTTCAGCAACACTGACTTGATAACCACTAGCGCTCGATTTGCAGCTGTCCGCACGGACTCCAAATGAATATTGACTCTTTGCAAGAGAAAGGTACAGGGGTTTCTGATCAACAGTCCAGGCTTAAGGAAAAATCCACCCACATGTTAATTAATATTTGTAATGCATTGGTAGGTACTCTAATGTAACTTACGTTTTAATAAGGACACGTGTTACACCATTATGTTTAGTTTTCAGGTTTCTCTACTTTACTTTTAAAATGCATGCTGCTTTAAAAAAGAAAGAATAAATTCCTGTCTTAAAATAGATTTAACTCTGAGACACATAAAAACGTAGACACGCTACCATGGGATATCTGTGTATTCGGTGATTTTGAGAGTAGCAGATGTTCTAAGATTGCTTTCCTACAGACACGTCGGTAGCAGGACACTGCACGGCAAATGTTGAGTGAAGCAATCTGTGCAGAAAGTGGAGTTGAGTCAGGGAAGGCAGCACAGAACTTACGCTGGACTTGGAACGCCAAGGGCAGGGAAGGAGAAGTTCCCTTCTGGAAGCGGGCAGTGATGACTGTGCTGAATTCCCGGGACAAAGAAGTTGGCAGGTGTCACAGGAAGAGAAGACAGGTGCCTCTTCGAACCCTCAAAGCTTTCCCTGTTACTCATCTGGGGTCTGTGAGGCAAAGCAAACAATTTCCAAACGCAGAACTGATGCAACGCCCCGGCGGGTACAGCAGGATCATTTATCCCGGAGCCTTGGTGGAGATGGGGCAGTGAATGCAGGTGCCATTGGCGGGACAGATGGCCGCCCTCTCAGTCTCTTCATGTCTCCCAGTAACCCTCCCCAAAGAGAGTTTTCAGCTACCCTACTGGAAACGTGCGACGCGGCGTCTCAGGGTTCATCTCCCGAGACCGGGGTGCTTGGAGCACAGCTGTTCCTCAGCAATAGGACGGTTTAAAGCTCTGATTTGAGAGAAAAAAAACAAAGCAAGCTGCTCCAAAAGGTTGCGTGTTCCCCACGCACCATCTGAGAACAATCTTTTCAGCCGACAGGTGAGCCACATACTCTCTTTGTTAGTTCACAGAGCAGTGCAGCTTATGCAGGCGTGAGGCTCAAGGGCCTCCCTGCTCGTGTGACCACAACCAACCCCTGGCCCTCCTGCCTGGGTGTGATCAATAAACATACCAACTTCCGCCAAAACGATGCGAGACGGGAGATGACAGAGAACGTGCCTCAAAAGGACCCTTTTCCTCCACGCCGTCGAGCTTTTCTAGTGAGTCGTTGCATACGGGGACTGGCTAGGTGGTGACGATGGCCAGCATCTACTGAGAGCTTGCCGTTCCTCTGGCACCGTGCAGAAAGCTTTGGAAGCACCATCATTCTAACCCGCACACAGCTCTACCAGCCAGGGACGATCATTATCCCCATTTACAGGGAGGCCTACTTAGTACCAGAGCTCAAAAGCAACTCGTCCAAAGCCACACAGAGCATCACACAGATTGACCCTCCGGAATCCATGCCAGATGCAGTACAAAACCTCCTTCCCAAACTTGCGACACAGATTTGCAGGCTGCCCGTTCCCTGTGCTTGGCTGAAGCTACCTTAGCAGCCGTCGTCTTTCCCTTCTCAGCCAGGCCACGTCCGGCCACGCTGTGGCCGGCAACTAAATGGATGGGCTGTACGTTTAAAATTTTTAAGAAACGGGCTGTCATGTGCTCACCTGAGAAATGCTGGGAGGAGATTTTTCCCGTTGTTGATTTAGGCAGTGAACTAAATGGAAATTATGTCCATTTGGATTAACAAACATGAAGACCCAGCGCCACCTCAAAAGATCCAATGGCAAGTGACCCTTAACAAAACCATCACCTGATTCAAAATGCCACCTCCAGGTGCCAGATGTGGCCAGCTGTGAACCTACTCCTCTTGGACGATCGACTTTTTTTCAAAGCGTGAACGGAAGCACATCAAAACCAGTGAAACCCCGGGCAGTCTCCATCTTATAAATTCACACACGTGTACCGTGAATATGGCCTTTTGGAGGATAGTATCTGACATGTTACATCAGGTTTGCAGAGGAGACTTAGCCACCTCCCTCTCCTGCCCTCCCCCCACTTAATTCCTGAGAAATTAATTCCTGCAAATTCCTAAGAAGTGATTCCTACAAAGGCGCCAAACAATATAGGCTTAGGTACCTGCAAATACTTCTTGTAGATAGAGTAATCTAACTTTCTTCATAGCCCTCGGGAGTTTTGCTAACTCACAGGCTGTTCTTAGCATTTATTACAGAAGGGAAATCCACTCCATTTCTCAAGTAGAAAAAGGGAAGAGGGTCAGGAAAGCGGATATTTGTTTTTAACTGAGGAGGCTGGAAAAGTCTTCGAGAACGTTCTGGAGAATCCATTTAGATCACATGCAGATCTTAGCCTGACGGAAGAGAATGTGTACCTACCACCATGGGTTAGGATATTTACCTGCTGCCTCAGGCAAAGAGTTTCTCTGCTCAAGAGGATCACATACGTGGAAAGCCTCAGAGGTTCCTTTTCAGCTGACTGTCTCTCCCGTGGCAGGTAAAGGAGGACCATTCCCTGGGTGACCCTGGGACACGGGGTTCGATGGCAGTGGCTCTGAAGGAGAGCTAAGCCATGGGATATGCCAGTGCATCACCATCAGCAGTGCAGCGGGTCCTGGCACAGGACACAGCCCCACAAAGTAGACGGCAGTTGGAGTGAGAGGTGTTTGAGGGGCACACGCGGGACAGAGCTTTCACAGAGCAGATGTGCACACGTCTTCGCTGGGAGAGAATCACGATGACATGCAGGCTTTCTGACTTGCACTTGAGGCACCGCAAATATTATGCCCCCAAATCCACATCAGGCTACAAAGACCATGCTAGTCTCCTTGACAAAAGCCATGAATCTCTAGCAAGACCATTAAGCAGTTTGAAGAGACTGACTTGAAGACCGGGGCAGATTGAGTTGGAAAGTCAGGAGGACGGTGGCTGTGATGCTCTGAGAAATCTTTGTAGGAACAAGCCCAGGGACCAGTAGGTTCAGGATGGAAAGCTGGAAAGGACTTTTAAAGGCAGAAGAGCCTATTTGTCTTTGCCGGCCTCAGGTTTGGGGGAGGGGTAGGCAGACACTCCCGACCATCCAAACCGACCATCCAAAGAGGTCCAGAGCCATATTTGTTCCGGACAGCAGGGCTCCAGAGGATTTTTGCTTAGGCTCAGGGCAGAGTGGCCCTGGGAGGTTTTCAGGACTGTGTTTTCAATGGGCTGAACTGTTCTGAGCTTTCCCTTGACATGAATGAGGCCCTTTTCATACCCCCTTTGTGTTCCAGAATTCTTGCCATAAACATGGTTGCCATAAACATGGCAGGGGTTCCATGACAGATTGATGGCTGGTCTCAAAAGAGTGAAGGTGGAACATTTAGCATGATTTCATCGTCCTGAGACCTGCTGTTATTTCTAGACGTGCTCTGGTGGAGTGGCAGTCCTCCAGAGGAGGGAAGGAAAAAGGAATGGCTAAGTACAGGCCAGGTGGGTGACATCATTCATGCCTGTTCTACCTTCCTTTTGTGCCAAAGATGTTCTAGAACTGATTGGGCTGGAGGGACGGACGGTCTCATTAAAAATAAGAGGAGAAGACGTTGTTACACCTGTAACAACATCTCTGTTAGAGCCATGAAAGCATTCCCTGGGCATTCTGTGCCGATGCTGCCTGGGGGGGGGGCCCACGTTGCTTTTCAGGTAGGGAGTTGTCTGGCTGGGCTGGAAAACTGCACTGGGATATCCACTCTTCCACGGGTTACTTTGAAATGGCTAAGGAGAAGGATCTTAGAAATGTGCCACCAAAATAAGCATCATCCTTCCACCTGGGACAAAGCCGATGGCCCATTCCTGGAATATTCCAACCCGGCCACCTGGACACTAGTTCCGAAGGACTACTGAGTGTTCCTCAGAGCTCGAAGGAGGCGTTTAGCTTGTGTTCATTTGAAGCGTTTTTACTTCTTTAACCTCGGTTCTAGCTAGCTCTGTATACTGTATATAAACGTATGCCTCTGTATTTGCCATGTATACTGAAATAAACCTGTAACGTTATCGCCAGGCAGAATGAATGGGTTCAGTTCTAATATAACGGTGCAAAGCAAATCTTCCCAGTACAAGTGAAACAGACAGCTTCCCCCCTTCCCTTCTTCTGCACAGAATCGCACCACCGAGTTGGCCCTGCCACGCTGGCTCTTTTAGAAAACCATAGGGCTGACCATTTCTGTGAGCAGGCGAACCCCAAACAAGCAAGCTGTTTGTTGCCATTGTTAAGCTGGACGGTTCCTTTACACCTATAGGACACAGAGAGACAGTCTACGACCTAGTACCGAAAAGGCACTGGTGATGGGGGGATAAAACCCACAGGGTCTTCTCTGATGAGGCCACGTGGCCTCGTGGTAAGATATTCACGAACTCTTGACTCTTTCAGCAGCGAATTAAGAGAACGGAATCTGCAATGATCAGCTCTCACAGGCAGGCCGCCCTCCTTGTCCAGCCACACTGTTTCAAGTCAAGGACGTCTGCGTTAGGTTTGTGCCTTTTCATAGAGGGCTCTCTGCGAGGGATCATTTCTCAGGCTCAAAGACGCTGGCCTGTTGATATTTCATTTAGAACGTACTGCGGAGAGCGTCTCATTTCTATTACTTCCATAATTAACGGGGAGAGCTTAGGCACTGCCTTTGCACAGACAGACAGATCTCGTCACAGTGGTCGATGGGTAGAGGAGAAACAGTAGCTATTTCATTCACCAGCAGCGTGTGGCTAGTTAGTGGGAAATGATCACGTATGCTGTTGCTTTAATTGTCAGGGTAAATAATTCTGCCTCGGTGTAAGGGAACATTTTAAAGCACTTCGTGCAAATAGACTAGAAACAAAACACACACACACACACACACACACACACACTTACCTTGATTATGCAACACCTTAGCATAGAAAGTTACAAAGGTATGTCTTTTTTTAAAATTGCATTCTATCGTGCAAATATTCTCTAAATATGCATGTGCTGACTACTCATCATCTACTGTATTTTAGGAAATACAATTAGGCCGCCTTTCTCTTCTCCTGTGTAGACTGTAAATACCTGTAGATCTTTCTCTTGCTTCCTTATGTAAATATATGTAAATACTAACAAGCTCTGCATGCTGATATTCTAGGCAATTTCAGGTACTTTTATAATCTGAAGGCATGTACTTGAAGTGGTTTGTTAAAAGGAAAAAAAAAAAAAAAAAAAACCCCACCTCTCTCAAACTCTTGAAAGCTGAATAGAAATTAAAGATTTCTTCCTAGACTGTTGTGGTTTCTTTTGTTTGCCTTCTCCTCTCTCAACAGGGCCCCCCCACTTAGGCTCCCTCACCTACTGCCAGGGAAGGGACACCTGGGCATCCACCGGACCCAGGAACAGTGGCTGAACTGTGTGGTTTGGGTTTTTACACACTTTCCTTTGGTTTCTCTAAACGACTTCTAGAATCTTCAGGAATCGGGAGTAAAAATAATAATTCCTATCTAATCTATTGTTCCCCTACTACGTACCAAGCACAGGACTCGAGGCTTGACGAAAGGACCCTGTCTGTCAGTCAGTCCGTCACTCCCGTTTCAAAGATGCAGAAACTGAGTCACAGCCAGATGAGCACGTGCCTAAAGTGACAAAACCATTAAATGCCTCTCAAACGCCAATTCTTTCCTGTACACCAAGGGGTCAGTAAGTAAACTTTTTCTGCAAAGGGTGACAGAGGAACTATTTTAGGCTCTGTAGGCCCTATGGTCTCCGTCACGTCTACCCACAACTAACTACTCAGACCTGCCACTGCTGTTCTGAAAACAGCCACAGACAACACATACCCCAGTGAACATGGCTGTGTTCCAATAAAACTTTATTTACAAACACCTCTTCCCTACACCCAAAGCTCAGTAACTCTTCCACAGACCATTACCCTTTCCCTTTCGAATACGTTTATGTGTTTGTTTGATGGGGAACTCATTTGATCAACTGAAAAGTCTCCATCTCTTCCTTGTATGTAGCAACACTGTATTTGCAGAAGCCATGAAGTATTTAGGGGAGCAAAAATGAAGACCCTCGACCTTATCAATCAAACTCTTCCTCAGACAAATCTCACTGCCAGGTTTCAATTTAGTTATCTTTCGTTTTCATAAATGGGGATGGAGGGAAAAAGTATGAAAGGCTAAGGTAAAAAGAAAGAAACCAAGCGACACTCACTCTTCAGTGAGGGGAAGGAGGCCATTACCTCAGGTATCTATGGAAACCAAGCTGCACGTAAACTTTTTAATGGTTGGGAAACAGCGTTGGCTTTTGAAGGTGTTTTTCCCAAGTACGATGCTTCGGTGTAAATGCGTTAAATCGACAGTTTCCTTCGGGACTTTTTTATTGAAGTTTCCAAACTAAATTTCATGGCACAAGGAACTCTCTGGGGCCCTTGAAGAATGCTGCAAAGTTAGTTAGGGCTTTAGAAAACTGAGCCAGCTCTGGCGTCCTGTACAAATCCAAGCCAAGTCCCCTGTAGAGCGAGCGAAGACGCAGCCCTGACTGCCTGTAGTTTTCCCTTTTTAAAAGGCCCCCTGCAGTCACCTGGGGATGGGAGAGAACCTTTCTAACCTCAGCTGAACAAGAATCAGTATCATCATCCCTTGAGTCGTGAAGAGAAATGAGAATAAGGAGTGGTAAGAGGAAAGATCCGGCTATTTTTGCAGATCGGGTGGCAGTGTGGGATGGTGGTAAAAGCCCAGGAGCCGAAGTCTGAGATACGTGAATTCGAGTCCCGACTTTGCCACCTGGCAGCTCTGTGACAAGGCACTGAGCCTCGGTCTCCCCATCTACGAAATGGACATGGTAACAGCCCCTTCACCGGGTTCTTGGGAAGACTGGTTGTAACATTTGGAGATTTCCTGAGTACACCATAGATACTACTTCAATCCTGGCTACAAGTCCTTTTATTAAACATTGGAAGGAGGAAGCATACAGACCAAAATAGCTCATCTGTCCTTCATTTGAGGGACTTAAAAGTAGGCGGGGGGGGGGGGTGGACATTTCTACCTTCTAAGCAAAAAATTCAAGAGGCAGTCACTTTTCTCACCAATCTTTACCCAGCATCTCTGGGTACCAGGCTAGCCATGGATTCCACTGCTCTTCCGCTCCCCCGACCACAGCAACCAGAACCAAGTTCACAGCCATGAAACTGGGGCACTGACATCTGAACGACAGCCACAGTCATGTAGTAAGCACTGTAAAATTCCAGACCCTGCCCCCTGCCCTGGCCCTTTATACATATCTACTCTAAATCTCCCCATATCCCTGGGCAATGATTCCTAAAAAGGGATGGACAGAATGAGAAGGGAGCAGGTGCAGTTGTTGTTTTCTGTTTAAGCGCGGTATTCCTTAAAAAACTAAAAACAGAGTTGCCATATAATCCAGCAATCCCACTCCTGGGCATGTATCTGGAGAAAACCATAATTCAAAAAGATACACGCACCCCAGCGTTCACTGCAGCACTATTTACAACAGCCAAGACATGGAAACAACCTAAATGTCCATCGACAGAGGAATGGATAAGGAAGATGTGGTACATATATACAATGAAATACTACTCAGCCATGAAAAAGAATGAAATAATGCCATTTGCAGCCACATGGAGGCAACTAGAGATTATCATACTAAGTGAAGTAGGACAGAGAAAGCCAAATACCACGTGATGTCATTTATATGTGGCATCTTAAAAAAATGATACAAACTTACCCACAAAACAGAAACAGGCTCACAGACTTCAGAAACAAACTTATGGTTACCAAAGGGGAAATGTGAGGGGAAGGGGTAACTTAGGAGTTTGGGATTAACAGATACATATCACTGTATATAAAATAGATAATCAACAAGGATCTCCTGTATAGCACAGGGAACTCTACTCAATATTCTGTAATAACCTGTAATGGGAAGAGATTCTGAAAAAGAGTGTTTCTATGACTATGTATAACTGAATCACTTAGCTGTACACCTGAAACTAACACAACATTGTAAATCAACCATTCTCCAATATAAAATAAAAATGAAATTTTTAAAAAGTGCAGTACAAATGTAGAATCTAGGTGTTGGGTAGATGGGTGGTTGCCACATCTTTCAAATTTCAAATGTTCTATTTGAAAACTTTTGTAATAAAATGTTAGAAAAATACATGGATCCATCCCTGTGGGGTATTAGCCCCATTTTACAGAGGAGAAGACTGAGGCACAGAAGTGGTCTGGACTGGCCTCATGTCCTCCACCTGGTAAGTGGTGACATCCTCTTTGAAATCCATGCCCGGCTGGCTCCAGTGTTGCTTCTATGATGGGCCCCTATGCATCTCTGTTACACCTTGTAGGGTCAGTTAACCCCGTCTCTCTTATTCCACTGGTTGAATTTTTGCCTCAAAGCATGAAAACTGGTTTTCTCACACCCTTCCCACCAGGCAGGCAAGATCTTGGGGCCTCCAACTCAGAGCCCAGAAATCAATTAGCTCAACAGCAAAAGTGACCCGTGTATGCATGGATGTAAATTTGTATCCATTCACCTGGTGGCTGTTTAATTTGGCTTTTGATTCTAATGCAGCTCCTGAAGACGTAGGGTAATTCTCACTCACTGAAAACGTGCCGCCAGGTTCAGAAATACTGATGCCCTCCCCCCCCGCAGCACGTTGACAGCGCCTGTGATTTGGACCCAAAACTCCGAGAGAGGGGGACGGGCAGGCTGCGTGGGAGACGCGCGCAGTGAAAATCAAGCGGCTGCCTGTGGTTGGATGCGGCCCCAGGCAGCAGGCAAGGGCTGCCGGCGTCTGGGCTCCAAGGGATGCTTGGATGGGAAACTCTCTGGCCGGACCTGTCCTCCAGCTCCGACTCCCCGCTTCTAGCTGTGCCAAGTTCCACATTCCGAATTTGAGCAGCTAAAAGACACCTTCAGCCCGATCCCGACGATTTCGCAAGGGGGCCCAGGCGGCCCGTTCAGCAGCCCCGCGCTGTTGCCTAAATGCAGGTGTAAACTTTTCTATGGGTCAGGAACTCTCCCCCTAGCCGACCCACCTCTCCCGCTTTGCCTTCAAACCCCGGGAGAGATGAAACCTGCACACCACCCTCCATTCGGCGTTCCCTCTAGAAACTCGCCAGCCACCTGCCCCGGCGCCTCCCCTTTCGCCATCGCCCAATCCAGGCACAGTCACTCCAGTCACCTTCCAGCCCCTTAATCATCTCCCTGCCAAACCCATCCTGAGTCCTTCATGTCTCGGCCAGGTGAGTATGAGACCCGACAGCCGCCTTAGGGAGGGTTAGTCCGGCCCTGACTGTAATAGCCAACGACAGCAACAAAGCGGTACTGCTCCACGGTAACGGCTGCTGCTACCGAGAGCCTGCCCCGTGCCGAGGGCCCACTGTGACCACTGACCCTCACGACCACCGCACCAGGCGGGTATTACTGTCGAGGCTATAAGGGAGGTGAGGTGACTCACAGCCGGGTGCCTGGGAGGTGACGGAGCCGAGATCCAAACCGGGTCTGTCTTGGTTCAAAGCCCCTGTTCTCGTTCATGGCTAATGCCTGCTCCGACCCCCATACCCCGTTCACTGCAGGGCGTCCTGGGATTATGCGTAAACATGCAAACGTACCCCCATCGGGCTAGGTACCTATTCCCTGCCTGGCCGTGTGCCTGTCCACAGAGCCTCGGGGACCTTCTTCCTCGTCTCTGAGCTCCACGTCTTGGTCCTCCGACCCCTGGCTGCTGGTCCAGCGTCCCCAGGTCTGGGGGCACCATTTCTGCCTGCGTGTGGTTTTGGACAATACCCCAGAAGGGGTCCGACGCCCCTCCCCTGCCCTGTTCCTCTTCTGCAAAATGCTTCTCGTGCAAAGGAGAGTTCTTGGGAGCCGGCAGGGCCCGGGTTTATGGTTGGGCGTTTGTGGGCTGTCTGGCTGCATCCCACCAGGGCGGGCTCACCACCAGCCAACTGCAGTTAAACTCTCCTGCCCTCGCAGTTCAGAGAAATGCCGACCTCAGGACCACGGGGGACACCGAGGGACACCTTGGTCTGCTTTCTCTTCCCCCCACTCTGGCTGCCACACCTGATGGGATTCCTCCTCTCACAATTGCCTGGCTTGTAAAAAGGAAGATGCATAAATGAGTTGGTAGCTACCAAGCCAGGTGTCAGCGGGGATACAGCCGGTGGTGTAGCTGGCCGTGAAACTGTCCAGGTGGATGAAAAACCTGTCCTCTACCATCTGTGCCCTCTGGATTCCTAATCGAATGACTTTACGAGGCAGTGCCCTAATGTATGAACCCCACACGGGGCGTGGATGCCTTCTCTCGCACTTTCTAGGTGCTGAGCCCTACAGTTTTTGCTGAATTCTTGCCACAGCCCCGTGGAGGCATCATTATCCCCACTTTATTGATAGGGAAACTGAGGCTCAAGCAAGTGAAAAGACTTAGGAACAGATCATTCCTGTTCATTAAATTCTGATTGTGACGAGCATCCCTCAAGCTAAGGGATGCCTGTGCCTCTAACGCTTCCAGGGAGCGTCCACACTTTGCATCCACTCTCCCCAGTTACAGGCAGCGTCCTGAAGCCCACGGAGGCAAAGGTCAAGGGGCAAAGTGGCAGAGTCAGAGGCTGAGCCCAGTCGCTTGGACTCCAGACCCTACCCTGAGCACTGGAGCCAGGCTAAATGGGGATATGTTCACCATCCAAGGGCCGCAGGAGTATTCTTGCACATCTGTAGGTCAAGATTTTGCACAAGCTTCATAGTAGATGTAGATCTTTCCACAACAAGACGTAGCTAATACTTGAATGTAGTGCCAGGATCCAAACCCAGATCGGCCTGACTCCAGACCTCATGATTTCCCTGGCTCACTGGCAACTGTGCTCCCTATGAGTTCAGCAACCTTGAAAACAGCACACTTGTTGCCTTCGGTCCTTTGTACAACCAGTGGAATCCATATATGATGACAAAGAGACCCATCTTCCCTCAAGATGTCTCTCATTTAGGGACACGGGATCTGGGACCCTCCAGGGTTGTGGGTGGGAATAGGAGGACACAGGAAGAGGGAATGGAGACCCGGGAGGTAGGGTACCACGGAGAGGAGAATCCCACTCCTGGGCACATACCCAGACAAAACTCTAATCCAAAAAGATACATGCACCCCCTGCGTTCAAAGCAGCACTATTCACAATAGCCAAGACACGGAAACAACCTAAGTGTCCATCGACAGAGGAATGGATAAAGAAGATGTGGTACATATATAATGGAATATATATATTCCAATATAATGGAATATTACTCAGCCATAAAAATGAAATTATGCCAATTGCAGCAACGTGGATCCAACTAGACATCATCATACTAAGTGAAGTCAGAAAGAAAGACAAATACCATATGCTATCACTTCTATGTGGAATCTAAAATATGACACAGGGACTGCCCTGGTGGCTCAGTGGTTAAGAATCCACCTGCCAATGCAGGGGATAGTGAGAAGCCCAAAAACTGCAACAAAGACCCAACACAGGCAAAGATAAATAAATTAATTAATTAAAAGAAATAAGATAGAATGTGACACGAACCCATCTACGAAACACGGACATAGAGAACGAACTGGTGGTTGTCAAGGGGGAGGGGCTTGGGGGAGGGATGGAGTGGGAGGTTGGGGGGGAGCAGATGTGAGCTTTTATATACAGAATGGATAAACGACAAGGTCCTACTGTACAGCACAGAGAACTCTATTCAATATCCTACGATAGACCACAATGGAAAAGAATATTAAAAAAGAATATATATATATATGTATAACTGGGTCACTTTGCTGTACAGCAGAAATGAACACAACATTGTAAATCAACTATACTTCAATTAAAAAAAAAAAAAAAAGGATATGGGAGGGGGGAAAGGAGACCGGGTAGGTAGGGTACCAGGGAGAAGAGGGGACAGGGCCCCTCATGGGATTGGACATCTCAGCTATACTTCAATTAAAAAAAAAAAAAAAGGATATGGGAGGAGGGAAAGGAGACCGGGTAGGTAGGGTACCAGGGAGAAGAGGGGACAGGGCCCCTCATGGGATTGGACATCTCAGGACAGTGAACTGTTATTTTGCAGGTGTTAATGGAAGCTGGGCTTATACAGGCTCAGAATTGACTTCTTTGGTCCAGCATCACAAGCCTCGTGAGCGGAGATAACCCTCTGGTCATCCCGAACATAGAGTTAGGGCATGTGTTCTTAAGGTGAGGGTCCCTTGGTTCGGTCTGGTCACCGACAGGAGAGGGCGCGCAGAAGAGAATGGTGTGCGTTCACATCGCACTCCTCTGACTTTAGCGAAGGTGCCGAACATCCAAACTGCTTTTGGTTTCGTCACTTCCTCAAATGGACGCACAAACAGGTCCCTAACGATTACCCTGCCCGAGAAGAATCTGTCCTAGAACTTAGTGATGTCACCGTCCCCTCGATCAAAGAGAATATTTTAAACAAAGATAGCTCTACCACCCGCGTTAACCAAACCTTTTCCCTATGGGAGGAATAGCATTTTCAAATAAGAAACAGAAACCAGTGATGTAAGGAAAGGAAAAAGAATGAAATTTTCTTTTCCTTCTCAACTGAAATCCCTGACGCAGGTATATCTAGAATATCAGATGAACCCCACCAACTGGTTTTGCTCTAGGAGTCTGTGTACCACCACCTGGATGGTTTCCCAGGAACACGGCACTTCTCCGATCAGATGTAACTATTACCCCCTCTCAGGGCCGGCTCCTTTGTGAGGTACAAGTTCCTACCTTAGACGAGCTGACCTACCTTTCTAGCTTTCTCTCCTCCCTGCCCTCTGTCCTGCACCCCACTTACATGAACAGACTCTACAGTGAGAGAGACATGGCTTGCAGGTCAGCCTGTGACACTGTAGTGGATACTGTGGTGTGCAACCCAGAAGCCCATTCTGAGCCAGGAGGCACTCACTTCCCCAGCTGCTGGGCTGCTGTCTGCTGACGGCAGGATCCCTTCTTAGGAAGTGCCTTCAGCTAGAGGGAGCTGCCTTGCCCAAGGATGCATCCAATCCAGGAGGCAGCCACATCAACGACTGCCTGGTCTCTGTGTCCCAATTCAGGACATCTCTGCAGGGTCACCTCGGCTTTCGTCTCCTCGGCACTGGCTGAAGTGTCTGTGGCTCCTCCATCACAGCTCAGTCCTCCCCCGGCCCCATCCTGCTGGCCACGCTGCTCCCCTACAGGCGTGGATCCCCAGAGCACAACCGCACGAGCCTCACGCCTATCTCGGCTGTGGCGTTGGCCTCCTGGGGCACCCCAACTACAAGAAACGACAGCTGGGGGACTTTGAGACATACACTTAACCACTCTGAGCCCACTTCCTCATCTGTAAACTTGAGTTGCTGGTATACAGACAGCAGAATTTCGATAACTAGGTCAGACTGTGTATGTAGCGTATTTACACGGAGCTGGCACATTACGCTCGGCAGATAAAGGCAGGGTGGGCGTAGTGGAAGCCGTGGCAGCTGTCACGAACGCTCTCTGCCTGCGTGATCCCTGCTCATCCTTCAGTGTCGGGGATATGTCGTGGTCCCAGAAGCATAGATTTGGGGTGGGGGGGCGCCTGTGTAGACGTGGTAGATTCAACTCAGGCATTTTTATCGGCCCTCCCTCCAGAAACTCGATTACCAGTATACTAAAGGGAAAAAAGTGTTTAATTCAGCGATCGAGAAACATCCACAACAACAACAAAAAGCAGATGGAGAAGCGTGAACTCCTGACTCAGCAGAGTGATGCGTACAGAAGAGGAAGGCACGGAGCAATGCGCCAGCTCCCATCACAGGACTCGGGAACTAAGAGGATGGGGCAGAGGTTGGGAATGGGAGGAAGAGAACTGGGAAGGCTGGAGGCACCGTACGTGATGTCTGAGCAGAGTTCTCATACGGCGCAGGCGACAGCTCCCATCTTTACCAACTTCAGGGTCACCTCCCATGTGAGTCTCTACCAGACACCTCTCCTGACCTTAACTCTCCGTCCCGAATCCTATTACGTAGCTGGGTGTGTGCTGTCAGACTCCGACCTCATTGACATGGGTCCCTGGGCCAAGCCAGTGCCTGGCACACAGTAGGTAGCTAACAAAATATTTCTAAAGAGATGAATGGGTATCGGATCGAATATCCTTTGCAGGGCAGAGGAAAAGTAAATCAACAAAACTCAGTTGCTACATAAACACAATGAGTGGTCAAATTATTTCCTTTCCAAATTATTGTTGGTATGCTTTCAATACCGTTGTTCTCTGCAAGTTATGACTCACGGGAAAGCTACATTGATATTTTGCTTACGACTTGCCAGACACCGATCTAAGCTTGCTCTGTCTGTTTCAACACACACACACACACACACACACACACACACACACACACACACACACGTTTAGTCCTCGCAAAAACTCTGTAAAAGAGGGGCTTCCCTGGTGGCGCAATGGTTAAGAATCCGCCTGCCAATGCAGGGGACACGGGTTTTGAGCCCTGGTCCGGGAAGATCCCACATGCTACGGAACAACTAAGCCCCTGCGCCACAACTACTGAGCCTGCGCTCTAGAGCCTGCGCGCCACAACTGCTGAAGCCCGCGCGCCTAGAGCCCGTGCTCCACAACAAGA
>NC_041230.1:47726104-47735279 GCF_002837175.3 Physeter macrocephalus | reverse complement strand
TCTTGTTTATGGGCGAGTAATATTCCACACACACACACACACACACACACACACACGTTTAGTCCTCGCAAAAACTCTGTAAAAGAGGGGCTTCCCTGGTGGCGCAATGGTTAAGAATCCGCCTGCCAATGCAGGGGACACGGGTTTTGAGCCCTGGTCCGGGAAGATCCCACATGCTACGGAACAACTAAGCCCCTGCGCCACAACTACTGAGCCTGCGCTCTAGAGCCTGCGCGCCACAACTGCTGAAGCCCGCGCGCCTAGAGCCCGTGCTCCACAACAAGAGAAGCCACCACGATGAGAAGCCCGCGCACCGCAACGAAGAGCAGCCCCCGCTCGCCCCAACTAGAGAGAGCCCGCGCGCAGCAACGAAGACCCCATGCGACCGAGATAATTAGATAAATAAAGAAAGAAACCCTATGAAACAGATGTGTTACTATGCACCCCGTTTACAGAAAACTGAAGCACGGAGGGATTAAGAAACGTGCTCAGGTCGACACAATTAGGAAGTGGCAGAGCTGGGGTTCAAACACATGCCCTGTTACTCCAGGGGCCATTCGAGCACAGGAGGTGAGGAACTAAAGAGGATGCTTCTGCAGGTCCCGGGGAGCTTTCTCTCGCCCCTGAACGTGCTTTCCAGGCGCAGATTGCTGCGAGGCTCCTGGCGCACGGGGTTAGTTAGCTGTCGCCTGCAGACGTTTTTGGGGTGAAGGAGAAATAGGCTTGACAGCTGCTTCTGGACGCCTGTCTCTCTATAGCTGGAGAACTGTCCAGAGTCTGACGCCAGAAGGAGAGGAGACACAGTCTCGTGGAAGCCCCTGGCATCTTGATGTCACCTTTTACCCCTGGCAAACGGGTGATGCCAAAGGACTGCGCCCTCTACTAAGCAGAGGGCGTGGCCTGAGGAGATCAGCAGAGCCTGGTCCTGGGTAAGCGGACTCTTTTGGGAAAGAACTGACAGGTGCCTCATCCGCAGGGATTCTGTGGTAGGTTGTAGATCAGGTGCAAGAGTGAGCTCAGGTCCAGGTATTTAGAAGTTCAGCCACACAACTCCAGCTTCCCCCCAGATTCCAGCCCTTTGAAGAGGGGCTGGGCTTTGTAATCTCGCAACTATGAGTTCTTACAACCCTCCCAGGCACTAGCTCTTACCTCCCCTTTACAGGGCCCCCGTGGGTAGGCAATGGGTATGCGGGGGTACTAGAACTTGGATGTGACCTTTGCTCTAGCCCATTCTAGAGCCTGTGCTTTCTAGTCTGTATTTTGAGATTCCAGCAGAAAGCACCAGAAGAAGAAATGGAGAGCATTTGCCTTGACTCCGTATCAGAGAGGCTAGAGATGGCAGAAAAGTCGCAACCCTTCAGTGATTCCCAGCCACGGAGACCAACTTCTGTCCGCTATTCATGAGCCAAAGTCACAGAAAGATATGAAGGTCAAGGAGTAAATGGTGACCTTTCCTTAATTCACCTTCTCCCCAGTCACTGAATCCTTCACCTCAGTCCTGCAGCCACATGAGGAAATTGGAGCTCAGAGAGGTTAAGCAACTTGCCCAAGGACACACAGCCAGTAAGTGGCAGATTGGAATTCAAATGTGAAAAGGGATAGATGGGATCTTCTCACTGTTCCGTCTCTCTCGTAGTGAGAATTAAGCAAAGGGGGTGGACCCCACACAGGAAATCAAAGGTATACGAAACAGAAGTGAGAGGAAGGCTGCCCTCATAAACAGAGAGCCACGTGGATCAGCTTTGGTGGTGCTTCTGAATCGCTGTGCTACCTCAGAAGAAATCTTTCCACCCTAAACCTTCCCTTGCTCGACAGAGACCTTACCAGGTATGACCTCACGTCTCTTTCAGCTGTCAAGTCATTTCTTGCACGATATAGATGAGGCCACAAATTCCAACAGACGATAAGCTCCTTGCAATTGAGATTTTATACACACACGTCTCTCCAGCATTTAGCACTAGGACCTGGCATACAGAGGTACTTAGTAACCATGCGATGAATAAATGAATGAGTGAATGAATGAATAACTGAACTAATAACTGAACAGCTGTTTCGGGGGACTTTTTGCCCCATTGTACCCCCAAAGCAGGCAGATTGTAGAAATGACTCACCAGTGGCTACCCAGACTTGAAAAATACACATAGTCCTTATTAAAACTGGCAGGAACAATCTCGGCCCTGAGAGCAGAGCTCCCAGCCCAGCTAATATTACACGAGGTGTTAACTACATTATCTGGAAATAACCGATGACTGATTCCCCACCCCTTATCTTGAGGAGAAGAAAATGGTCTTGAGCACGAATGCCCCAGATTCCTGGTCAGTTTATGTAAGGCATTTCAAGTGATTGCAGTATTTTAAGCCATTTTTAGCTTAAATCACCTGATGTGTGGTGAGCCCAGAAAACCTGATCTCTTGCTCCCTGAAACTCCCTGTTTTTCCACTGATTTTGTTTAAACGACTTACTGCACCCTAAGTACTTTTCCATTGAAGCCTGGGCTTAGAAGTACACATCCCCAGGACTATGTGATTTTTTAAAGAGACGATTTATTTCGTGGATTTTCCAGCATCATCTCTCTCCCTCGGCTCGAAGCTCTATTACATTCCCACATTCACCCAGGTCAAGGGTGGGTGGTATTTATTCTTTATCATGGCCTATTTGGTGGTAGCGTCGATTGAAAACTTTTCTGCCCAGTCTAAATAGGATTTGACTGAAACCGTCTGCCGAGGTCTCAAATGATCCTCGGTGATTGAGCAAGAAATGAACTTGCCAAAGACCTTCATCGAGCTAGAAGTATGAAAACTGGGCTTTTATCAAGTAGCTGGAGAGGAAAGGCGATCCTTTGCTTTGGGCGGTGATAGCTCCTTTTAAATAAACAGAAATACGCACAGAAAAGTCAGGGCGTTCTGATTTCCGTGTGCAATCCTGACAGCCTTTTCTTCTCGTCAACAGAGGCGCCGCTTCATTGGCCACCCTCCCCCTCCCCCCGGCTCCGAGGATCTTATTAGAGACACGTCACCTTTGGTGTATCTACTGCTTTGTTCCAACAGGTAGGCAAATGGGAGACGGAGCCACCATTCAAAAAACTTAGGTAACACCAACTAGTTCATCTTCTTATCCAAGGGTCCTACAACTTTCTTTGTCAAAGGGCAGGCAGTATTCGGGGCTTGCAACACTGGAAGGTTACAGCTATTCAGCAGCCCTGCTCTTGGGGTGCCAGAGCAGACAGGGACAGTATATCAACAAACAGGCATGGCCGTGAGCCAATAAAACTTTATTGACAAAAACAGAGAGCTGGCAGGATTTGGCCTGAGGCCATGGTTTGCCCTCCCATTTCTACGTAATACCAACGACTTAATCATCGCAGTAATACCAACGAGTTTATCTTCTAAATGATTTCCCTCTCGTGACAAAATGGACTTGACGTGTGACTGAACTTGCACGCTAGCTTAATCCAGGAAATGTGTTGCTAAGCCCCTTGCCAGAGGCCTGAATATCCAGACACATCAATTAAGTCCTGTGGTCGTTGGAATTCAAATCCAGACCTCAGTCAGGAATCCGTGCCTCATGGTTCCACAATAACTCTTGTGCATTTTTCCCATTAAAAAAGAGAACCAGAAAAACTTGCTATGAAATCACTTCCATGGAAAGATAGCATAATGAAGCAATCGAATACCTCCAAAGGAATACATCTTTATCCTTTGTCACCTCACTCGTGTCCTAAAGCTACAGAGAGAAGAAGACCACTTGGACACTTTTAAAGAGGCCAATTTCTGAGAAGAATCACTCAGGTCTTATCAACTGCAAAACGCCAGAGAATCATCCCCCCACCCCCCGGGGGGGCGAGCACGTAACAACTTTCTGCGCCTAAAATGTCAGCACAGCCAAGCAAATCAGAACCGCAGGATCAAAGTCCTTTTCTCACATTCTTCATCTCTCCTTTTAACATCTGTTGTAAAAGGAGAACGGCGATCCGCTTAGATTGGAACACGAATTAGTCTGACTAATTATTCCTAGAGAAATACGCTTTCCTGATAGATGCCTTTTCAGTATGCTCCGTTTTTCAGAAAGTTAACGCTATTTTGGAAGAGTATGAACTACGCTGGCCACAGAAAGCCTGGCGCTCTGGTCCCATCTCTTGCCCTATGTTTATATGGAGAAAATTTTCTCTCTGAGTGTGTGTCTGTGTGCGTGTGTGTGTGTGTGTGTGTGTGTGTGTTTCCTTTCCTTTTCACCTGCAGGCCTTTGTCAACTCCTCCACGTAGAATCCGAAAACTTTCCACTATGTGTCACGATATAGATTTGGATGCAATAAAGACTATCATTATTGAGCACTTATGAGAAATAGTATTTTCCCTCTGGTGCGGGCTGGCTCGGCTGTTCACACACAGGTGTGAATCCTAAATGCCTCCAGCTCACCTTGGCACCGGCAGAGCAAAGGAACAACCGAGGTGAAAAGTGAGAGCTCTGAGCGTGACCCGTGCAAAGCAAACACTGATGCCCGTCGGTGTCTCTAGAGGGCCGTGTGGATTTGGAGGCGAATCTGGAAATAAAGGTGGCAATTCGCTTGCAGGATTGAAACATCAGGCCTTTGTGCTAAGAGGCTTAGAAGACCCAACCCGGCGCATTGCAGCCAGGAGTTCTACGCTCCTGCCTGGCAACAGATGGCTTCGAAGGCTGAATTGCCATATAAACATTGAACGGCAAGTTTGATTTCACAAGTGTGGAAATGAGGCAAAACAAAAGGAGAACGATTCTCTGAGGCACTTCGATTAGGAATTTGGAGTTTCTCCACGAAACGGTGCTTAGCTCGGTACCCACCCAAATAGGCTGTGAGAAAGGAAGGTTGGAAATCTTCAAAAAGAAATCCAGAGCGTCTGGGAGGACTTGCACAATTACTACAAAAGAGAGTCAGCGTTTACAAGGCTGTGTCTGAAACCACAAACCCGGGGCCAGCCTGAACGCCTGCCTCCTTTGGACACTTCCTCCTGGGGACCGAGGGCAAAAGTGAGTGTTTCCATTTTAACTGCAGGAGATCTCACTGCCCCCATCTCATCCCTTCTCCCCTTTTTCTGCTTGTCAAGCTCAAAACTTGGGTTTCCCCTCCTACACTGTTGGTGGGAATGTATGTTGGTGCAGCCACTGTGGAAAACAGTATGGAGGGTCCTCAGAAAACTAAAAATAAAATTACCATATGATCCAGCAATCCCACTCCGGGGTATATATCTAGAGAAAACAGTAATTTTAAAAGATACACGCACCCTTATGTTCACTGCAGCGCTATTCACAATAGCCAAGACTTGGAAACAACCTAAATGTTCATCGGCAGATGAATGGATAAAGAAGATGTGGTACATAGATGCAATGGAATATTACTCAGCCATAAAAAAGAATGAAAATAATGCCATTTGCAGCAACATGGATGGACCTAGAGATTACCATACTAAGTGAAGTACGTCAGAAAGATAAATACCACACGATATCACTTATATGTGGAATCTAAAATACGACACAAATAAACCTATCTACAAAACAGAAATAGAATCACAGGCATAGAGACCAGACTGGTGGTTGCCAAGGCAGAGGGAGGGGTTGGGGGAGGGATGGAGTGGGAGGTTAGGGGGAGCAGATGTGAGCTTTCACATACAGAATGGATAAACAAGGTCCTACTGTATAGCACAGAGAACTATATTCAGTATCCTATGACAAGCCATAATGGAAAAGAAGATAAACAAAAAAAAGAATGTATATATATGTATAAGTGAGTCACTTTGCTGTACAGCACAAATTAACACAACATTGTAAATCAACTCTACTTCAAAAAAATTGATTAAAAACAAAACGAAACAAAAAAACTTGGGTTTCCATCTGAGGCACACTCCAGGAAGGAGAGGAGGAAACAAGTGACCCCACACGAGCACTGTCAACAATGGGCAGCTTCGGGGAGAAAAGGGCAGAATTACACAGGAAGTGGGGAAAGGGATTTGTGTCTTAAGAGCACAGCCTGCCTCCCTATGTGTGGAAGAGATAGTGGCCAATTAGAGATAAGAAGGAACACGATCAATTATGCTTTGCTGCATCCATGGCTGATGCACAGAGGGGACTCACAGCTCAAAAGAATTCATTTGAAATTATGTTTTTTTTGTTTTCAAAATTACAAGACAAAGGAGTAGATTTTGAGTACTTTGCCCATTGGAGGTATATGATAAAAGGCTTGTTAAATCCCTGTTTGGGGGGACAGTAAAATATTATCTCTAGCAATAATAACTATAATAAATAAGCTCATTGAGCTTTCATGAAAAACTTAATGGGGTAAGAACTATGATGAACCCATTTCACAGATGGATAAATAGAGGCACATCAAGCATTTCACCTACTTGCCCAATTCATTCAACTGGTAAGTGGAAGAGCCAGGAGGTGAACCCAGGACGTCCAGCTCAGAGTCTGTGACTTTCTAACCACTACCCTAAGAATCACAACCCTCCAAGGGCTGTTTTAGCTCCTGTTCTGAACATTTAGAATGTAGACTTTTATTGCACAATGTATACTGTTCTGATTTCAGAAATTCTGTCACACGGTGATGCTAGGATACTTGTCAGACTCCATGTCAACTTTTGGGCTCTGGAACAAACATCTGCCACAGTGAACTCGCAGGGAACAACCAGTATATAGAGAAACTGGTTTGGGGAACAGGAGAAAAGAAGGAAAGATAAGAAATGTGGATCAAAGCATCTCTAACTCTCAATTTCCTCCTTTCTTTAAAGGTTGAGGTGAGGATAAGAGAAAAAGCTGCTAGCAAAATGCCTATGCCTAAAGTACAGGAGAAGCTCCAGGAATGACAACCGTACTGTTAATATTAGTAATATTATTATTACTTGTTATATGTGGAATTGTGTCCCGCCCAAATACATGTTGAAGTCCTAACCTCC
Organism: Physeter macrocephalus; assembly: GCF_002837175.3. Lineage (NCBI taxonomy): Eukaryota > Metazoa > Chordata > Mammalia > Artiodactyla > Physeteridae > Physeter > Physeter macrocephalus. The sequence continues at coordinate 47,728,353 of NC_041230.1, read as the reverse complement.
GATGCCTCAGAATGTGACCTTATTTGCAAATAGACATTAGATATGTAATTAGTTAAGAGGAGGTCATGCCGGAGTAGGGTGGGCCCTGAATCCAATATGATTAGTGTCCTTTTTATTTTTTAACTTTTGTATTTTTTTGGCTGCGCCGCACGGCATGTGGGATCTTAGTTCCCTGCAGGGATCGAACCCGTGCCCCCTGCAGTGGACGCGTGGAGTCCTAACCATTGGACTGCTAGGGAAGTCCCTAGTGTCATTTTTTTTTTTTGCGGTACGCGGGCCCTCTCACCGTCGTGGCCTCTCCCGTTGCGGCGCACAGGCTCCGGACGCGCAGGCTCAGCGGCCAACGCTCACAGGCCCAGCGGCTCCGCGGCATGTGGGATCCTCCCGGACCGGGGCGCGAACCCGCGTCCCCTGCATCGGCAGGCGGACTCTCAACCACTGCGCCACCAGGGAAGCCCCTACTGTAGTCTTGTAAGTGTGCGATAGTATTATGTCTAAAAGAGCAATGGACACACCTTAGTTAAAAAACACTTCATTGCAAAAGCTCGCTAACCATCATCTGAGCCTCTGTCGAGCCAGTCATAATCTTTTTGCTGGTGGAGGGTTTGAAATATCTTGAGAATGACCAAAATGCGACAGAGAGATGCGAAGTGTGCAAACGCTGTTGGAAAAATGGCACCCATAGACTTGCTCAACGCAGAGTTGCCACAAACCGCCAATTTGGAAAAAAGGCAAATATCTGTGAAGCTCAGTAAAACGACGTATGCCTGTCCTAGAAGAAAGCTCACACCCAGGGCCACAGTGTGGAAAACACCTAACGTCAATTTATGACTGTACAGGCCATGTGAAAAAGAAACCAGAAAGCTTTCTGACTATACCTCGTCAAGGCCAGCAGACGTATTAATAATGCACATACACACACGCGTGCGCGCACGGGGCCATCTCTTCTAAATGTACGTCTTATCATGTTTTTCCTAATATCAGGCCTCGGGTGTCCGAAGACCAAATCTATCTTCTTTATGCTACTTCTTGGAAAACAGGTGAGTCTCTCCTCCCGTGAGGCAGCGTGTGATGCAGTCCGCTTGGTGATATGCCCGCGATCCCATGTAGCCTCACCCTCATGTCTCTCCTGATTCCTTTTACCTGCCACCTTCTCCGCTCCCAAGACAACAGAAGAGGAGATCTACGATGGGTTCCAGGATGGCATTTGCCAAATATTTATCGGCAGGTGTTTGACAAAACACATCCCTGCATCTTGGCGACCCAAGCCATGGAAGATGAACGCCGAACCTTTGACACAAGATCTGCGCGGTAAGCTCTCAGTTCACGTGGAGGCGACCTGGGCCACAGACGGGGCTTGGCTGACGGGGGAATCACAGCCCCTTTAACGTACGAGGAACTTCTATTAAAAAAATTTTTTTTTAAGGGGAAAGTTCTCCGGGTTTGAAAACCCGGTGAAAAGCACTTAACACTGTTAACATGTTTTCCTTCAAACTGTACGTAAGCAGGCGCGAGAAAGCAGAGTGCAGGGCTGGAATTTGGTCACCGCTGAGATCCCCTGTGCTCTGGCACTGGGCGGGGGGGGTCCCCCTCTGGTTCAGGGGCCCCACGTGACGGTGGCCGTATTTCTGACTCTGATTCTAAATCCAAATATTCAGAATTTAGGAAAATAACCAGTTGTTTCCCTAGATTCACAGACAGGAGTGTCCCCCCTTCCCCAGCTATGCTCAGTTTAATAATTCAATAAAATTCATCCACGGTTTTCTTATCTCCATGTCTCTAGAATCACAAAAGGACCAGAAGGTGGGAGTGAGTCAGATTATTTTTGTGTTCCCTGATTTTTATAAACAGCATAAATGTTTAATCATCAGTGCTAGGGACAGATCAACCTCACAGCGCTTTAAAGTTTGAAGTTTAAAGGAAAGCCCCTAGAGCCAAAGAGGTATCCAAAAATGTAACAAACTTTTGATCCTTTCTTGATGGATAGCTTTTCATCACCTTCCTCCGGAGTTGACTGTGTCCTGGCCAGGAACACGGGGAATTCAGAATTAAATTAGCTGGAGGAATTAGCAACCCAAATTGCCGTTCATGCCTCCTCTTCTAACCCCTATCTTTGTTATTTGTCTTTCTAGACTCCTACTCTTCCGTGAAAGCTTTTCTGGGAAAGGCAGAACATTCTCCGGGTCAGATATGAATCACCGAGGTGCCGGGACGTTGGGCCAAGGCTGTGCGCCATCTTGAGCCCTGGG
>NC_041230.1:47673476-47725929 GCF_002837175.3 Physeter macrocephalus | reverse complement strand
GAGGCAGGTACAGGCTGGCACTGCTGGGCAGGGCACGGCGGGGGGGTGGGCGGGGGGTGGAGAGCTCGCAGAACGGGTGCAGAACACCAGAGAGGCGTGGTCGGGGAACGATGCTAAAATCCAAGTGGACAAAAAGCTTGGCTGAGGTCCTCTGGTCAGTCTGGGGCGAAGACAATAGGAACATATAGGGCAAGGAAATCGGTGGCCTGGATAACTCTCAGCCGGTACTGTTTATTCCAGGCTCACCCCTTTGGACGTTCTTTGTTCCTACATACTCTGCCATGGCGGTGGTGGGTATTTAAAAGCATTTGTTGAGTAAATGAATGGGAGGCTCCTTGTCCAAAAGAATGGTTGACTCTTCTGTCTAGACTATTCAGACTAACTGCGTTTGACTCAATGAATTGAAATTATTCAAGTCAAAGGCCAATTCTGAAGGATTTGGGGGGAGGCCTTAATTCACCAGGCTATTCAGAGGAAGATATTAAGTGGCTGGGCTGGCGATTGTCGCCACTTCGCCTCCTGTTTTAAGCCCCCTTGACAATGTCCATGTTTGCCGCCTCCAGTGAAAGCACAGACAAGAGAAGTATCACAAAGACACAGTCTGTGTGATGAAGAGAGTGAACCACATGACAGGTCCCATCAAAGCATGTTTTGTTCTGGAACTCTCTGAATGTCAGGCCTCAAAATTCTGGGGATCGAGACCAGAGCAGTGAGGAAAGGACTGTTTGTTGGATTTCGTGTGATACAGAGGATAGAATATGGACTGGGGAGTCACAGAGACCCTGGTTCAAATCCCAGATCCACTGCTTGTTAGCTGTGTTATCTTGGGAAACCTGCCAAATCCCAGCTCTGCCTCTAACCAGCTGTGGGATCCAGGGCTGGCTACTTAACTCTTTGTACCTCAGTTTTCTCATCTGTGGAGTGGGTACCATAATAGAACCTACCGCACTGGGCTGTTATGAATATTACATAAATGAAGTAATGAAGTAGCACATAGTTATTTATACATGTTTGTTTTAATAATGATTACGAGCACTGCTTACTATGTGATCATGTGTAAGATGTATCAGTGATGTCCTCACAGCACTGGAGAGGGAGGATAATAGTCTTACATGTCGAATGTAAGATGCATGCCACTTTCAGAAATATATATGAAATAAAATGAAATAAATGAAATAAAATGTCCATCCTCTGATAGAGGAAATAATAATAAATAATAAGTCTTTAACTCTCTGAGCTTGGGCTTCTATGTCTGCTCACAGGGCAGTTGTGAATTTCACGTGGCTAACGTGTGCTAGCACAGTGTCTGACAAAACACATCTTGTTTTCTCTTATTTTTCCTTCCTCCAATTTTGTCCTTCTGGAAGGACAAGGACTAGGCCCTTGAAGGCATTACCGACGCCTCGCCAGGTGACCTTGATCTTGGGCCTCCACTAGGTTTTCATGAAAAGGAAGGGAGTCGAGCAAGACTTTCCCAGGGGGCGGGGCCAGCCCAGGCTCCCTCATGGGTCCTGGCTCCTGTTCTCAACAACCCTCTTTCCCCGGAGGCAGGGGTGTTCCTGCTTTGACCCCACCGGCAGCCAGGCCAACAGAAGGGCGTGACCAGATAAGGGATGCTACTGTGCCGACTGGCCTACTACATGTGTCCTAACCTTCTTTTTTTTTTTTGAGCACAGGTCCCGGACGCGCAGGCTCAGCGGCCACGGCTCACGGGTCCAGCCGCTCCGCGGCATGTGGGATCCTCCCGGACCAGGGGCACGAACCCGCGTCCCCTGCATCGGCGGGAGGACTCAACCACTGCGCCACCAGGGAAGCCCCTGTCCTAACCTTCTTAATCTTTCTGCCCTAAGAGTTTCCCAGCCTGCTTTCTGATTATCCTCACCAGCCCAGAAGATTTGTGTCAAGTATCCCTTTGCCTAGTAGGGATTCTGGAAAACACACACATACACACTAACACACATACATACACAATACTTGTTCTGTATCCAGCACTAAGTGACTCAGAAATGGTGACTCATTTACTCCTCATATCAAAACTATGCCGTAGGAACCATAATTGTCCCATATTTATAGTAAAATAAAGGCATAAAGAGGTTAATAACTCGCCCAAGGTCATGAGCTTGTAAAAAGAGGTGTCAGAATTTGAACCTAGGTCTTCTGGCTTCAGAATCCCAGCTTTTAACCACCACTGTCTTTCTATGTGAGAAACAACCCCCTCAAACCCCATTATAATCGCCCTGCTCGTTACCTCCCCTCCTTCCAGCCCTTTCCCATCCCGGTTGAGAATCACTGCATTATTGGAGAGGTCTTATGGAAAAACCCCATACACCAAGATGGCACATATTTAAATAAAGCATATAAAAGAGGATGAGGAAACATACAGATCTGAGTATATGATTGGGATCAAGGGATGAAGTGTGAAAAAGGGAAGTTGGGAACACAGGAAGGCATCTGTTGTCACAGTGACTGGTGTGATGCTGGTACACAGCGAGCAGAGCCGGGGACCCAAACCCCCTGCGGGACTGTCTCTCGGACCAAGAATTGTGCAGCCCCAATGCCAACGGTGCCCCATGGCAAAACACTAAGCGCGATCTGAAGGGAAGAATGAAGCAGAGAAGGAACAAAAGAGACCTCCCCTCATCTCCTAGAAGTCAAGCTCTCACGTTTCCAGCTGGGGGTGTGGGCAGAGATCATCTCTGGGGTGAGGGTGAGGTGGGAAGGAGGCTCCCCCCAGGTGCCCTGCAGCCCACGACGACGTGTCTGCTGCAGAATCCACAAGCTACCCCGGGACTGTTACAAGGTCCTCTAATGAGCTGTGGTCAGGTTAGACGAAGCTTTCAGAAGAATGATGTTTGTAAAGTTATATTAAAAACAATGCTCTCTCCCCCTCGGGGAATGGGATTATTCCGAGGGTTTATGCTGCGGTTTGTAAAGTGCTGTCTGTGGATGAAACGTGTAGCATAAACCTACAAGGGAACTGCTGCAACCTGCCATTTAAAAGCCCTCTCCTTGCGTCATGACCTTCGACCCAGTGATGCCACTTCTAGGACTCTGAGTGAATCAAGGGGAGGGCCGAGACCCACGCAGAAAGATGTTCGTCACAGCATTATTTATAAAAGCAAAGAGCTGGATGCCCCTCAAAGGTTCGTTGATAGGAGAAATGGTAAGTAAACCTTGGTACGACTCTGTGATGGAGTATTTTGCAACCGATTTTTAAAAATCCCTTACAAAGCGTTTTGTTCATGTAGGGAAATGCTTTTGTATATATAATGTGAGGTAAAAACACAGGATACCAAATTATGTCACCTGACCTTTAACCCAGAAATCCCAATTTTGGAATCTATCCAACAATATTAAAACCAGCAGGATATAAGATAATATGCATAAGATTATTTACCGCTGTAGTATTTATAATGGATAAAACAAGAATAATAACAAAACTGAAAAGAACTGGAGTGTCCATCAGTAAGAGAATGCTTGATTAAACTGGGGCTGTTCCACAGCACAGAGCTGTATGCAATCATTTAAAAAAACTGTTTCATGTGTATGCGTTCCAAATATTGTTAACTGAGCAAGGCAAGTTTCTAAATAACGGGCAAAGTACTATCACATTAAAACACACACACAGAAACTCCACCCCTACAAATGCATATATACTCTGCATATTTGCATAGGCACAAAAGGTCCACAGTAACCACTTGGCCAAAGGGACAGGGTTGAGCGAAGATTTTTAGCTTTTTGTTCCTATCTCCATATTGTTTGACTTGTTTTGACAAGCATGTACCAACTTAGTAATGCAAAAAAATCTAACATGTTGAAAAAAATCAAGATGCACAACATTATCTCCACTGTATTAATATGCCTGGGATAGGGGAAAAGACCAGAGAGAAACGTTCTCATATGCACCGGTTGCTACTATGTAGTGTGCTGGAATTAGGAGTGATTTCTACTTTATTAAGTTTTTTTTTTTTTTGATTTTCTAAATTTTCCATCTTGGGTATCTATATTACTTTCCTAATCCGAGTGAATAAATGGATGATAGATGGATGAATACAAACAGACAGAAGATAGGAAAGAAGGGAGGGAGGGAGGAAGAGAGAAAGAAGGAAGTAGATTTAGCAATTCAATGAATGACAGCCTCCATTTTTCCTTGCATTTTCTTCTCCAGGGAATTCAGGGGTTCTGAGGTTCCCGTTTGCCCCACGCCTATCTGCTATCCCACGTCAAGGAGCCACACGGAGGCTCGCGCAGATGTGCAGCTGAACCTGATTATAGAGGCGGCAACATCTGCACGGTATGGTTTACGTCAATTCTATAATGGGCGAAACCCTCTGGAATTAATATCTGATGAAGAAATAAACCTGTTAACAGGACAGATTTATGGTATTCAAATGACTATTGATCCATTCAGTACACAACTAATAAAAACCTTCCTTGCGAGACCTTCCACCTTGCACACGCTTAAGCAAATGATCTCTAATAAACAAGTACCACGAGGACCCAAGGAAAATGTCAACCTATAAATTACCGAGCTTCCCTCTCTCTTCTTTCTCTCTCTCTCTCTCTCTGAATGGAGATGGATGTTAGGCACCAACATCTGGTTTATGCACCTTGTGATCAAGCCTAGAGATTCCCCCAAAGTCTTGTAACACATCAGAGATTCTTCCTTGTTGAACTGGGTACAACAGCACAAGAGCATCCTGCCTCTCAATAAGCAGCTCAGTGAAAACTACCAGACAACAACCATCTCCCAAGAGCTAATGGAAATAAACAAACGTAGTCTAGGAGCCAGGAAATATGGATTTGTGTCTCGGACCTGCACTCCTTTACCTGTGTGACCTTGGGCAGGTCACTTGACCTCCATGCTGCAATTCCAACGCAAATCAACACATAATCCAATAAAACAGTGTACTTAACCTCACGCGGTTAAGTTCCAAGCTACTTGCTGAAATGTCTGCAGACAGCTTACACACAATGGACGGCAATGGACCCAAGGTCGGGCATCTCCCAGCATCTCCCCATTCAGACAGGTACTGGATTCACGGGGCCTGGCCATACCCAATTCCCCCAAGTGCTAGAGGAGGGCTGGGTAACAGATTTATAATGGCTCTGATACAATGGAAGGGTAGGTCTGTTCGTCACAGTCATTCGGGGGAACAAACAGGAAGAGGCGCTTTCATCTTAGATTCCAAGATGGCCCTGAGTGTCATCTTCATTCTAACTAGACCGAAAGGAAATAACCAAGCAAATGTGGAGGACTGCACATTTGGAGGGTTTCCATTGGTCCAGATTGGAGCTGCTGGCCATCACTTTGCATGAATTGCGTAAATTAGCATTCAGTCACTTGGCCAGGTATTACTGCCAGGGACGGTGGGAAGGAGTGCCAAGGTGTGCCCAGGGATAAGCAGCGATTGTCTAACATCATCTGTCACGCTCAGCATTAGAGAAAATACAAATACGGAGAAATGTTGTCATGGGTTCATGTACTTATTCACCAGCCTAGTCCAAACCATTGCTTCCCTGGCCTTTGGACAAGTTTTTAATTTCATATCTCTGAGCTTAACCTTGTGCTTTTGGAATACAAAACTCTTAATATGTTCTTCACAGTTTTCTTATGAGGTTTAAGTGGGATTATGACTTTCTGGTCATAATCTGAAGCTCAGAGGAGCCTGACCCTAAGAGGTGAGCGGAAGTGTGTAAAAGGCTTGCCTTTGGGATAAATGCATATCAAAACCCATCCGCGGAGGGAGAGCTTCTGCACACGGACCACCAGGATCACAGAATATTGGCAAGGCAGTGGCAGATTTGGGGCACTGATTCTTTTCACCACTGCATTTACCTCTCAGGGATATGACAAAGCCTCATTTTCCAAGAAGGGCTTGTGTAACAAACGGGAAACGTAATATTCAAGTTTCTAAACAGCTCTGTGTGACACCATGAAATTATTATTTTTTTAATTATTCTTTTTTTGCGGTACGCGGGCCTCTCACTGTTGCGGCCTCTCCCGTTGCGGAGCGCAGGTTCCGGACGCGCAGGCTCAGCGGCCACGGCTCACGGGCCCAGCCCCTCGGCGGCACGTGGGATCTTCCCGGACCGGGGCGCGAACCCATGTCCCTTGCATCGGCAGGCGGACTCCCGACCACTGCGCCACCAGGGAAGCCCGAAATTATTTTTCTAAGTGAAGCACTTAAAGATATATTAAACGAAAATGTGAAGTTCCTATTACTCAAGAGAAAGAAAAGAGAAGAAAATAGAAGTGGAAACTAAAAGTCAGTGGGCCAAAGTTTCTTGGTCATAATAGTCTGTCAACCAAGCAGAGCACAGATATGAAAGCACCCTATCTTTGGAACACTCGAGTTACTTTGAAGTAGACTAGGAATTCTTAGAAGACGCACCAGAAGGATTGGACAGATGGAGTTTTCCATATCAGAAAACGGGTTGGCAAACTATAGCCCATGAGCCAAATCCAGCCCACTGCCTGTTTTTGTAAATAAAGTTTTATTGGCAAACAGCCACACTCGTTTAGTTACATAGCGCCTGTGTGTGTGTGTGTGTGTGTGTGTGTGTGTGTGTGTGTGTGTGTTCTCGCGTGCGCGCACGCACAGGTGCAAGTTGCAGCAGCAGAGTTGAGTATTCGTAAGCAGACCGCTTGGCCTGCAAAACCTAAAATATTTACTATCTATCTCTTTGCCAACCCCTGTTCTAAAATAAAAATTGCGCTGAGATTGCTCAATCTGACTCCAATTTAAGTGCCAAGGAGGAGCCGCAACCCAAACCTAGTTGGATAAACCTTGGCCCAAATGAAGGACGTCTGCAGCTGGTTGTCTCTCCTCTCCCACCCATTTGCCCACTTTCAAATAAAAGAGCTGGTGAATTGACGAGCAGCCACAGAATTCTGGGGAGCTGGAAGGAGAGGGGTTTAAGGGTGCTGTAATGACACCATAAAAGCTTTGCTGGGTTGCTTTCATGGGCCCGAGGAAGCTCAGAGGAGCCCGATCCTAAGAGGTGAGCGGAAGTGTGTAAAAGGCTTGCCTTTGGGATAAATGCATATCAAAACCCGTCCGCGGAGGGAGAGCGCAAAAAAAAAAAAAAAAAAAAAAAAAGGGAAATAAATGACAAGTACAGTACTTTAACGGGGAAAATTTCCTCCGAAAGGAAGCAAGCAATGAGGCCAGGCGAGGAATAAATGGCGTAGAAATGACAGTCCCGCTCTTCCACGGGGCCACAGCTGCACTCCAGGCTGGTAAGATCCAGCGTGTGTCAGCTGCCATGGCTCTCTTTTCACACTTCAATGTGAACTTTACAGTGAGAGGGGGACAGGAGCAGCGAAGGGGAAAAGAGTGGCTCAGAAGGACTTGTGCACGGAGTGTGAAGCCATTTCGATTTTATATTCGAAAGGACTTTGTAGGTGATCCCACGAATGCAATTATACCCACCTAATGAAAGCAACATATGCTAAGACAATTAAAAGATTTTATTATACATCTATTCACTGTATTGCATTTTAGGTAGGAGGAGTGGAAACAGATGAGAGGGAAAGGATGCATTTCGCAGGAAGGGGAGCCAGGGCCAGCCTGTATTATGCCAGTGGGGAAATGAAGGGGTGACAATCTATTTGTAACACAAAGATGGATTATTAGATTACTCTTTACCAGGGCCCTTTTCACCTTGCAAAACACCAAGTCTCTGGTTTCATGACTGTATTAAGAGAAAATATAGCTGGAGACATCACCCTGCTTTCTTCAGCACTTGGTGTTCCGGTGTTCAGCCATCACATGAAGGCTCCCACATCCCCACCCCAAGCGATGCCAGAAGCAAAAAACTATGTCACTGGATTCAAAGTTTAATGACACGATATTTTCCTGTCTCTTCATTCCACATAGACTTATTGGGGACCAAAGAGGGGGCCAAAGCTTATACCAGAGACTGGAGATTCTAAAGAGAAGACAGTCTGTACCCTTAAGTAGCTCACTGTGACGGACTGCCAGCTTCCCACCCCAAACCCATTTGCATTTCTTCCTGCGCAAAGAGCTAGGTTACACTTGCCAGCCTACCTTGCAGTTAGATGGCCCCGTGGTTAGTTCTTATCAGTGGAATTGTCTGAGGCCAGTGAGTGGTATCAGCCAGCTGGCCGCGGATAGCCACTGGGAGAACAGAAACACGAGGTGGCTGGAGCCTGGGTCCCTGAATCGCTTTGTGGAACATATCTGCCACTGGCCAGGAACACCCACTTATGCTGTTTCTCAAGTGAGAAGTACAGCTTTGGGGACATGAGCTATTATGCCTTTGGGGGGCTATTTGTTATTGCAGCCCAGCTTATCCTAACCAATAAGCTCATGACACAGATGTGCAAACAATCCACATAAAGGGCATTTCCAGACTATGTAACAGAGGCTCTTCTGCATACCTTGAGGTATGGGTACACAAGGGAAGAACCTATAGCTGAACTCCGGGGTCTAGGAAAGTTTCAGAGAGAAAGTAACATTTCAGCTGAAACTCAAAGGCATAAAGCCTAAGGGGTTTGACAGGCAAGGATAGAGGGAGAAAGGGACCTCAGGTAGAGGTTAGAATATGACCGGAAGCTCAGAGGTGGGAAAGGATGCGGCCAGTGAGTGGAATGGTGAGTAATCAGAGGAGTGGGGGGCAGGGTGAGTGGGTACATTAGGACCGCACAGTAGAAGGGCTCACAGAGGAATGGGGGAAGCATACGATTAACTCTGTGAAACGATCTTTTTGCTGCACCTCAGTGCCAGGACATAGGGCAGGCACACGCGTTGCCTATAACGCTACCGTCCTTGATCAGAATCAGAGCAAGTCCTCGCCGGGTCACGGCCATCGCTGGGTTAGATTCAGCCCACGGAAGGCCATGAGTCCCGTGAACTAGAGTTTGCACTCCCTGAGACGCCTTAGCCCAGGAACAAAGAGTCAATCAAGGCGAAGCGAACGATCTACCTAGTCGTATCCATACAGCTAGAAATAGACACAGGTTGTCCCACGGTTTGTGCTGGAGGGGACCGGAATGACCCGACACACAGCTATGTGGCTGACCTGGTGGCCACATGGAAATATAGACAAATCCCAACCAAAATAGATGTGAACCTGCACAGGGAATTCTTAGACAGTGTACAAGAAGCGAAAGCGATTGTTTCCTGGCTTCAGAGGAACTAGGCTTCGTTAGAGCCAACAAGGTGAATTTCAAATTTTCTTGGAACATCTAATCGCTGAGCAGTTTCCGAACGTCTTCCTTGCATTCAAGGAATCAGTGGGGCCTGTTAAACATGAGAGCTGTAAAGCCAGAGTTGACCGATCTTTAGTCTAGCTTGGTTTGGGGTTTTAGCTGGAGTCCACATACTTGGCTCTGAAGCCCAAACACTAGAGACGTGGGATGCACGGTGCACGTGTAGGTTGGACAAGACTGGGAGGAGGTCGGAAGCGGGTAGAAGTTAATAAGAACTAATCTGCTGAGGGAGAAGCAGGCACGTCAGTGTGAGACGGATCCAGGCAAGAATACCAATGCTTCAGGATCATGGCTAATAACGAATGGGATAAACCGGGCAGAATAAGAAGCATTTATGAAAAATGGCACCTACAAAAGACTCAATGAAAGCTACTTTACTCAGCCTCCCCTTTTATTCTTCTCATGACTCGGTGGGAACGTTTCTGCTAATGTTATCAAATGCATGACTCAACAGCTTCTGAAACTTAATCAAGAGTCATTTTGGTTAATTTCCTAAAAGAACACACCTGTGTTTCATTCGGCCTCAGTCCTTTGGCTGAAAGTCGGAATTCACCGGATGTCAGTACACTCTTAATCTGGAAGGATTTGTCATGACCATCCAGCCCAGGCATTACCTATTGTATTCTGGGGAAAAGACAATTTTTCAATAACTGCCTGACAATTAAGGCAACAGAGAAAAGTGCATAGCACTGACGAGCCAGAGGCATTTCATCCTGACGTTTAGTGCTCAGCTGAGTAATGCGTGCTTTCCCCGGGGACCACAATGCCCGTATCGGCGGCGTTGCTATTAACCTGCCCCTCAGAACTTTTCGCTCTACAAAGCCAAGGGACTGAAACTTCACCAAGACCAAGTTCAAGTAAATCGTCTGGCTAGATGTGAGGGCTACTTATAAATGCTTATCTCGAAAATACAATATCCAACCGTTCGCAAGTTTCCACAAGATTTTACTGGTGACACATTTTGAATTAGACTTTTTTCAAATCGTAATGGTAACACTTTTAACATTCTGAAAAGTGAAAGAAGTACGCAGGTAGAGAATACATTCCCCTCTCTCCTCTCCTCCTGCTCATCTTTCTTTAATATAGTTCTAGCCAGAGACTACATTCCATTTTGAACTCCACCTTTGTCATTAAAACTTCTATGATGAGTATTTTCCTCGACTGTCATTTGATTTCAAGGGCTGTCTAGCATCCTGCTAAATAGGTCTACCATGATTTATGGAATCATTTCCCAGCTGTTGAACCTCTAAGTTGATTCTCAAGTTTTACTGGGTAGGTTAGTTTTTTTTTTTTTTTTTTTTTTTTTTTGCTTTGTTTTGTTTTACATTTTGAAACTGGGGAGCTTTATCTTGCCTTGACTATTGGTGTCTGTGAGCTGTGGTCTCTTTCCGTGTCTTTGAAGACTGATTAAGGGAAGCAGGTTATGAAGCCTCCAGGGCTGACCAGTTCAGGTATTTGCCTGGAACACACTGAGCTTCTGATTCCAGGCTTTGTCTGTTAACTCACGGGGGTCCTGCATGCGGGTGAGGGAAAGAGACCCACGTGGACCGTCCCAATAATCAAATATCTGAACCGATGACTTTACTGTGCCCGAAACACACCAGGCTTTTGTATGCTTCCAAGACGGTTCATGGATGGTCCCCTCCATCTGGAGTGTGCCCCTCCCATGCCTCTCAGGAAGCCCAGGAGGGGAGCAGGTGAGACGAACCGATAGGGTTCACTCAGCGGTGACATACATGCATACGGACACGGGCCTGGAGACATGCACGCACGTGTGTTTCAAACGTGACGGTCAACATGGTTTTTATGCTGGAGAAGACTTTTCTGGGGAGAATCCTGGATCTCTCTCCAACACAATGAGATGAATTCACCACGGCATTCAAGTCATGATTTTACACTTCAGTGGCTTTTTCACACACACACACACACACACACACACACACACACACACACACACACACACACACCCCACACACACAGAGAAAGAAGCCAACCATGTCTCACAGTCTATTTTTGCCATTGGTAGTGAGACTGCCCTGCCCAATTCCTGGAGAAGGCAAACATGTACCTAAAGATGTTCCAGAAGTTCTATCTTAGGGTAGAAGTCCTGGGCATGATTCTTACGGATACATCTATTCAGTGAAGAGCAGACACGTGCTGAGGGCCTGCTCTGAGCCAGGCACTGAGTGGGGGCTATGGGTACGCAGATGGGGGGTGGCCGCCCTCCAAGAGTTTGTAGCCCAAGCAGAAACACAAGGCCTCGTGGGGTCTTAGCCACTGGTTAAGGAGGGCTATGGACTCCAGGATACATGTCTCTTTGCCTGATTCTGGAATCTGTGCTCTCTGCACTAGAGCAGCTGCATCTATTCCACACCGCTTATGTGCCAAGTACCATGCCTGGCACTGTGATACATCCGGTTCCTGCTCCCTAGAATCTCAGCGTCAAGTGGGGAAAGAGCAAAATGAGGACATCATTAGGGCGATGAGAAAAGTTCGCGCAAGTATACAACCAACCACAAGGACCCCGAGCCAGTGTAGCCCCCGGCCTCCGCCTGCTACCTGGTAGCAGATCACAGCCACACACTCACACAGGGCACAGTCCCATCCCGGTCCTCCCGCCCACAGGCTCTGCAGAAGCTGCGTGCTCCTAAGAGCTGGGATGACCTGCCTGACCCGTGGCAAACTGCCAACTGCATTTGTAACCCAAGCCTGTGTGGATACAAAAATGCAGGAAGTCATCTTAAAAGGACGCACTAATTAGCTTCCTGGGATTTCAGATTTTAAAAGCTTTTGTGATCGAATTTGTTTTGGTCATTTTCTTTGAAAGGATTCTGAAGATTGGTTCTGCTGTCAAGACATCAAAAAACAAACAGGAAAAAAAATGAGAGAAACTTCCTGGTTTCCACATGGAATGCTTTCAACGGGAAAGGAAGGAAAGCATTCCCCGATGTGTTGATAAAAAGCAAGATGGCATCAAAAGGCCACGACGCACAGCGAGGGACCAACCTCTCTTGGGAGGCTTGATCTGACATTGAGTTGCCCTTGAAAAGCATTGGTTAGCCCCCTGCAAAATCAGCACCCACTGTCAGAAGACCTGAGGGGTACCGTTTTCATTTATATAAAAGATGAGGAAAAATGCAAGCAAACAAACAAAAAAAGAACTTTTAAGTTCTGAGTAGAAAAACGATGTGAAGGATCACAGAAGAATTATTCTTATCAACCACCCACCACTATGTTCACTAGGAATAAGGAGAGCTAATAGCGGAAAGGGTGTGTATAATAATTATATTTGTTCAGTGTGTGGGAATAAATAATAACTAGAATACTACACTATTACAGAAGTACACAATCATATTATTCGATGGGTCCTATAATTGAAAGTCACTATCGAAACACTTCCTTATAGAGTTAATCCCTTCCTCTGTGCAGCTCCTGAACCTTGTCTGTGTTTTCCCTGGGGTGCACACACCCCATGTTGTAATGATCTGTCAGCACACCTGTCTTCCAAGCTAGCCTGTGACCTCCAAGGCCACTGCATGAATTCCATCCATCTCACCTTCTGTGTGCCTAGCACCAGACCACCAGCAAAGAATCACGATGGACTTGAACGCAGGCCGTTTCTTCTTCAGGTTCACTTCTCTAGGCTGGCTAACCCTTTGGTCTATTCTTGGAAACATTTCCCAACATCTCACATTTTTCTTAAACTGGGGAGTGTGGAGAATACTGAGATAAGTCAATGTGTCTACCATTTGCAGACAAGGCACTAATAATCATCAACACACAGGAATCTGCAAAGACTTGGCCAAAGTCAGGAAAGAGTCACGAGCTATCACCCCCAAACCTGGAAAGGCCTCATCTCCTGCTTACATTTCTTTTTTTTTTTTCAAAAAAGGATGACCTTGCAAATTACAGCCTTATAAATTTAACTTCTAAATTTGGAAAGATACTAAAGAGAAAAAAAAAAGTCATGAAATGAGCTTGCAAAACCTTAAAGAGGGCATTTTACTATAAAGGAAGAAGTAGCTCTTGACTGAAAAGTAAGTTCTGTTTTGGTCTTTTTTTTCTCTTTTTTTTTAAGTGAAATTTTTATCTTCCACAGTGAGATCATGCAATCATTTGCTCCTAGGTAAGTAATTCACTGTCAGATTTAATTTTCTTAATCAGCCATTATTTTAGAGCATGAATAAAACTCATTGACTTATGAGACTGGTACCATCTTTATCCAAAGATAAAATTAAGGGGTGATATCAGTTTGGTTGTAAGTTGCTCCTTACAAGAAAAAGCATTAGGAAGCAGAGGAGGAGAGGGCTTTTGGAGTCAGAGCTGCATCAAATTCCAACTTTACTGCTTGCTAGCTGGGTGATCTCGGGCAAATCACTTCATCTCTCTGATCCCCTCTTTCCTCAACTATAAATCGGAGATGACGACAATACCGTCAGGATAGTAGTGAGGAATAAATGAGATGATGTTTGTAAAAAGAAACATAGGGCGTTCAACAGAGAACTGTTTCCCCTGGGAAAACATGGATAGATTGGATGATTGAAGGGCATTACAGAAACTTCTACCAAGATGGAGGCAAATATAAGAGACCCCAACTTGTCTGATCTGGTCTGCACTCATATAAAATCTCCTTTTGGGAGGGGTAGTGAGGACATCCTTAAAATTGTGATGCCCTTTATCTGAAGAAAGCTCTAATTCGAAAAGATACACGCACCCCAATGTTCATAGCAGCACTATTTACAATAGCCAAGACCTGAAAGCAACCTAAATGTCCATCAACAGATAAATAAAGAAGATGTGGTATACATACACGATGGAATATTTCTCAGCCATAAAAGGAATGAAATAATGCCATTTGCAGCAACATGGATGGACCTGAAGACTTTCGTACTAAGTGAAGTAAGTCAGACTGAGAAAGACAAATACCACATGATATCACTTCTATGCGGAATCTAAAATATGACACAAATGAACCTATTTACAAAACAGAAAGAGACTCACAGACATAGAAAACAAATTTATGGTCACCAAAGGGGGAGGGATAAATTAGGAGTTTGGGATTAGCAGATGCAAGCTACTAAATATAAAATAGGCAAACTACGAGGTCCTACTGTATAGCACAGGGAACTATATTCAATATCCTGAAATAAACTATAATGGAAAAGAATCTGAAAAAGAACATCTATACGTAAAACTGAACCACTTTGCTTGTACATCAGAAACTAACGCAACATGGTAAATCAACTATGCCTCAATAAAAAAAACTTTAAAATAAAATAAAATAAAATGATTTAAACACACACACACACACACACACACACACACACACACACACACACACACACACACCCCGTGACGTCCTGCAAGTGAGTACTGGGGTCTGGTCCGCAGAGCCAGTTCTGCTGAGCTACCTGGGACGGTTATCACCATAGGGTTTTTTATTTTTCCCATCTGTTTTTTTCCATCTTTATTTCTGGGTCCAAGATCCCCGTACCAGGCCTGCTCTAAGAACTTCCCTAAGAGAGAGCAATTTCATCTAGAACCCTCTCATTGTGGATACTCAGGAAAAGGGCCCAGGGAAGTCCCCAGGGTCACAAAGGGAGTCCATAGCAAAGCTGGGCTAAAACCAGGCTGCTGACTCTTGATCTGGGTCTTTCCGACCACCTGCCCACCACGATTAGCAGTCCCAGTCTGATTGCTGTGTGTCTTGATCACTCTCCTTCCTAGTTGTCGGCTGGGACTCGTGCAACTGTTTCTGGCTTTAGCTATTTGTGTGAAGCGGGAGGGGTGAAGCTGAAATTCCCTTCCCGGTCCTTGATTCTGGGCTGTGAGGGCTTTCCCCGGCTTCGGAAGGACAGTGGGGTGCAGGAGATACCAAGGAGGCCTGCCAGTCCGGTTTTTAAGAATTCCAAGAACGGGGCTCGGGCAGACCCTCTCCTCTGCGGCCACAGCCGAGCAGCATTTCTACACGTTCCTCCAGCTTGCAAATGGAGAAGTCAAGTGTCACCGGGCAAGGTCGTTGCAGTTTATGCATTAATGGTGTTTTCTGGCCTTGGTCTTGTGATCTCTTTTTGTGCTCTCTGACCCATAAGAGGCCTCAGACACGTGACAGGATAAAAATAAGCGACAGTCCAGAGTCAGGAAGATCGAGAGCCAGAAGCTACTGCCTCCAAAATGGGAGGCTTTGGACATATTTGTTGCCTCCAAGTCTCAGTGCGTCTCTTCCATGGGGCAAAATCTACTGACTTTTCCGAATCGTGAAATGAAGGTGGGCTTGTGTTTCTAAAATAGCTAGCAGGCGCCTTGCACACGTGAATTCGTATATACAGACTCTCCAGAACTTTCTCTCTAAAGAAGCTCTGGGATCAAGATGTTTTACTGTAGGCCAGTTTTCAAACTGGAAGAGATCCCATGATGAAAAACCTCTCACGTTTTAAAGGTTTTGTTCACAGACATTTTTAGTTTTCTAAACGGTGAAGGAATTAGAGGCCACAGCAGCCGATGGAGGCGGGGAGAGACCCAATTCTGGTCTCCGCTCGGATGCAAACAAGCTCTGTGACGTTGGGCAGGCTGACTGACTTCTCCAGGACTCAGTTTCCGTCTGGGTTTGTGTAGGTTTGTGGTTGGACTTTGTCTCCTTCCTGAGGGGCGCTGAAGAGTGATCTGTGGGGTGACAGTGCCCGGTATTCTAGTCGGCCTTTGGAAGGCTTACCGATCACTCCCTGCCTTCCTCTGTGTTTATAGGCCACCCATCCTCCACTCTTGGGTAACAGGGAGCTTGAACAGGGTGGGAAAGCGGGGGAGAGAGACGAAAATAACAGGGACTGGATGCCTCCTGGCTATTCCAGCTGCACATGCGCCAGCTAAGCCCCTGGGGGATGATTACAGTTGCCTGAGAAGATTCCTTCACTCTTTCTGCAGAAAGAGCTTAACGAACAGTCTGGTGCCTCAGAAGATGCTGAGAGTTATTAAGAGCAGGGATTTTCTGTAAAATGGGGCAGCCGCTCTGGAAACAGCTTGGCAGTTCCTCCAAAAGTTAAACGTAGACTACCATATGACCCGGCAAGCCCACCCCTAAGTTTATTCCCAAGGGAGATAAAAACCTACGTCCACACAGAAACCTGTTGTTCACACCAGCATTCGTCATAACAGCCAAAAGGCGGAAGCAACCCCACTGTCCATCAGAGGATGAACACGTAAACAAAATGTGGTATATCCATACAGTGGAATATCATTCAGCCATTTAAAAAAGAATAAAGGACTAAGTGAGAAGTAAGTCAGAAAGCAAAAGACAAATACCGTATGATATCACTTATATGTGGAATCTAAAATATGACACAAATGAACTTATCTATGAAACAGAAACAGACTCATGGACATAGAGACCAGACTGGTGGTTGCCAAGGGGGAGGGGGTTGGGGGAGGGATGGAGTGGGAGGTTGAGTGAGCAGATGTGAGCTT
The DNA here is from genome assembly GCF_002837175.3 of Physeter macrocephalus. Lineage (NCBI taxonomy): Eukaryota > Metazoa > Chordata > Mammalia > Artiodactyla > Physeteridae > Physeter > Physeter macrocephalus. Next base: position 47,709,230 of record NC_041230.1, on the reverse strand, counting down.
TTATATACAGAATGGATGAACGACAAGGTCCTACTGTACAGCACAGAGAACTTTATTCAATATCCTACTATAAACCACAATGGAAAAGAATATGAAAGAAAGAATGTATATATATGTAAAACCGAATCACTTTGCTGTACAGCAGAAATTAACACAACATTGTAAATCAACTCTACTTCAATACAAAATATTGATTATAAAAATAAATAAAGTACTGACACAGGCTACAAGTGAGATGAACTCAAGAACATTATGCAAAGTGAAAGAAGCCAGACACAAAAGGTCACACACTATATGACTGTTTTTATATGAAATGTCCAGAAGAGGCACATCCATAGAGATCAGAAGCAGATTTGTGGGCAGAGAGGAACAAGGAGTGATTACTTACCGGGTATGGGGTGTTTTTCTGGGATGATGAGAGAGTTTTGAAACTACAAGAGGTGGTGGTTGTACAACATCACACATTTACTAAACGCCCCTGAATTGTACGTTTCGTTTTATTTTTTCTTGAGATACGAACTGTAGATTTTAAATGGGTAATTTTATGTTATGAGAATTTCACCTCAACTTTTAAAATGTTTGTAGTAAAAAGTAAAAAAGAGCAGAAGTCACTGTGGCCTGAGTCTGAATCTCAGCTCTGCCTCCTTTGATTTGTGTAACCTTGGGTAAGTGAGCCAGGCATTCTGGGCCACGGTTTTACTGTCTTTAAGTTGGAGAGAATGAGAAGACCCAGGACCCGTGAAGAATTCCATGAGATGCTAGACAGCAGCAAAGCACCTAGTTCAGGCCCAGGGCATGGTGGGTACACGTAGGAGTTGGCTCCCTCCCTTCTGCTCTATCCCCTTAGGTCTGACCTGCCCTAAAAGGCCCAGGCCAACCCAGATCCTCATGTCATTAGGTGCACGTTTTGGGATGGACCTAGAGATGATCAAACTAAGTGAAGTAAGTCAGACAGAGAGAGACAGATATCATATGATATCACTTACATGTGGAGTCTTAAAAAAATGATATAAATGAACTGATTTGCAAAACAGAAACAGACTCACAAACATAGAGAACAAACTTACGGCGGCGGTACCAAAGGGGAAAGGCTGGGGGGACTAAATTAGGAGGTTGTGATTAACAGATACACACCGCTATAGATAAGATAATCAACAAGGACCTACTGTACAGCACAGGGAACTCTACTCAATAGTCTGTAATAACCTATATGGGAAAAGAATCTGGAAAACAATAGATGTATGTCTGTGTCCTAACTAAATCACTTTGCCCTGCACCTGAAACTAACATAACATTGTAACTCAACTATACTCCAGTATAAAATAAAAATTTTTTTAAAAAGTATGAAAAAAGCACTAGGAATCCTATGACGACCACACTTATTCTCACTACTCGCCAGTGGAAATGTCAGCATTCTGTCATATTTGCTTCACTGCTTCCCCCGCTTTAAAAAAAAAATGGAATAAAACATTTCCGATGAAGCTCAAATTGATGCTGTCCTCCATGCTCAGCTCAGTATCTCTTTTGAGCAAATAAGCAAGTCCATTAACGGGTTAATACGTGGAGAGATAACTGATTCATTCAACTGGGCTTTATTCAGGGCCTACTATGAGCAAGACATGACCTACAGGATGCAGACACAGCCTTACAGGGCCTTGTTTTAATTAATAATTTGAGCACGCATGGGAGGCGGCAGTTCAGAGATACTGAAAGACAGCGGTCACCATGTGCCCTGGTTAGCTCACTGTATTAAATAAAATCAGTGGTTTGCCTTCTGTACTTAGATTGCCTTTAACCAGAGCAACTCAAAAGAACAGTCCATCTCACATCTTTAAGACGCTCGCTACCCAGCAAGTGTGCTGTTAGGAAACTTCAGAATAGAGGCTATGGCCCAAATGGTGTGATTTTGCACTCTCATAGACCTGCTATGGGAATCAAACTAGCTAACCTGAAAAAACATTTGGAAAATAGAATGCTAGACAATCATCCCCAGCAGCTCTCAAACAAAGGAGGGTATGAAGTGAGATGGGGTGAAGAGGAGACAAAAAGGGGGCCGATCTGCAAACTAATAAGAATTTAAAACACAACCTCTGAGGGCAATAATGCAATTTCATCCTCCTGTGTCTCAGGAACTGAAGCCTGGAAAAGCCTGGTTGAAACGCCCAGCTTGCTGAGTTGGTGGGGGGGCGGGGGTGAAAAGTAGGGAGGAGACTCGGCGCTGAGCTTTCAGAAGCGACTCAAGTAAATATCTTTGTAATTTCATGTTTCCCTCGAAACCAGATGATTTACTTGCACCATAAAAAAAAAAAAAAAAGTCAAGAATGGACGATGGCAATACCCCACCTTGTGCGAACATTATGCGGGAGAGAAAGCTAGTTTATGCTGCTGGGGATACAGTTTTTTCAAAGGAGATCACTGTACCTGAAATGTAGGTAGTTATAAAAATGGCATTAATTTGCTTAGACCGAGCGATTTTCACAGGAGAGCAACTAGCAGAAAACATTATGAAAATGTCCGAGAGGACTGGTAATTGAGTTGATTAGTATGACCTTGGTTATGAAGGTAATAGAAGAGGGACCAGTGCTCAGACTGAGTTATAACCCTGTTCCCGGTTCAGCGACAGAGTGAGGGATGTAATTTGTTCAGGCTGACTCGGAGTAGCCAAGCCTGCCTATGACAAAGTAATAGAGTGACTAGCCGAGCTTGGCCTGCGCTTCTACCCTGACAGAGTAAACAGGACAGGGTCAAATAAGAAATGATGGACTGGGCTTGTGTGCTGCTTCTCTGTGTAGACACGCTACGGGCAGCATCTTCTGGACACTGAGCCCCAGGAAGCCCTGAACTACCAAAGAGGGAAAAGAACACGACTGCTCCCCGGGTGAAACAAAACAAAGCAAAACACCAACATAAACAAAGAATAGACTTCCCGAGAAGGTCTATACTGAATTCACTCCGGCTCTGTTTTCCGTATTTTGTAAAGGCATTTATGAAGCAGTATGCCACTGCCTGTGGTGGGAAATGGAGCTGCATGAATCATGAGAAAGCATCCTGGGTCTGGCTCCAAAGCCCATGTTCTTTCTACGACACCTTCTTGAAAAAGGCAAACTTCTCCCAGTAACACGCACACGCACGCACACACACACACACACACACACAGGAAGTTAACTCCGCAATCACACATTCACTGTTGTTGACTGGATAGGGTCAGTGGATACCAAAGTGCTTACGCTAAGTATGCAGAGTCACTAGCATTGTAACTGTTGTACAGAAGTTTATGTCCCGGCAGTTCTATGCACTTTCACAGCTGTCATCACCTTCTTTATCAAGTTCACTGGAGGAAGAGATCTTAGAGGGAGCCTGGGATGACTGGTACTCCAGAAACAGCTATGGCACCCACAGAGCCCCGCAAATATAGGTTAAAAGTCTATACCCGTGGGTCTCGAGCATCTCACGTACTATTCCTAACGAACGCGTATCAGATCTGAACTAGACAGTTTTACTGGGAGAATCACAAGAGGGTAACATCAGGCACATTTTTCTCCCTCTCTGGGGTGTGTGTGTTGGTGTGCATGTGTGTGTGTATGCGTGTGTATTTGTGTGTTTTATGAGTCTCCGATTTCAGGGCTGTGGCTACATAAATGACAAAGGACCCAGAATCCTCTGTCTCCTTTGCCTCTGTCACCATGCTTGCTGACCCTCTAGTGAAAAGGATTTGACCACCACATGCGAGTGGAATAAATTATCGCTGACACTCCAATATTTAATTATGCAGCTGTCAGAGCGGCCCTTTTGAAATTCATTTTAATAAAGTGGGAACTTTCCCTTTCAAGGTTAGAGTGAGGGGAGCCACCTTTGGTGTCAGCTGGAGGTCTCCACCATGAGCTCTGCATTCTTACTCCGTAAGCCTGTCACTTGGCCTGATAGAAGGGCCTGATAACAGCTCCGATGCCTGGTGGGCTCCCCCCGAGCCCCACCCCGTCCCTGCCTGAATGAACATCCTTCATTTAAACCCACAATAATGAGGACCTCAAAGTCAGAGAGGCAGGCACAAGGGCAGCCTGGAGGGGGCAAAAATGGCTTCTTGTTATAAAATTCACTCAATGTGGAAGTGGCAATCTAAAAGCAATCATGGCCATCTCCCCGTTTTAACTGGTTAACCAGAAATATTTAACATGGTGGAAGGGGAAAAAAAAAAAACCCCAACAACGCCGGGGTAACGTGAGGGCACCCAGACACTGGCACTCCTCTGTTGCTTTGGCCCCAGACTCGTGAAAGAGAAACACAAGTACTGATTTCTGTTTTGCTATAAAATAGAAAACAGTATCGTAGTTTGGCTTCTGGGCCATAAAGTTGCACCGAGGAAACGGAGTGTGTGAATGGGAAGAAGCCTGCCTATTGTGTATGTGCCTCAAGCCTGTGTTCAGCTTATGCTTCTCACCGTTTGCACGTAAACCATGCCTACAAGGACCTAGAGAGGAAAACGTGGGTCGGGCTAGCAAAAGCAGAACAGACTCGCTCCAGACAGCCGGACTGGTGCCTTTCTTCTCTCTTCTCTTCAATCTCTCTTCTCTTTCCCTTTCTTTTATTTTTCACACTACATTCTCTCCCTTACCTTCCTTTTCCTTTTCCTCTGTTCCCCCCCTCCCCTTCTTTCTCTCTCTTTAATAACATGATTAATATTTATTGATTACTGACTGTATGCTGGGCATTGTCCGAAGTTCTTTGTATGCTTATCTCTTGCAGGGCTCCAAGCAACCCCATAAATTTGGTGCCCTAATGATTGTTCCCATTTTACAAAGGAGGAAACTGAAGCTCAGAGAGAGATGAAAAGTCTTTCTCGAGATCACCCAGACAGCGTCCAGCACAGCTGAATCCAGACAGATGCCAAAGCATCTAAGATATTTCACAGTCTGCTGTGTTGATTTATTTTCTCTTTCTCTGGTCTCTTCCTTGCTAACTCTTTCTCTTACTTTCTTCCCTCCTCCTTCCTTCTCTCTCCCCCGATCTCTCCTTCCCGGGTTTGTATACACGTGTCTCTCGTGGAATATATAACAGCTCCAAGTGAATGCACACAGAGACCCGGCTCATACACACATACTGTAACGCTTGTCAACAAATACTGCTTTTGCGAAGAGGCCTCGTCCTGCGCGCGTGTTTGAATAAATGCCTGAAAGAGGACGTGCGTGTGACTGTTAAAAGGTGCTGTCTTTAAACCATAAGTAATAACCAAATCTGCCCATAAGCACTTTTTTTGGGAGAAAAGATTCTTTTCCCGGAGGCTGGGAAGGTGGATCCTGAGATGAATTACAGAGAAACAGGAGGCAGAAAGCGATACCTGTGCCTTCACTCCACAGCTCTCTGAGGAGACCTGCTTTGCAGAAGGTCAAGGAAAGACCCCCAGACCCAGCCAGGGCTTAGAGCCAGCTCCCTCAGCATGGCCTCAAGTGCAGCTGATATATGCAGGGCGCCCTTTTCCTGAACTCTTGAGTTTCTTAATGGGGACTCATGATAGCTGAGGATACAAGGCCTTGGCATGGCCTGGAGAAATTACAAGGGTGAACTTCACCCCTCCCTAGGCCTGCTCTTAACTGTGTCCTGTGTTCCAGGATCTCAACCCCAAGGGTATCCCTGTTTCACAAAGGCCAGTGATAACTGAGGCCATCCATGCCTCGCCATGTTTGCCATCCATGTGCCCATTAGGGGAACACCAGGGCTAGCGAGAGAGCTTGAGAGTTAGCGTCCTATATATGGGCTCCAGAAGAAGGCCCTGAACTTGAGAGAGACAAGCAAGGGTGAAGGGGAGTAGTGCAATCTGTGCACCTGTGCACGTTACTCTGATCTGCACGGCACTGGCCCAAAACTTACAAGACAGGAAACTGCACTTCCAGGAAGAAAGTTCCTGCTGGGAGCCCCTGCACCTGTCACATAGGAAGCCCTCCATGAGGGTTTATCAAATGTAACTCGTACCAGCATTTCATCAACCCAACGACAAATACAAAAACGCCTCTCAGTCCACGCAAACAATTGTGTAAGATCAGACGCCTTGGTTAATAGGTAGGAACACTCAACAAGAGATCGGGATAGTTTGTGGGGTGAACCAGTGACCATTTCAAAAATCACTGATGACTTAAAGCTGTCCCCGCCCCCAAACAAAGGACAAGTATAGGAGACAGGTGTCCTGCCTCTGGCCCTGGCTCCTGCCAACTTATTAAGACATTTTGTGCAGGTCGAGTCACATCTCCAGGCTTTGGCTGGCCTTTCTGGGGCCTGGGAGGGAAAATGAAGGCCCAAGGCATCCTACCTAAAGGGACAGTTGAAAGATAAGCCAGGGAGGTGGTAGAAGAAGCATGTGTGAAAGTGAAGAATCTAGATGTAACCTGCTCAGAAACTTTTTCATTTCTGTCTCTCTCTCTCTCTGTCTCTCTCTCTCTCTGTTGAGCCAGTATTCGTTGGCTGTTTACTGTATGTGGCAAGCTTATGCTCTGGGCTTCCCAGGTCCTCCTTATAACAACCTTGAGTGGGAGGGAGGTGCTGTAATGACCTTCATCCTAGAGATAAAGAAACTGAGGCGGGCTTCCCTGGTGGCGCAGTGGTTGAGAATCCGCCTGCCAATGCAGGGGACACGGGTTCGAGCCCTGGTCTGGGAAGATCCCACATGCCGCGGAGCAGCTAGGCCCGTGAGCCACAACTACTGGGCCTTCGCGTCTGGAGCCTGTGCTCCGCAACAAGAGAGGCCGCGACAGTGAAGAGGCCCGCGCACCGCGATGAAGAGCGGCCCCCGCTCGCCGCAACTAGAGAAAGCCCTCGCGCAGAAACGGAGACCCGACACAGCCAAAAATAAATATAAAAATAAATAAATAAATAAATAAACGATTACTATTAAAAAAGAAAAGAAAGAAAGAAACTGAGGCTTAGCAAGCTAACTGATCCGTTCAAGGTCATTTAGCTTATACAGGATGGAGGGAGGACTGGAAATGAGCGATGCTTCATGACACCAGGAGGGCTCTTCAACTCCATGCCATACTTCTACCTCAAATCTGTTTAACGAGGTCTGTGTTAAATAATACACAGATGTCTTTTGGAAGAGGGGGAAGTGGTGCCCTTTACCTGCAATGTTGACACAATCATAGTAATAAAAATAGTAATGGCAGTGTAATACCAGCAGCAGACTCCTTTATCAAGCTAGATTAGGTAACAGGCTAAATTTGAACATGTATGTGTATTGTATATATTTTATGAGTGTATATATATGTATATCTACACACACACATACGTATACGCACGTACGCATTTTTTTCCTCTAATCTGCACTATTATTATTCCCATTTCATTACTAAGGAAACCGAGGCTCAGAGAAGCTAAATATCTTGCTCAGGGTCATATGGGAAGCAACTGAAGAGCCAAGTTTGATATATCCATCTACCTGACCCAAAGCTATTGCTCTTGAAAGAAAGAAATAATTGAAATCAAACCAAAAAAAAAAAAAAATACTTCCACAGTGCCTCGATGCCAGTTTAGAATTTATATAACTGTTTCGAGCACACAGTTTCATTTAATCCTGACGACAACCTTGTGAATAGCTATTACCGATATCAGTGTGGGGTATTCATCCGACCCCGATTTTACAGATGATGGAATCATGGGGCTGGAGGTGACGTGACTTGCCCAGGGAGCTGCAGCCAACACCAGGGGGAACTGGGGCCAAAAACCAGTCCTCAGACTTGTAGTCATTGTGTCCCATCGTGTCCCCCTTGCTCGACGTGGAAGAACCTGCCCCTGCCTGGTGGCTCTGCGAACCAGGGACATCCAGGCATCAAGACACTCCTCCTGGGACTTCCCTGGTGGTCCAGTGGTTAAGAATCCGCCTTCCGAGACAGGAGACGTGGGTTCAATCTAAGCCCGTGCACTCTAGAGCCCGCCTGCCTCAACTACTGAGCAAGCACGCTCTGAAGCCCATGCGCTGCAACCAGAGAGCCCGAGCGCTGCAACTACTGAGCCCGCACACTCTAGAGCCCTCCTGCATGCCGCAAGAAAGATCCCAAGTGCCGCAACTAAGACCCGACACAGCCAAATAAATAAATCGATACTGGGAAAAAAAAAAAAAAAAAAAAGACACTCGTCCCGCTGAGGTTCTCAGAACTGACAGCTTCCATCTTGAACAAATAGACTAGTGCTCATTTGGATGTTCTTGGCCTCGGGTGTAGGGCCCCCACTCCAACAACTCCTTTGCCAAGTGAATTTAGACAATGTTCTCAATGCCAGTTCTCTCGCTGCAAATGGGAAGAGACTTACAAAGCAGCTGGCAGCAGCCGCTTGTCACAGCTTTTGCAGTCAGAAATAATGACGGGTCAAAGCCAGCCCCAAATCCCAAAGCTCCCCAGGTACACATCCCGATGCTAGGAGTCCGGACGCCCCTCCTGAGCGGACCCTCTTCAAAGAGCAAGTGTAGCATCCACCCCCAAGATGACAGCAGAGCCTGGAGGGCTGGGAGGGAGAAATAAATCCTGACTCAACAAGGAGAAGGATTAAAAAGTCACCTAGCATGAGGAGAATCCGCACTCCACAAATTCTTCTCGACTGAGTAAATTTAAAGAAATAAAACTAGATTGAGCATGCGTTGAAGACTGGCTGCTATCTTTTGCTCTGCTCTGCTCAGTGGCTTGTTAAATATGAAAAGATTTGCCCTGCAAGGAGACGCAGGGAGAGGCAATCTCTGAGGAACTCACCAGACACCCCGCCCCTCCTCTTTGTAACCTGGGTGAGATGGAGAGTCCTTTTTTTTTTTTTCCTTCCATCACCCGAGTGCCCCGGTCTTGTGTACAAGTCTCAAATACGATCATGGTATCACCACCGTCTCTTAATAAAAGGTGTGATATAAAAAGCTCATTCGAGATGCCAGGAGTTTCCCTTTCTGACCCTGGCTGCCTGAGAGGCAAATTGCATTAGAAAATGACATGCCATTCATCTCGTGAGTACTTGCAGGAACATTTAGCTAATTAAATGATTAATAAATTTAACACCGCTTTATAATTTCATTTAGCTGTGTTGGAAATCACACGGTAAGCTGCGTATGCACCGAATGAGATTAGGTGGGAGTGAGGGTTTCAGAGGCTGCCCTGGTAATTGAGATTAGTCTATTACTATGGTGACCTTTTTAACTTTTATATTCTCTTGTTAAAGCGAAATAAAATTTTATTCACTTTTAAGGAATATTTACTTAGAGAAATTTACATGAAATTAAAGAAACACGGAGCCCAGAAGCCTACTGGGGCCAGAATCCATGCACGGTTTCCTTTGTAATTTTCAGAGCCCCGTTAGGAAACTGTCCTTAAGCCGGAGGCAGAGTTTAGAACGGTGTGTCTTTAGGTAGATCGTTCATTCACTCAATGAATGCTGAGTCCCTGGTTATATCCTGGGCACACGTCTAGGCCCTGGTACTGTAGCAGTAAACATGCCCCAGGTCCCTGCTTTCCTAGAACTTAAACTGTACTAGAGAAATACAGACAAGAAGCAAATAAATAAACAACAAAATAACAGAGAGTTATAGTAATAAGCACAATGTAGAGAATTAGACAAGATGGCTTCTGTAGGCTGGGGAGCTAAAGAAAATCTCTCTTCAGAGGTGACAATTAAGCTGAGATCTGAATGAGAAAAAGCAATCAGCCATGAAAAGCTCAGAAGGAACAACACTCCGGAACAGAGGAGACAGGAGGGTGAAGGTCCCGAGGAGGGAATGCATGAATTTGGTGTATTCAAGGCACAGAAAGGACAGTGAGACTGGCTGCTGAGAAGCTGGAGGAGTTGGTGATACAGCAGATGCAGGAAGGGTCAGGCTAGGAAGGCCCCGCTGACCACAAAAAGGAGTTCGGACATTTTTAAGTCGGTGTAGTGAGAAGCCATTAGAGGGTTATAAGCAGGTCACTGGCACCATCTGTCAAGTGATTCCACCTAAACTAAGGGCCTCTGCAGCCACAATTAAGAGTGGGACTGAGGCTACCTCCTAACTTTTTGAAGAACAAAAGGACTGATTGGGTTTCTCTCACCTTCAGCCTCTTTTTCTTTTTTTTTCTTTTCTTTTTGGCCGCACTGCGCAGCTTGCAGGATCTTAGTTCCCCGACCAGGGATCGAAACTGTGCCCCTGACAGTGAAAGCACAGAGTCCTAACCATTGGACCGCCAGGGAATTCTCCAGCCTCCTTTCTAAGCTGTGCTTTTTTTCAACTGAAAACTGTATCTGCTGGTCTGACTTCTCTGTTCTTTTCTCAATATGGTCAGCTCTCCATATCTGTGGCTTCCACATCCACAGATTCAACCAGCAGTGGATCAAAAATATTTGAAAAAAAAAAAAAAGTCCCAGAAAGTTCTAAATAGCAAAACTTGAATTTGCTGCATGCTGGCAACTATTTACTTAGCATTTACGTTGCATTTACAACTACTTACACAGCATTTACATTGTATTAGGTATTATACCTAATCTAGAAATGATTTAAAGTATATGGGAGGATGTACATTGGTTACATGCAAATTCTATGCCATTTTATATAAGGGACTTGAGCGTCTGAGGATTTTGGTATCCATAGGGGGGTCCCAGAACCAATCCCCATGGATACTGACTGGATGCGGTACCTTGTTGTCCCAGGTGTTTTGAAAATGTTTCCGATTAGCCCCTTCTTTACAGTTCTTCTCATCCAATTTTCACTCGCCTCATCCATAAAGTCCCAAAGTATATATATATTTTTTTCCTTCTTTTTTTTTTTAAGATCTTTATTGGGGTATAATTACTTGGCAATGGTGTGTTAGTTTCTGCTGTATAACAAAGTTTATCAGCTATATGTATGCATATACCCCCATATCCCCTCCCTCCTTCATCTCCCTCCCACCCTGCCTATCCCACCCCTCTAGGTGGTCACAAAGCACCGAGCTGATCTCCCTGTGCTATGCGGCTGCTTCCCAGTAGCTATCTATTTTATATTTGGTAGTGTATATATGTCCATGCCACTCTCTCATTTCACCCCAGCTCAAAGTATATATTTTTAAACTTCAGAAGTCTCTGCTTGGTTCTCTCCTGTACTAACCATGTCTTTAGTTTTTCTGTATTCTGATGCTTTGACATCTGAGCCTTGCTGACCTTGAAGGGACTGCCCCTCCCAGAATTGGTCAGTTCCTAGAGACGACAAACAGTTCACCTGAGCCTTTCAAATGTAAATCAACCAATCCTGAACCTAGACTCCAATCCCTTTCTTTATTGGGCTCTCAATTCCTGGCCACTAACCCTCTGCCTTAATCACCCCAGGGCCAGGTACCAGACAACCAGGGGAAGGCCCTCCTGCCCAGAGCCTGCCGAATTTATTCAGACAAGCCAATCCTATGTCTGCTCACCCTGCCTCACCTGTTGCTTCCTAAAGAAACCACAATAAAGGCTCTTGTCCAGTTTCACTCTCTCCCTCTGCTTCCTGACTGACCCTGGTGCTTCCCCAAATGCCCTCCCCTCCATGGCACTGGGCGTCCTGTTCTCGAGATCTGTTGAGAATCGCAAACTGTCTTTGCAATGGCAGTTGTCTTCTGATATGTTGGTCTTACTGCACCTAAATAGTAATAAAACCTACCTTTCAAAACATCTCCAGATACCCAGTCTTGTTGCTCATCAAATAATGATACTTACTGAGGTCTTGCTATGTGCCAGATGCTGTAGAGACAGGACTGACCTTAAGTGACTCTAATTTCATCTTCCCCCCTACAACCCTGAGCAGAGCATTGTTTGGGGCCATTTTATACATCAGGAAACTGAAACAGAGTTTATGAGACTTGACCAAGGCCACGTGGCTCTACGTGTTAGAGCTGGATGTTAAACCCAGAATAGAGATGGTGTAGTTGATAAATTAAGAGAAAGAAAGATCAGTTTCCTTCCCGATGAGATGAACTAAAAAACTGCAGCCTAACAGACGCTTGGCTAATTTTGCTCTGTCTTGTTGGACTGTCCTGCCAAACTTGTTTGGAATTTGCTGCTGCAATTTGTTGCTCAATCCCTTTCTCTGGTATCTGCCTAGTTTCTCATCCAGGCATATGTATCTCGAATTCCACTCTTCCCCTAATTCCTTCCCGTAAGTTAATATAAATACTCAGAAAATGTCTAAAGAAACGTCCAGGGCCATTGTACCAGGTGTCTTGTGCCATTCTTCCAGAATGAGGGCCGATTCCTCAGAATACCGCTAACAATCATCAAAGAACTTCACACTTCTGATGCCAACTCACGTTTTGCCAATCTACGTATATTCAACCTTCAAAGTTTTTGCTGTTAGTTGTTGACTTTTTCCCCCTACCGGCCCATAGAGAAGATGAAATAAAAGACCTTCCCTTCAGCAAGTGTTTAAACTAGAGTAGTCTCAATGTCAGGTAATTAGGCATACATCCCTTGAATATTCTTAAGACTTTGAACACATACACACCCTTAAAATTTGAAGCCCTGTGATACCTGCTGTAAACTCTCAAATTTGTGAGCAATTACCTTTGTAAGCAGTGTTTCTGGAAAGTTAACATCTGCGTGTGAGTCACACTTTGTTTTTTTAACTTGTTAATTGTCTGGCTGTGAACTCTACTAATCTTACGAGGCTTAAGAATTCGTCATTCTTCTTCCAATGTCTTCTACTTAGTGTGCAAAATTTGGACACACCTGTGTAATTAAAATATTTTCTGCTTAAAAAAAAAAAATCCCAGTTGTTTGGCTTACAATCACATTAGCACCTGTTACTAGTAACAGATGACGTAATGGGTAGCAAGAACATGCACATCCTAGTTTTGAAGAAGTGGTGACCTGCCTGATTTTCTAGAAATTGCAAACTCAATATTTTACTCTTTTATTTTTAATAATGATATGACTGTGTGAGTTACAAGTGCTTAGATGCTTTAAGTATTTCCTTCCTCTTCATTAGAAGTTCAGAAATCGCCAGAGAGACTTGTGCCTAGATTTTTTTAAGCTGGAATTCTTCCTCCCTTCTCCCCTTTCTCCCTCCTTCTTTTTCAAATGTATTAGTCCGCTATGAAACCTGACACCACACTAGGCACTGATGATAAGAGAAGAAAAAGAATTCTGCCTTCCTAGGAGCTTACAACATAATCCTCTCTACTCAAAATATGGCTCGTGGACCAACCTCCTTAGCGTCCCCTGTGAGCTTGTTAGGGATGCAGAATCCACATTCCACCCCAGACATCCTGAACCCAAATCTGTACGTTCAGAAGAATCGCCAAGGGATGCGTAAGCACGTTAGCATTGGATAAGATCCTCTAGTGCAGGGGTCTGTTATCTCCGACAAGCAGGCCAAATCTAGGCAGCCGTCTGCTTTTGCTGTTACTGTTCACTTTTTACTATCTATGGTCTAGGAATGGTTTTTACATTTTAAATGGTTATATTTTAAATGGCCATATGACGACTTACCTCTGCTTTAATAGCCTCCATTTTGTCTCTTGGACTGCAAACTCTAAACTCTTTACTTTCTGGCTTTTTAAGTGAAAGTCTGCTAACCCCTGTTCTTGAATTTAGATGAATCTAGAACCCAAGGCATGAATGAAGGCATGGATGAATGTTATCTTTTGAAATAAACATGGCACCGTGACACTGAAAATATCTGTCAAACTGCCAAGTGTCAGACGTCAGAGGAACGACTATATATTTTTGTGTGTGTCTATTTTTTGTTGTTTGCTTGTTTTTACAAAAACTGTGACATGTATCAACAGGAAAATTGGCACTGAGAGCCTGTATCTTGGAACAAACTTATAAAAGCTACAAGTGTAATATGAATTTCACAGCCCACACTGAGAGATCCATCAGGTCCTGAAAAGGCAGTTCTCAGAACCAGAAGAACCCCGAAACATGAAAATTACTGCAACTGGTTCCATCAAAGTTCATATAAAAGTAACGAACAGCAAACTAAAGATGGCTGTTTTACCACACATATCCACCTGCAACAGGGCTGTGTTTTTAGACGTTGCCAACGTTTAGTTTTTCCAAATTAAGAAGACACAAAATTGCCATTTACTTTCTCCATCGTTTCAAAAAAACAAGAGCAGTTACGTCCTTTCGATTGAATTAACCTTTTTTGGCAGACAGTTTTATTTTTTAATATGTCCATGTCCATATCTATCCTTTAGGGGTGGAGTAACTAAGCAAATGTTAGTTCGGGGCCAGTGTTGAGGATGGATAAGGGGAAAAAAGAAGACGAGACAAGAACTGAAATCAGAGAGGAGAGACAGGAAGAAGCAAGAGCGGACAATCTTCAGAAAAAGAAAATCGGGGCTTCCCTGGTGGCGCAGCGGTTGAGAGTCCGCCTGCCGATGCAGGGGACGCGGGTTCGTGCCCCGGTCCGGGAAGATCCCACATGCCGCGGAGCGGCTGGGCCCGTGAGCCGTGGCCGCTGAGCCTGCGCGTCCGGAGCCTGTGCTCCGCAACGGGAGAGGCCACAGCAGTGAGAGGCCCGCGTACCGCAAAAAAAAATAAAAAATAAAAAAAAAAAATAAAAAAGGGAACAGGAGACAACACTTCCACAGGGTCAGTGACCTGATCACTGTCCAGCTGACAATAAAGGCCAGTGTTGAGGATGGATAAGGGGAAAAAAGAAGACGAGACAAGAACTGAAATCAGAGAGGAGAGACAGGAAGAAGCAAGAGCGGACAATCTTCAGAAAAAGAAAATCGGGGCTTCCCTGGTGGCGCAGCGGTTGAGAGTCCGCCTGCCGATGCAGGGGACGCGGGTTCGTGCCCCGGTCCGGGAGGACCCCACATGCCGCGGAGCGGCTGGGCCCGTGAGCCGTGGCCGCGGAGCCTGCGCGTCCGGAGCCTGCGCTCCGCGGCGGGAGAGGCCACAGCAGTGAGAGGCCCGCGTACCGCAAAAAAAAAATAAAAAATAAAAAAAATAAATAAAAAAGGGAACAGGGGACAACACTTCCACAGGGTCAGTGACCTGATCACTGTCCAGCTGACAATAAATAAATACTTGTTGCACTGGATTAAATTAAAAGGAGTAAAGTGGGTGATAATTTGCAACGGCAAGACCCAAGGTGCCTACTTTCCATACCATGTAGGGCTTTGACATTAAACGAATAGGAGCCTGTTCTTTGAAGATCATCTGTGATGCTTCAGCTCAGCTGGTCAGAACAGGGGCCCAAGGGAACCAAAGTCCTCTGGATCGGGGCAGAACGCTTTGCTCTCTTTCCTCCCAAGCGCTACATGTTTGTGGAGCACAGCCACGGCTAGCATCAAGGATGACAGGACAACGGCGTGGACAGTCCAGCCGAGCCCATCAACAGGCCTCGAAAGAACTATTCGAAGCTTAGGGGCTGTCACTTGGCCAAGAGCATCTCCCTTGAGTATAGATTACAACCTGATCTGTATTTGAATGCATCGCCCTGAAAGAGCAGGCACTTAAAACAAAATAAAACAAAAACAGATGATATGAAAGTCCGCTCTAGCTGACTACGGTATTGGGGGGAATTAAGCAGCGTGCACGACGAGATTAAGGCCTTGTAAGATTCCCAGCTTATGATTAACGTAGTCACAGCAAAACGTAGAGGGTCTTTACTGCCTTTCAGCCAGGTAACTGACGGCGGCGTGCAGGGATTATTAGCATTGCTACTTAGGCTAACACACAATCTGAATTTCCGGAAATGCCATTACTGTGGGCTGCCCCCTAGGGATCTATGTATAATGGCAGAAGTTACTACCCAAGGACATCTCCCCGGCCCCTAAAGAAATACCCACAGACAGAGAAGGGCTCGGCATGGCTTCCCTCTCACTGAAAGGGCTGCTCAGAATGACTGATTAGACTCTTGGTCTTCCGGAAAAATTGTACAGGGGCCTTTCCAAGCTGGAGACGGGAAGCCAGATGGGGCAGGGTTCAAATCCCAGCACCAGTACTTCTTAGCCAGCCACTCCACTTTCCTCTGTCTCAGTTTCCTCCTCCTCAAATGGGACTTTTAGGAGATTAAATGAAAAATACAGCAACTTCCTGGCACATAGTGTGTGCTCAGTGGATTTTGGGTTTTTTCCCTCTTGTGCTCATAGAAACCGGGCCTTTGTTCCCGGGGTGCATGCTGCCCACCAGGCCTTTCCTGGCCTCATCTAGGAGCCTGTATTCACCTTTTTCCCAGCGTCACCTCCTCCAGGAAGCCTCCCCTGATGCTCTTGGGCCAGGAGCAGTCCCCTCTTTCCACTGTCTCCTGGGCCTACTTCTAGCCCTGCTTTTAACTCAAAGAATGGAACCCAGCTCCTCTTGGTTCTGTCTCCATGGAAGTGAGCTCAGGGGAGCTGCGTCCGTCTTCACCCCAGTGCCAGCCCATCCCCGACACATGGAAGGTGCTGGAAGTCTGGTGAACTGGAGAACAGCAGCCTGTGCTCCGCAAGCAATGAGCTGCAGTTCAAGTTTTCTGCTCTCGTGGGGCATGGCTGGGAGGGTGTTTTTAAAGCTCCAGTTTTGGCTGCATGGCTTTGCCCCAGACCACTCTTTTGCTCTTGATTCAGGAGGAAGGCTGTTCAGCCCAGACTCCTGCTTTGGTCCGGTCGGCCTGTGCCCTGCTCCGCCCCATCCATCATCTGATCTGTCAGCACGGCTCAGCTAAACCTGCTCTTCAGGACCTCTGGGCTCGCAGAGGGGAGCGATGCAAGCAGGAGCTCCAAGGCAGTGCTGAGAGAAATGAAGCTCCTAACCAGCTTTCCTTTCACAGGAAAAGGCGGAAGACAAACTTCTCAATGGTGCTGAAGGAAATAACCCAAGGTGTATGGCAAGATCAAGGCCTTCTATGACACCCAACTCATCATTAATTTGGTGTCAACAAAACCTAACTTTTCCCCCTTATCATAGGGACCCTTTGTTGCCTTTTTAAGACTCAACCTAGATACTGTCTGCTAGTCACATGTGATATTTCACGGCTAAACCACCAGCAAGGAGAAATGAAGGTAATTCCCAAATCACAGAGAAGAGAATTATAATCGCATTAGAGTCAAAACTTGAAAATCAAGGCAGGAGGCCAGGCTTTTTCTTGCAGTTACAAGAAGTCTGGGGTCACACAGACCCATCAGATGGCTCTAATGGGTCAGGGACCTGTCGGGGACCCTGCAGGGTGTTCTGAGACCAGCGCATGACCCCAACACCAAACATCATGGCAATTGATTTCCTTCCTTGAACCGCAGGCCTGGCCTCCATGCTCTGCCTTATTTCGGCGAGAAAGGCAGGCAGTCCACAAGCCGACAGTGAGCCCAGGCTTGCCCACTTCTAAATCTCATGATAATTACATCACTATTTGTAAGGAGCCCGAAACCAGCCCTCAGATGTGCAAAGGCCGCGCGCAAAACCACGTCTTCAGCCTGGACGCTAATCACGCAGAAGGAGGGGTACTGCTTGCTGTCCTCTCCCTTCCCGACCTCCCGTCAATGCTGGGGAGCATCTGGCCCACAGAGAAGGTGCACATACTCCTAGTGTCTAGAAGAAATGAGAACCTACAGACTGGGGAGACTTTACCCCACACCTGCTTGATCTGTGTTTTTAAGGACCTCCTGGGGCTCACCGCAAAGGAGGACTCTTCACCAGGAAGAAACCCCCAAAGCAGTGACAAGTCAACAACTGCAGGGAAGAATGTTCCAGATTTCGAATGCTTAGTGGGATTGGATACTTAGGACACAGTGCCACTTTTACAGTTAACGCTATGATATAGAAAAAGCAGGGGACGCATTTTCTGGGGAAATTCGTCTTTCCTCTTTAACATGAAAGGGATAGATTTATACATTTAATAAACGTGCCAATCACAGGTTGACTTTTATAAAATGACTAACTTTAAAAAGGGGAAATAATTATTTGTGGAATGTCGTATGAAGCCTCAAATCAGGGGAAATGGAAAAGGGCTGAAAAGCTAGGGTGAAAAAGTCTTCTGTACCAGTGACGGCACAGTGAGGTCCTGCAGGCTGAATCTGGCCTGTGGATGTATTTTGTCTGGCTCATTCCAAGTTGGCTCATGCAATGAATTCTTTGCCAACACTTAAAAATTGGATGATTCTACATTTCCAGGTTCTCTGGAAAAACTGGAAGTTCTGGCAAAATTGGACCAATTTTTACTTGGCAGAATTCAGCTGGAGTTTAACAATGGCTGCCCCTATACATAGTGCATGGACACAACCCTTGACACTTTCTACTGTCTTCCATACACCGGGGGCAGTGCCATTTATCATGTGATACACAGACAACTTCATTCATTTATTCCACCCGCCTGGTACCTGTAGGCATCTGCATTTGCCCTATTCTACGCTATATAATTATTACTTATTAATAGGTTGTTTTATTAATTAATTTATTTGGTTGTACCAGGTCTTAGTCGCAGCAGGCGGGCTGCTTAGTTGCGGCACACGGGCTCCACAGTTGCGGCTCGCTGGCTCTTTAGTTGTGGCATGCGAACTCTTAGTTGCGGCATGCATGTGGGATCTAGTTCCCTGACCAGGGATCGAACCTGGGACCCCTGCATTGGGAGAGCGGAGTCTTAACCACTTTTTATCTCCATGTTCCTGATGCATGAATCAGAGATAAACCAACACGCCACATTTAGTGAGAATTTCCTCATCTAGAAAAGTGAAGGCACTGAAGGACAAAGTTCAAAGCTACTCTTTGGCAGTTTCATAACTCTATGGTTTGGGAAAGGATCTCTTCCACCAGTAACAAGAGGAGTTTTCACTGTTAATCTCTTCAACTAGAGGTAGCCTGACCAGAACTAGTCTTAGTGCAACAGGATTATCTTCAGTGAATCATATCTCTGAGTGTTCTCAGTTGCCTTAAAATGAGAGGCCTAATCAGAGAGGAAAGTCCTTGATCAGGAAAGTATGTCCTTTCTGGGTTCCCATAACAAACATAAATGGGTCCTTCTTTTTGCCCATAGATGTGATGTTACTGGTAAATGGCAGGTGAAGATCCCTTTACCAGTGGTGTGGATGGGTTGATAAATGGATAGATGGATGGATGGATGGATCTGAACCTCTTATATGAATCCTATACTCAACACTTATTTTGCAAGATGGCAGACTGAGTGTAGAAGGGGCATCCGTGCCAGTGGAACTGAGTGGTGTATACTAAGCAATGTGAGGCCAGGACTGGTCATCTAGCCTTCTGCCCTAACCCACTGGCTGTGGGCCTAAATGCAGTCTGAGGCTGAATGCCAGCTGAAGAAGAAGTACACACTAAAATATAGGCAGGCAGATTATTTATAAGACTTAAAACTAAATGCTCACTGATTTTTATGCAATTCAGGCTGAGCTCCATAGTAGCTGATGGGGACCCAGTAGAGACCAGCCCATAAGCAGGGAGCTATGCTACTCTCACACCCTCCTAACCACAAAAATGGAACCCAGCCAACAAATATTTACTAAGTATCCTCTTTGTGTGAAGCAGTGCACTGAGATGGATGTTTGCTGAATAAAAATCTGTGGACTGTTAACAAAATATTAGGAGATTGAACCCAACAATGCAAAAAAAGTCTTATATGCTATGAGTGGGATTTATCCCAGGTATGCAAAGCTGGTGCAACATTCAAAAACCAGTCAATGTAATCCACCATATCAGTAACCTAAGAAGAAAACTCATATCAACTGAGACATAAAAAGCATGTGACAAAATTCAACACCCATTCATGATTTTAAAAAAACCCCAAAACTCGTAGCAAATTAGGAATAGAGGAGAATCGCCTCAACTTAATAAAGCAAATCTTAAAAAATCCTATAGGTGGCATCACATCTAATGGTGAAATAGTAAATGATTTTTTCCCCCTAAGATCAGGACCAGGCAAGGATACCTTTCCTCATCACTGTTATTCAGCATAGTACAGGGAATTCTAGCCACTGCAATAAGGCAAGAAAGAGAAGTAAAAGGCACACATATTGGAAAGGAAAAAATAAAACTCTCCATTTGCATTTGAAAAGATTGGCTACATAGAGAATCCCAAGGAATCTCAAAACAAAACAACACTCCTGGAACTAATAAATGAGTTCAGCAAGGTCACCAGAGCTAGATCAACACATAAAACTCAATCACGTTTCTATATACTAACAATGAACATGTGGAAATTGAAATTAAAAACAGAATGTCATTGACAACCACCCCGAAGAAAACGAAATACATAGGTACATACACTCGTCAGGCATACACTAAATAAATGGAGTGACGTGCCAAGTCCACAGCAGAATAAAGATGTCAATTCTCCCCCAACTGATCTATAGGTTTAATGAGATTCCTATCAAAATTGCAGCAAGGGGGCTTCCCTGGTGGCGCAGTGGTTGCGTGTCCGCCTGCCGATGCAGGGGAACCGGGTTCGCGCCCCGGTCTGGGAGGATCCCACATGCCGCAGAGCGGCTGGGCCCGTGAGCCATGGCCGCTGAGCCTGCGCGTCCGGAGCCTGTGCTCCACAACGGGAGAGGCCACAACAGAGGGAGGCCTGCGTACCACAAAAAAAACAAAACAAAATTGCAGCAAGGTTTTTGGCAGACATCGACAAGGATATTCTAAAATTTATATTAAAAAGCACAGATGTTAGAATAGCTCAAAGAATCTTTATAAAAAAGAATACAGGGGCTCCCCTGGTGGCGCAGTGGTTGAGAATCTGCCTGCCGATGCACGGGACACGGGTTCGAGCCCTGGTCTGGGAAGATCCCACATGCCGCGGAGCAACTAGGCCCGTGAGCCACAACTACCGAGCCTGCGCGTCTGGAGCCTGTGCTCCGCAACACGAGAGGCCGCGACAGTGAGAGGCCCGCGCACAGCAATGAAGAGTGGCCCCCGCTCGCCGCAACTAGAGGAAGCCCTCGCACAGAAACGAAGACCCAACACAGCCAAAAATAAATAAATAAATTAATTAATTAATAAAATTTAAAAAAAATACAGTGGGAAGAATTCCTCTACTTAATATCAAGACTAACTTAGCTACTATAATGAAGACACTGTATAATTGGCAGAATGATAGACATATAGGTCAATGAAACAGAACAGAGAATCCAAAAATAGACCCACACTAATATGCTCAACTGATTTTTGATAAAATTGCAAAAGCAATTCAATGGAGGAAGAACGGAATAGCTTTTCAACAAATGGCGTTGAAGCAATCGGATATCCATAGGCAAAAAATATGAACCTTAGCCCACTTCACACCTTATACCAAAATTAACAAAAGATTTATCATGGACATACATGTGAAGTGTAGAACAATAAAACTTTAGGGGGTGAAATAGGAGGAATTCTTTAGGATCTAGGGCTAGACAGAGATTTGACAGAAATTTTATTTATGGATAAATAAAAACTTTATCCATAAAAGGAAAAAATTACTAAATCGAACCTTATCAAAATGAAAAACTTTTCCTTTCAGAAAGCCCATGTGAAACGGATGAAGAGACAAGCTAAAGAATGGAAGAACATATTTGCAAACCCCATATCCAACAAAGAACTAGTACCTAAAATATATAAAGAACTCTAAAAAACTCAACAGTAATAAAATAAACAGTTCAATTAGAAAATGGGAAAATCATGAATAGACATTTCACTGAAGAGGAGATACAGATGGCAAATGAACATATGAAAACAAGTTCAACATCATTAACCATCCAGAAAATGCAAATTAAAAACCACAATGAGATATCGCTATGCACTTACTAGAATGGCTAAAATAAAAAATAGCAACAATACCAACTGCTGGTGAGGATACAGAGAAGCTGAACTACTCATACTTTGCTGGTCAGAATGTAAAATGATACGGAAGCAACTTGACGGTTTCTTGTAAAACTAAACACGTAGTTACTATACAACCCATTGATTGTACTCGTGGGCATTTATCCCAGAGAAATGAAAATTTGTGTTCACACAAAAATGTGTGCATGGATGTTTATAACAGTTTTACTTTTAATGCCGAGGCTAGAATCAACCCAGACTTCCTTCAGTGGGGGAATTATCAAACAAACTCTGGTTCATATATAATATACCACGGAATACTACTCAGCAATAAAAACGAACAAGCTACTGATATGTGCAATAATTTGGATGAACCTCTGGGAAATTATACCGAGTGAAAAAAGTCAGTCCACAAAAGGTCACAGACTGTATGTTTTCATTTACATAATATTTTTGAAATGACAACATTCTAGAAATGGAGAATGAATTGGTGGTTGCCAGAGGTTAGGGATGAGTCAGGGGCCGAAAGCAAATGGGCGTGGCTTGGAAAGGCAATACCTGGGATCCTTGTGGTCAGGCACTGTTCAGTATATTGCTGTGGTCATGGACAGAGCAATCTACACATCTGGTGAAATTGTATGAAACCAAATAGACACACACGGGCACGACTGAGTACAAGTAAAATGGGAAATCCGAATAAGATCTGTGGGTTCTATCAATGTCAACATCCTGCTTGTGATATTCTAGAATAGTTTTGCAAAATGTCATCATTAGGGGAAACTGGGTACAGGATACAAGGGATAGCTCTGTATTATTTCTTACAACTGCATGAGAATCTACCTCAATTAAAATTTCAATTAAAAAGTAAGTCAATGGGGCTTCCCTGGTGGCGCAGTGGTTGCGCGTCCGCCTGCCGATGCAGGGGAACTGGGTTCGCGCCCCGGTCTGGGAGGATCCCACGTGCCGCGGAGCGGCTGGGCCCGTGAGCCGTGGCCGCTGGGCCTGCGCGTCCGGAGCCTGTGCTCCGCGAGGGGAGGGGCCACAGCAGAGAGAGGCCCGCATACCACAAAAAAAAAAAAAAAAGTAAGTCAATGAACTAGGCTTGAAGGGCGACACCCAGAATTGTAAATGAGGATGCCAGATGCTGGGTTTACAATCTCTTTAATCCTCAGTGTTTGCTGCTTCTGCCAGGGGTTCCCATCTTAGCACTAAAAGCTTTGTTCAATTATCTTCACTCCCTAAAATGTAAGCTCTAGGAGGGCAGGGCCCACAACTATCTTTCTGATCATCCGATTCTCAAGACTTCCCATTATATGAACCAAGTTGCCTAACATGCAGTTGCTGAACCAATGAGCCTTCATTCAAGTGCACTGGCTACTCTGTCTCATTGAAGTCTTGATGCAAACTCTGAAATGGCTATTATCCCCATTTTATCCCATGGGGAGTAGGGGATGAAGTTTCCAACAGGTTAAATGGCTTTGCATAAACTACGAGCTAACTAAGAGTTTTCAAGACTTGTTATTACTCCAAATCTAAAGACCTGTCTACAATGCCACACAGATCAGCCATGTACTTGGGCTCAGATGCAGTACCACATGGTAATAAAAGCCAGCTCTTATAGAGAAATATAGGATAGTATATTCCTATAACAGAATGACTAGTACCTATAACAGAAGCCCCTGAGAAGGGAAAACATGGCAGGTTAAAGATGGGGCCTCATGGAAGATATCTCTGGTAAAAGACCATCTTCAGGATCAGGCTGATATCCCAAGCAAAAATGACTCACTGATAAGAAATATAAATGTCAATGGCTCCCCTTTTGTTTCTTCTGTATTATGTTTTACATAACATGATCCAAGAACTTATTCAACTAAATTCTAAGCCTACTATCTTTCTACTTCCTTGGAAATGCAAGTAACCAGGAATATATGAGATAAAACACAGCATGTTACTTCAGTTTACAAATTCCAAGTTCTATCAATGTTTATTTGGTGAAAGAATTATGAGTTGGAAAATAGACTTACTTCAAAGTTTAGCTTTTGCTGACTGGCTCGTGTTAGCAGATATTTTATGGTAAAATTATAGGGTATCATTGTAGAAATGGGTGATTTTTTTTACATGCCCTTCAATAAATTATATAATCTTCATACAGATATTCAATTACTCTTGTTAAATGTATTCTTAAATACTTTATAGTTTGCTTAATATTTTGAATGGAGCTTTTTTTCTATTTCCATCTTTAATTACTGCTAGTATGGGGAAAATCAGTTGATTTGGGTATATTTACCTTATGTCTAGCCAACTATTCAAATTTTCTTATTGCTACTTATTTTTACTACAGTACTTTAGTTTCTCTAGGATTATGATTATATAATTTTAAAATGAAGAACATTTTGTTCTTTGCCCCATCATGTAAGTCTTTTTTTGGTCTTATTACATTTGCTCTAACTTCCAAAACAATATGAATATTGATGGGTATAGTGAACTTCCTTGTCCAGTTTCTGATTTAAATAAATGGAAAGCATGATTAAGTGCTTTCACTGTTTAAAGTATTTGTAGTAGATTTTTAATAAGATCCTTGACTATATTATAAGAGTTTCCTTCTCTGTCTAGTTTACTTAGGTGTATTTGTTGTCGTTTTGGTTGTTTAGTTGGTTAGTTGGTTAGCTGGTTGGTTGGTTGGTTGGTTGGTTTTACAGTGACTGCTGAATTTAAACAAATGCCTTTTTGGCATCACTGACAGAACCATAAAATTGTTCTTTAATTTGTTGCTGTAATAAATTACATTGATAGAGAATAAAACCAATATGTAAATAAAGAAATGACATGAAAATTTAATTAGTTCTAGTAAATAATGCATTAATACCCTGTCAACAAGCTCCAACTCACAGCAAGTGGCAACTTTTAACAAAATCTAAAAAAGCTCTCATTTATAGGCAAATGCATCTAAAGAATGTTTTAAAAGATTTTCTTTAGCATAGAAATCAATAATATTTTTAGAAGAATCTTGGGGAGATATTATGAATGAACTCAATATCATAAAGTCACAAGTGTTTATTTCCCTACAAAACATCCTATTTCCATTCAAGACTTTTTTTTTT
Source organism: Physeter macrocephalus (assembly GCF_002837175.3). Lineage (NCBI taxonomy): Eukaryota > Metazoa > Chordata > Mammalia > Artiodactyla > Physeteridae > Physeter > Physeter macrocephalus. The sequence continues at coordinate 47,684,451 of NC_041230.1, read as the reverse complement.
TTTTTTAATGCACGTGAAAATTCAGTAGCCTTGCGCTCAAATCATGTTACAAACAAGAAGGTGAAATAGTTACAGTCGGAAAGGAGCTAGCATCTGTGTCCCAGCTAAGTGGCAAGCATGAGGGTCAGGTTCTCAAGTATATCATCTCCTTTGATCCTAAGAGTTCTCTGTACGCGGAGACGAGAGCAGCTAAGACCTGAGAAATGATGGGCTGTGCATATCTCCTGGGGCCCCCAGAGAGCCTTCGCAGGCAGGTGCTATTAATTTCCCCCAGGCAGCAGGTGAGGAAACTGCACTCTTAGACAGGCTGAACTGCTTTTCCAAAACCACCCGGCTGCTAAACGTCAGAGCTGGGAGGCAAATCCTGAGACAAAAAGACCTCCTTGTTTGATGAATACCGGTAGTATCTGGTGGCTAAAAGCGTAGGCTTCATGTCAGCAGATGGACACTTGAATACTGCCTCAGGATTCCGCTAGCTGTGCGCTCTTAGGCCAGTTAGTTAACTCCTCTGTACCCCAGTTTCTCGTGTGTGTAATTAAGACCATTGAGCACCTATGTCACAGGGCTGCTCTGAGACTCACAAGAGGCACTGCACACAAAACCTAGGTATGGCATATAGCAAGCCCTCAATACATATTAGCTAATATTCTATTTATCTTCATTATTATTCTCATTATTTTTATCACCGTCGAAACTGATTCTCTAATGACTCTGAGTAAATCATCATTGATATCAAGAATACAACACCAACAGGAGCCATTCAAAGGACTCTCAATAGCTAGTAAAAACTAATAGAGTCCAACTATCCACTTAGCCAAGCCACAGAATACACCACTGTTCAGGTAAGTCATGAAGTATTCCCTGCAGCTGTTACAATGATTGATCCTTGGGCAGTCCCTGGATCCTTGGATTAAAATCCAAGCAATACATTGACATTTTAATAGCACAAATAATTTAAATACATTTACTTTGTTAGGCGGTAACTGTTTTTGTAATATATACCAGCAGATTTGGGAAGTTCCCCAAAAGAAGTATAGAGAAAGGCTTCATCCAAGAGGGTGAAGCAGGTAAAGAAAATGGGATTGACATTGACAGAGACCGTAAACCCCGAAGGTACGTGGAATGGAGCACTCAAATTTACAGACCAGGCCCTGTGGAAAACAAGTCCCTTAAGTATGGGTTTGCTCTCCCCCTTATTTTCTGTCATCTCTAAAATACTATTAAAAATAATTGATTGAGGTACTTCTTGCACTTCTATTACCCTTAAAAGAATTTTTTAAGATAAACTGATTCGAAGAGGAGGGAAAAAAAGAAACGGGCCTTGGATTTTCATGCTGAAACTTAAAATGAAAGTTGTTTCCAAGAAAAAGTGAGATCCATGTCACCTCCTTCCAGACGCCTTGCAGGAATTTTCTAGGAACTGTTTTATGATCAGCTCTGGTGGGGAGCAGGGGGTCGTGGTTTGTAGCACTTGCCAGTGTCCATGGTGTAAATATACCCACCAAGTATGATCTCAAGATATTAACATGATGCCTGAACTGAACACAGGGGATGGGTCCAATCTATTCTTGCTGGCACACCATGGATGCCGTTGCTACCCCCGCTTTCCATCTCACTAGCTTGTTTTATAGGCTTTGAGGCGTCCATCACTGCCAGAAATCATCTGATCCATTTGTTAGCCCCTTCCTGTCACCTTTGACCCCATCAGAATGGGAGCTCCATGAGCCTAAGAGACACATGTGCTTGGTCACCTCCATACTTCCCTCATCTGCTCCAGACCATGGCTTGATACAGCAAGTACTCACTCAATGCCTGGGGAATAAATGAACACACGATGGGGTGGAAGAAGAGGGGAAAGGAGACGGAGATGAGGGAAAAGCACAGGAAAGGGAAGACGGGATATATGTGTACCAACTGGGCCAAATCTTGTCCTTCCTGCTCCTTTCTTTAGCAGTAGGGGTACCATCTTGGGGTCATCTCTTCCCACTAGGCAGCCTTAACAGCACAGCCAAGAATTGCCAAAAAGTTAACCTAAACAATGCTTCCTTCTGGCCAAATATGGACCAGAAATCTTGCCATGTGTTTTTTCAGTCCCAAACTTTTTCAGGGACCTTTGTTTTAAAAAAGAGAGAGAGAGAGAGAGAATTTGATCTCCTGCAGCTCAAAAGATCCGCTAAAACCCATTCTGATCAAAATGACACTGATAACTTATCATCGCCACAAAAAGTTCACGCTGACAGGTCCTTTAAACAAAACCACGTACAAGTGGGTGCTGATTTTTTCTCTAATTTGGATTTCCTACTGTTGAACATAAGAGGTCCAAGTCTTGATTCTAAAACCCAGGCATCAGCCTCCTTCCTGATGGAGAGAGGCAGAAGAGCTGCCTACCACTGATGCATGGAGACTGTTTGAGTGACAAGAAGGATCTGTGGCCAAAGAGGAGTTTCTTCATTTTCAGACTGATGGAGAAAAAAGAGCCTCTCCCCTGAGTCAGAAGTCTAAACGTCAGCGTAATGAAACAGCGGATGTCATCTCTGCACAGCTCATCTTGAAAGCTTATGTTTAATAGACAAAAGATAATATCCCGCTTTGTGTGAGCGAGATGTTCTCTGAAGCCGACTGGCCCATAAATCTAGATCTAAAGAATCTGGGGTGGTGTTTCTTAATTCCTGCGTGGCTGGCTGCCTGCTGCACTCTGCACGCTCCCTTAGTGCAGGAATGGCGGAGAGGGATTTGTGAGTGCAGGGGAAGTCTAGAAGAGTCTGCGTTGTTTTTTGCTGATTGCCCAGAGAGACAGAATCTGCTGAACTCCAAAAGGATGGCACTTCTCAGGCGCCAGGGCTGCAGGGTATGAAAGAATGCAGCTTAAAAACTTGCCATCATCAAACAGCAAGTGATGACCAGAGCTGAGGGAAGAGGTCCCCTCTGATTCCTTCTGTCCCAAGGAAGGGAGGGGTCAAGAGCAACCACATTAGGTCCAAGAACACAGTAGGTCCAAGAAGAACACAGTAGGTCCAAGAAGTCATTGGCCACCAACTCCACGTGCTAGACGGCTTGGAGCATGCATTTTGGGGAAGTGTCCGAAAGGCCATTTTTGGTTTAGCCGCTGAGTTAGAATGTGTTATTGGACAGGACTGGCACACTTGGTCGGTTTCTTATGACTGCAGGTTAAGTTCTTTACCAAACAACACAAAACAAAAACCCAACCAGGTGAGAAGCTTCATGCTTCCAATGGAGTCGAGACCACGGGGCACCGTGAGTATGAAAAATCCAAAAATACTTTATCAGGCCCCTTGGTGCTGACAACACAGTAAAACCCAGCTGGAACTGTGGTCAGCTGCCAGAGCCGAAATCGAGGTTGATGCTAAAATACCAAAAATGGGAAAAGCCCCTATTTGGGGACTTGCAACCTTGCTTCTTTCAAAGAGCTTAAAGGGAGGGTCTTAAGTACATGCCCTATTAGAATTCATATGGAACAAAATTCTTTTCAGTTCTAGATACTGTCTGTAAAGCCATTTGGGCAAATAAATGCCCAGGGCCATTTCTCAAGGGCCATTTCTACCTCTTTTACTTTACCCACCCTGGGATGAGCGCAAATCATTCTGCTGAAAGTTAGTTTCATAATAAGCAAACACCATACACCTATTTCATGACTCGGAGAATTTAAAAACTTTCCAACAAAACCATCACAATGCTTTTTCCCTGTGATCCTTTAAAAACTAAAATAGAGAGAGAGAGAGAGAGAGAGAGAGAGAGAGAGAGAGAGAGAGCATGTTATTTCCACAACTAGATTCCAAGGAAGCTAAAGAAACTGTGTTTGGACATCAGTAAAAATGATGGACAAATCTTTTTGCAAAAATTTCAACCTGGCTTGCCTTGAGTAACATAAAGAGGCTCTCTGGCACTAGATGTCAAATGAATTGCAGGCAAAGCGTGTTACAGTAATTCACTTGGCAGTTTAAGCAAAACCAAGAAAACAGCATTAAACCGGATCCCCATATGCTAACAGGGCACCAACGCTTTGCTCCGGTTGATGAAATTTAACTGTAAATCTTTCCTGCCTTAACCTAATCAGCGGCAGCACAAAGAAGATCTGTCCTTCTCTTGGCATTGTGTAAAATGGTTTATTTGTCCTCTCAGGAGGTGTGCTGATAGATAAATCCCAGGTATGATGATTATTATTTTGAACTATTATTATGAGTTACTATTATCACTTTCCTGAGACAGTGGGAATGGGGCACGGGGAACCCGTGGACCAGACGGAGCTGTGTGCGAACGCTGAAGGGAGAACATCTATCTTCGTTCAGGGCAGTTTCGGTAATATTTCAGGAGAGAAAGAAGGGATTTCAATGTAGAGATGGGGGTAAGACCCTCCCTGGGAACGTATTGCCTGTAAGCCTTACTGTGGTTGAACTGTGCACGTCACCCAGCCTGTTCTGCTCTCCGCTCTGGTGCACTGAATACATTCAAGGCATCTACGAAAATTCATTCACTCTGCTCCATTTGCTGAGTACCTACTGTGTGCCTGGGCCTTTGCTATGAATGAAGAGGCACGGAACGTGATGTGGGTCTCGGCCTGCAGAGGCTCACGTCTAATTCATAGCAGGATAGTGACATCTAAGCAGATAACAGGCAGGTAAGTCGCCAGGCTGGAACTCTGTGACATTCGCTGTCATTCGGTGGACCCCTCATCTAGTTTGGTTGTATCCACTTTGTACAACAGTCTCAGGTAAACCTACCGGCCCTGGTCCCACGAATCAGGGCAGAACCAGGATTCACCGGCCGGTCTGTGTCCAGAGCTGTGTTCTCTAACCCGTCTACTGCGGGGTAGGGCTCCAAGGAGTAAGGGGGCAATGCTTCCGACGGGGAAGGAGGTGAGGAAAGCTCAGGAAAGCCTTTGCAGAGGCGGTAACACCTAAACTGTGTCAGAAAAGCTCAGTCAAAATGGGAATGGCATCCAGGGAGAGGGGAAGGCCTTGGCAAAGGCATGGAAGGGGCCCCTGGTGAGTCACTAAAAGGCCCCCCAGCTGAGAAGTGGACCAGAGCCACCCACTCCAAGCGAAAGGATGGACACTAATGACACATTTTCCTATGAGGCCAGCACCTTGTTCTTAGAACATGAAACCTTCCCAAACTTTAATGACTCCCTGAAACAACTTCTGGCCTTTGGAAAGTGGGGCATCCAAGAAAAACAATCAAGGACCACTTGAAGGCACACGCAGTGTTCTCGGAGAATTATTTCTGGCTGTGGTCTCTGCCACGGATCACAGGCCTTCGGCATTCAATCACAAGGTTGAAAGGTATTAACTAGAACCCACGCGGTCCCGGGCAACCGTCTGCATATAACGTTTTCCTTTCTCGGAATGTAAAGGGGTCTGTGTTCATCTAGAATTATTTTTTACCGATTTCATCCTCAAAACTTCAAAGTTTTTTTCCCTCTGCCCCCTCCCCCCGATCTTCTACTTATGTCGTGTACCCCCAGTGTTGGTTCTGTGTTTGTGGAGGCACAGACCCAGCGTCCTCAGGATGGGGGCCAGGAGTGAAACCCACAGGCACACCTGGAAGTCATTAAGGATGGGCAAGAAGAAGGAGGGGGGAAAGAAGGAGAGGAAGGGAGGGGGAGGATGGGGAGGCGGAGGAGGGAGGGAGGAGGAGGAGGAGAAAGAGGGGGAGGGAGAAGGGGCGGGGGAGGGGGGAAGAGGGGGAGGGGCGGGGGAGAGGAGGAGAAGACCATTCCTCTCCTAACATGTTGACACATTTTTCCATGATGCCAAGTCTGAGCCAAAGGCGAAGACGGTCAAGACAAGCAGCTAACAGACAAACAACTACTTTCTCAAAAATTCCACCAGGCTGCCTCGGGATAATGTCAGGGGTCAAACATGTCATTCCGAGGGAGAGAAAGTCAACAACCTGAAGTGCCACCTCGACTTCCAGTTATCCTGGAGCATTCGTAAGCGGGTTATATCTGTAAAGGTTTAACTGCCACATCCTTCCAATGTTATCAGTTATGATAAAATTGCATACAAATAAAACGCATACTGATTTTAAGGCCAGCATCTCCGGGTTTTCTTTTGATACATATTGCCAAGATTGTCAAGCCCCTTAGTTCCTGATGAACTTGATGTCCTCATTTTCTTCTAAAAGGAAGCACGGTGATTTTATGAGGTCTATCTAGGAAATATACGCCATAGGGATTCGTGCTGCGGGATGCAAGATAAAAGTGCCTCCTTACTAGAAGGGAAACATTAGATCTTGTGCGTGCCTGCCGCAGAGATCCATAAAATTCAAGGAATTTCCTTCCGGAAGCTTGAGGATATTCATATTAATGACGGTGGAATTAGCTGGTAGACAGAGAATTGCTACTAACCTTTGGCAGTTTACGGTAATAAAATGTCACCATCAGCCCTACTCTGTTGTTTTCTCCCACCTAAGAGCTCTATTTCCCCACCTATTTTCTTTAAGAAAAAGGGGGAGGATGGATTTAATTTAATGGATTTATCCAATAACTCCACAGTTTGGACAGTTTACATACATATTTCATATTATGTATTATAGATAGGATTACACATATTCTGGAAATGCCAAGAAGTTCCTGGCACGTGTCTGTTGAATTGTTCGCTGCGGGAAACATCATTCCCACGGTGAATTGGGAAGCTGAGGCTTGCTCATGTTTAATCACCTGCCCCAGGTCACACACCGCAAAGGGATGAAGAACTTTGTCCAGACTGTCTCTGGAGTCCATGCTCTGTCCCCGCATCGAGAGCAGGTGGTCACCCTTTCCAATTCTGGTGCCATGTTCCTGTTACTTTTTCCTCTCAGTGACAATTTCACATAAATGTGCATAAGAAGTAGCATAGCTATGACAGTCACACATCATGGCTTTCCTGACTCTCACATGGACACTTTCAGGTACAAATATTTCCTGTTCAGGTAAGGCTGGCATTCAGATATTGACTTTTGAAACTTACAAGACCCAAACTGTATTCTCCCAAACTCACTTATGTAGTCAAACTATATTTAAATACATAAAATTAAAACTGCTTCATTAAAAAAATTACAAAGTTGAAAACTGTGACTAACAGAAAAAAAAAATATTTGCAACAGATGGCAATGGGCTGGTCTCAAGTGATATGGAGCTCTCCACCCATTAATAAGGATAATCTAACAGGAAACTGGACCAAGAATATGGAAAGGCAGTTCAGAAAAGAAGAAATGCAAATGGCCAACCAAAACATAAAAATCAACCCAATCTCAACTGCATCCATAATTAAAAAGTGAAATTAAAAAATGATGATGAGATTTTTTTTTTTTTTTTTTTTGCAACTGGTTGCTATACCTTTTTCAAAATGATAGTCCTTCAAATCAGCATGTGTGTGGAATACAGATACTTAGATTGGTGAGTGTGTGAAAATGTCTGGGGAGGTCAATTTTGAAATACCAAAAATTCAAGACACATCTCACTGATCCAGCAACTGGATTTCTAGGAATTTAGTGTATATACTGATATATATGCCAAAGTAAGCCATAGTGAATGTTAAAGGATATTTACTGAAGCATGGTTTATAATAGCTAAAGATTAGAAATAATTTACATATCTTTTAACAGATGATTAGATAAATATATGATGGTACAGACACACAATGGAATTCTATGTGGTCTTTTAAAAAAATTAGGTAGATGTACAGAAATTGAAAGAAATAATTTATAAAATTAAAGGGACATGAAAGATATAGAACAGTGTATGTAAGTTGAGACCGTACATGTACATTACGGATATACACATATACAGAAATATAAATGCCTCCAGTTACGTCTGCCAAGGTTAACAAAACACTGTCACCATAGGTGATTTTTGGAGGAGGTGATTCTGAGGCTAAAAGCAGTTGGGCATAGAAGAAGAAAATTCTTTGTTTCTTTCTTTTTATTTTTTTTTGCAGTGTGGCTTATTTTCTAACCCTGTATATGTATCACGTTTACTTAGTTTTTATAAAAGAGAAAAATAAATCTAGGCAACGATAGAAATCCTCATTTCAATTTCAAATCATTTAAATTTCCAAATGGGCGTAGCTCGTGTCTACACACACAAACCCTGTTTTGAACTTGTTACGGGCGACTTTCAACCCACTTGCCTACAGAGTAACTTCCAGAGGGAAAGCAGTTGCTTTCCACTTTCCAAGCTACTTCTGAAAGCGGAAATTAGAGCATCCTGAGTCAAGTGCAAAGAAACGTAGCTGGAGCCAGTCAGGCCTGGGTTGGAATCCTGATTGCCCTAAGTTCAGTATGAATGCACCTGAGAGGCTTCACTTCTCTGAGCCCTGGTTTCCTTCATGATATGTCAATGTGGTCCTTGTGGGAGATTAATAACCTAAATGTTTGTATGTTTGTGTGTGTGTATTTATATAAAGTCTACCACACTCGGTAGGTGTTTAAAGTAAGGTGGATTCTTTTTTTTTTCCCCTTCATTTAAGAGAATTAAAGAACCCTCTAAGGTATTTCCAATTAGTCCCTCTGCTGAGAATGGCCAAATGTGGCCTCGCCCAGATCAGCCTATTCCTTCTTTTTAATTGAAGTATAGTTGATTTCCAATATTATGTTAGTTTCAGGTGTACAGCATGGTAGTTCAGTATTTTTGTACCCTATGCCTTTTAATTAGCACATTTCCTTCCTTCCTAGTGAGAACTCAATCTCTGTGCCTATGACAGATGTGGTCTGGATGGAACAAACTCATCCTCCAGGCTTGCTCAGACCATCCAGCATGAGTCCCCAGCTCATATATCTCCTCCAAACACTCTTCTTGAAAACTTACCCAAACTGATCCAGTTTGATATTAATGCCCTCCCTGGCAAAGGCCAAAAACCTACCCTTGTAATTTTGCCCTTTATCAGTGTCGAGGCTTTGGAAAGAAACATTTACAGAGGGCTGACCCGTGCCACTTCCTTACTTTCTCTGTTTCACCTCAATTCTATAGGCCTAGTTAAATAATATGTTTGACCAGCTACCGTTAGGAAATTTTCATCAACTGGTAGAACCCTTGCCAGCTTTTAAAATTACTGATACAATATACAACTCCCCAGCGTGGGCCAGGGGCAAGGACAGTAGAAACATATAGTAGTGCTTAGCTTTTATAAGCCCAAAGTCCACATCATCAAAGAGACTGTGCCTCGTCCTCCATTAAAATCATTTAAAAAAACAGAATGAAGGGGACAGAAAGGCATATTGAAGGAGCTGAAGTTTAAACATACTAGAATGAGAACCACCTGTTCGGTGCCTTGGCAGTAGAAACCACACCCCTCCTTTTGAAGGATTCCTTATCCCTCCCACCATTTGAGCTGGTGTCACCGCTCATTCTCAGCTGCACTCCGGCCCCATTCCAGAAGCAAATGTCAGGGTTCCTTATTAATTTTGAGGGGGGTGTCAAATGTGAAAAGGTGGAAAGCTGTTAAATGGTTAAATGGTGCGGAAGGCACTATGATCTGAAGGGCAAGGTCAGAAGATGAAGGGCAGGAGAAACCATGAAATGCATTTCATGAGATCCATAAAATGTATGACTTCACTCACTTAATTACATAAATAAAGTTGTTAAAAAAAATAAACTCAGGCACGGACCGTGCTAAATTAGCAGGGGCTTCATGTAACTCTATGGAACTAGAAACAACCCTTAGAAAGGTCACTCACAAGTAGGCGGCTTCTTTGTAAAACCTTCATGCAAAGCTAAAAGGAAAAATCTCACAGAGCCTGCCAGGACTGGTAGGATCAAAACTATACAGCAGACCCAGGCAATACCGAGAGGGGCTGAAACTTGGGATCGGTGGCCTGTTTGGTAACTTGAACACTAATACTGTTCCCTGCCCATCTGTTTTAAATCGTGGTTTGAAGCATATTTATGTGATAAAGAATTAAGGCTGTTTGTCTTGGCCATCTAACTAATTGGGACACTCTTGTTTGGAAAGCCATTGACATCAGGACAACAAGCATATTCAAAACTGGATTTAGAATTAAACAGGCTCAAGAGAGGTCAACTTTTTTAAAGCATGCCAGAGATTCCTTCCAAAGTTGTTTTGTTTTGTTTTTAATTTATTTATTTTTGGTTGCGCTGGGTCTTCGTTGCTGTGCTCGGGCTTTCTCTAGTTGTGGTAAATGGAGGCTTCTCTTGCTGCGGAGCATGGGTTCTAGGCGGGTGGGATTCATTAGTTGTGGCATGTGGGCTCAGTAGTTGTGGCGCACGGGCTTCGCTGCTCCGCGGCATGTGGGATCTTCCCGGACCAGGGCTCAAACCCGTGTCCCCTGCATTAGCAGGCGGATTCTTAACCACTGTGTCACCAGGGAAGTCCCTTGGTTTGGTTTTAACACAATATAAGTAATAACCTTGCATGATTCTGAAGGACATTTTCTGTTTTAAAGAGAAAAGGGGTGTTTGAGGGACAAAGAGAGAGAGAGAGAGAAACTCCTGAGAGAGAGAATGAGGAAGGTATTTGCTAATGAAACCAACAAACTCGGAACACTCCTATCTCCGAATGGTGTGAAATATGGCAAGAAACTGTCCCAATAAATACTGTTCTATTATTTTATTAACGAAATACCATTGAGCACCCCCCACCCCCAGGGGGTTTATTTGTTTTTATTTTTTATTTTTTTAACATCTTTATTGGGTATAATTGCTTCACAATGGTGTGTTAGTTTCTGCTTTATAACAAAGTGAATCAGCTATACATATACATATATCCCCACATCTCCTCCCTCCTGCATCTCCCTCCCACCCTCCCTATCCCACCCCTCTAGGTGGTCACAAAGCACCGAGGTGATCTCCCTGTGCAATGCAGCTGCTTCCCACTAGCTGTCTATTTTACATTTGGTAGTGTATATATGTCCATGCCACTCTCTCACTTCCTCCCAGCTTACCCTTCCCCCTCCCCGTGTCCTCAAGTCCATTCTCTACGTCTGCATCTTTATTCCTGTCCTGCCCCTAGGTTCTTCA
>NC_041230.1:47672754-47673314 GCF_002837175.3 Physeter macrocephalus | reverse complement strand
CACTTAGGTTGCTTCCATGTCCTGGCTATTGTAAATAGTGCTGCAATGAACACTGTGGTACATGACTCTTTCTGAATTATGGTTTTCTGAGGGTATATGCCCAGTAGTGGGATTGCTGGGTCATATGGTAGTTCTATTTTTATTTTTTTAAGGAACCTCCATACTGTTCTCCATAGTGGCCGTATCAATGTACATTCCCACCAACAGTGCAAGAGGGTTCCCTTTTCTCCACACCCCCTCCAGCATTTATTGTTTGTAGATTTTTTTGTTGATGGCTATTCTGACTGGTGTGAGGTGATACCTCATTGTAGTTTTGATTTGCATTTCTCTAATAATTAGTGATGTTGAGCAGCTTTTCATGTGCTTCTTGGCCATCTGCATGTCCTCTTTGGAGAAAGATCTATTTAGATCTTGTGCCCATTTTTTGATTGGGTTGTTTGTTTTTTTATAATCTTGAGCTGCATGAGCTGCTTATATATTTTGGAGATTAATCCTCTGTCCGTTGATTGATTTGCAAATATTTTCTCCCATTCTGAGGGTTGTCTTTTCATCTTGTTTAT
>NC_041230.1:47672155-47672568 GCF_002837175.3 Physeter macrocephalus | reverse complement strand
ATCTATATTTCTGTTTTTGTGCCAGTACCATATTGTCTGGATTACTGTAGCTTTGTAGTATAGTCTGAAGTCAGGGAGTCTGATTCCTCCAGCTCCGTTTTTTTCCCTCAAGACTGCTGTAGCTATTCGGGGTCTTTTGTGTCTCGATACAAATTTTAAGATTTTTTTGTTCTAGTTTTGTAAAAAAATGCCATTGGTAATTTGATAGGGATTGCACTGAATTGCTTTGGATAGTATAGTCATTTTCACAATATTGATTCTTCCAATCCAAGAACATGGTATACCTTTCTGTCTGTTGGTATCACCTTTAATTTCTTTCAACAGTGTCTTATAGTTTTCTGCATACAGGTCTTTTGTCTCCCTAGGTAGGTTTATTCCTAGGTATTTTATTCTTTTTGTTGCAAGGGTAAATG
>NC_041230.1:47655123-47670387 GCF_002837175.3 Physeter macrocephalus | reverse complement strand
GAGTGTTTCCTTAATTCCTCTTTCAGATTTTTCATCATTAGTGTACAGGAAAGCAAGAGATTTCTGTGCATTAATTTTGTATCCTGCAAGTTTACCAAATTCATTGATTAGCTGTAGAAATGTTCTGGTGGCATCTTTAGGATTCTCGATGTATAGCATCATGGCATCTGCAAACAGTGACAGTTTTACTTCTTCTTTTCCAATTTGTATTCCTTTTATTTATTTTTCTTCTCTGATTGCCATGGCTATGACTTCTAAAACTATGTTGAATAATAGTGGTGAGAGTGGACATCCTTGTTCCCGATCTTAGAAGAAATGCTTTCAGTTTTTCACCATTGAGAATGATGTTTGCTGTGGGTTTGTCATATATGGCCTTTATTATGTTGAGGTACGTTCCCTCTGTGCCTACTTTCTGGAGAGTTTTTATCATAAACTGGTGTTGGATTTTGTTAAAAGCCTTTTCTGCATCTACTGAGATGATCATATTTGCTTGTCTCTTGTAACATTCTTCATTTTAAAGTCTATTTTATCTTATATGAGTATGGCTACGCCAGCTTTCTTTTGTTTTCCATTTGCATGGAATATCTTTTTCCATCCCCTCAGTTTCAATCGGTATGTGTCCCTAGGTCTGCAGTGGGTCTCTTGTAGACAGCATACATGTGGGTCTTGTCTTGTATCCATTCAGCAAGCCTGTGTCTTTTGGTTGGAGCATTTAATCCATTCACGTTTAAGGTAATTATCGATATGTATGTTCCTATGACCATTTTCTTAATTGTTTTGGGTTTGCTTTGTAGGTCCTTTTCTTCTCTTGTGTTTCCCACTTAGAGAAGTTCCTTTAGCATTTGTTGTAGAGCTGGTTTGGTGGTGCTAACTTCTCTTAGCTTTTGCTTGTCTGTAAAGCTTTTGATTTCTCCATCGACCAGCTTTTAGTTTTATTGATCTTTGCTACTGTTTTCTTTGTTTCTATTTCATTTATTTCTGCTCTGATCTTTATGATTTCTTTCCTTCTGCTAACTTTGGGTTTTGTTTGTTCTTCTTTCTCTAGTTCCTTTAGGTGTAACGTTAGACTGTTTATTTGAGATTTTTCTTGTTTCTTGAGGTAGGCCTGTATACCTATAAACTTCCCTCTTACAACTGCTTTTGCTGCATCCCATAGGTTTTGGATCGTCGTGTTTTCATTATCATTTGTCGCTAGTTATTTTTTGATTTCCTCTTTGATTTCTTCAGTGATCTCTTGGTTATTCAGTAACGTATTGTTTAGCCGCCATGTGTTTGTGTTTTTTACGTTTGTTTCCCTGTAACTGATTTCTGATCTCATAGCGCTGTGGTCAGAAAAATGCTTGATATGATTTCAATTTTCTTAAAGTTACTGAGGCTTGATTTGTGACTCAAGATGTGATCTATCCTGGAGAATGTTCCGTGCGCACTTGAGAAGAAAGTGTCATCTGTTTTTGGATGGAATGTCCTATACATATCAATTAAATCTATCTGGTCTATTGTGTCATTCAAAGCTTGTGTTTCCTTATTAATTTTCTGTTTGGATGACCTGTCCATTGGTGTAAGTGAGGTGTTAAAGCCCCCCACTATTATTGTGTTACGGTCGGTTTATCCTGTATGGGACTCTCCACGCTTCCTGGACTTTGGTGGCTATTTCCTTTCCCATGTTAGGGAAGTTTTCGACTATAATCTCTTCAAATATTTTCTCAGGTCTTTTTCTCTCTGTTCTCCTTCTGGGACCCCTATAATGCGAATGTTATTATATTTAATGTTGTCCCAGAGGTCTCTTAGGCTGTCTTCATTTCTTTTCATTCTTTTTTCTTTATTCTCTTCTGCAGCAGTGAATTCTACCATTCTGTCTTCCAGGTCCCTTATCCGTTCTTCTGCCTCAGTTACTCTGCTACTGATTCCTTCTAGTGTAGTTTTCATTTCAGTTATTGTGTTGTTCATCTCTGTTTGTTTGTTCTTTACTTCTTCTAGAGCTTTGTTAAACATTTCTTGCATCTTCTCGACCTTTGCCTCCATTCTTTTTCCGAGGTCCGTGAATGTGGTTTTTGTTCCACAGGCTGCAGGCTTGTAGTTCTTCTTGCTTCTGCTGTCTCCCCTCTGGTGGATGAGGCTATCGGAGAGGCCTGTGCAAGTTTCCTGATGGGAAGGACTGGTGGTGGGTAGAGCTGGCTGTTGCTTTGGTGGGCAGAGCTCAGTAAAACTTTAATCCGCTTGCCTGCTGATGGGTGAGGCTGGGTTCCCTCCCTGTTGGTTGTTTGGCCCGAGGTGACCCAACACTGGAGCCTACCCAGGCTCTTTGGGGGGGCTAATGGCGGACTCTGGGGGGGTCTCATGCCAAGGAGTACTTCCCAGAACTTCTGCTGCCAGTGTCCTTGTCCTCACAGTGAGACACAGCCACCCCCCGCCTCTGCAGGAGACCCTCCAACACTAGCAGGCAGCTCTGGTTCCGTCTCCTCTGGGGTCACTGCTCCTTCCCCTGGGTCCCGATGCGCACACTCCTTCGTGTGTGCCCTCCAAGAGTGGAGTCTCTGCTTCCCCCAGTCCTGTCGAAGTCCTGCAATCAAATCCCGCTAGTCTTCAAAGTCTGATTCTCTAAGAATTCCTCCCCCTGTTGCCGGACCCACAGGTTGGGAAGCCTGATGTGGGGCTCAGAACCTTCACTCCAGTGGGTGGACTTCTGTGGTATCAGTGTTCTCCAGTTTGTGAGTCACCCACCCAGCAGTTATGGGCTTTGATTTGACTGTGATTGCACCCCTCCTACCGTCTCATTGCGGCTTCTCCTTTGTCTTTGGACGTGGGGTATCTTTTTTGGTGAGTTCCGGTGTCTTCCTGTTGATGACTGTTCAGCAGTTAGCTGTGATTCTGGTGTTCTCGCAAGAGGGAGTGAAGTCTTCAAAGTCTGATTCTCTAAGAATTCCTCCCCCTGTTGCCGGACCCACAGGTTGGGAAGCCTGATGTGGGGCTCAGAACCTTCACTCCAGGGGGTGGACTTCTGTGGTATCAGTGTTCTCCAGTTTGTGAGTCACCCACCCAGCAGTTATGGGCTTTGATTTGACTGTGATTGCACCCCTCCTACCGTCTCATTGCGGCTTCTCCTTTGTCTTTGGACGTGGGGTATCTTTTTTGGTGAGTTCCGGTGTCTTCCTGTTGATGACTGTTCAGCAGTTAGCTGTGATTCTGGTGTTCTCGCAAGAGGGAGTGAGAGCACATCCTTCTAATCCGCCATCTTGAACCAATCTGATAGTCTTTATTTTAAAGTCTATTTTGTCTGAAATGAGAATTGTTACTCCAGCTTTCTTTTGTTTTCCATTTGTATGGAATATCTTTTTCCATCCCCTCACTTTCAGTCTGTATGTGTCCCTAGGTCTAAAGTGGGTCTCTTGTAGACAGCATATATATGGGTCTTGTTTTTGTATCCATTCAGCAAGCCTGTATCTTTTGGTTGGAGCATTTAATCTATTCAGGTTTAAGGTAATTATCGATATGTATGTTCCTATGACCATTTTCTTAATTGTTTTGAGTTTGTATTTGTAGGTCCTTTTCTTCTCTTGTGTTTCCCACTTACAGAAGTTCCTTTAGCATTTGTTGTAGAGCTGGTTTGGTGTTGCTGAATTCTCTTAGCTTTTGCTTGTCTGTAAAGCTTTTGATTTCTCCATCGAATCTGATTGAGATCCTTGCAGGGTCGAGTAATCTTGGTTGTAGGTTCTTCCCTTTCGTCACTTTAAGTATATCATGCCACTCCCTTCTGGCTTGTAGAGTTTCTGGTGAGAAATCAATCAATATGTGTCTTGGCATGTTTCTCCGTGGATTTATCCTGTATGGGACTCTCTGTGCTTCCTGGACTTGACTGACTATTTCCTTTCTCATATTAGGGAAGTTTTCAAATATAATCTCTTCAAATATATTCTCATTCCCTTTCTTTTTCTCTTCTTCTTCTGGGACCCCTATAATTCGAATGTGGGTGTGTTTAATGTTGTCCCAGAGGTCTCTGAGACTGTCCTCAGTTCTCTTCATTCTTTTTTCTTTATTCTGCTCTGCGGTAGTTATGTACACTATTTTATCTTCCGGGTCACTTATCCATTCCTCTGCCTCAGTTATTCTGCTGCTGATTCCTTCTAGAGAACTTTTAATTTCATTTATCATGTTGTTCATCATTGTTTGTTTGCTCTTTAGTTCTTCTAAGTCCTTGTTAAACGTTTCTTGTGTTTTCTCCATTTTGTTTCCAAGAGTTTGGATTATCTTTGCTCTCATTACTCTGAATTCTTTTTCAGGTAGACTGCCTATTTCCTCTTCATTTGTTAGTTCTGGTGGGTTTTTACCTTGCTCCTTCATCTGCTGTGTGTTTCTCTGTCTTCTCATTTTGCTTATCTTACTGTGTTTGGGGTCTCCTTTTCGCAGGCTGCAGGTTCGTAGTTCCGACTGTTGTTGGGGTCTGTCCCCAGTGGCTAAGGTTGGTTCAGTGGGTTGTGTAGGCTTCCTGGTGGAGGGGACTGGTGCCTGTGTTCTGGTGGATGAGGCTGGATCTTGTCGTTCTGGTGGGCAGGACCGCGTACGGTGGTGTGCTTTGGGGTGTCTGTGACCTTATTATGATTTTAGGCTGCCCCTCTGCTAATGGGTGGGGTTGTGTTCCTGTCTTGCTAGTTGTTTGGCATAGGGTGTCCAGCACTGTAACTTGGTGGTCGTTGAGTGGAGCTGGGTCTTAGCGTTGAGATGGAGATCTCTGGGAGAGCTTTCACCGTTTGTTATTACGTGGAGCCGGGAGGTCTCTGGTGGACCAATGTCATGAACTCAGCTCTCCCACCTCAGAGGCTCAGGCCTGACACCCGGCCGGAGCACGAAAACCCTGTCAGCCATGCGGCCTTAAAAAGACCTGAAGTTCCCTGTGCAAGTGGGTGTTGAAAGTGTTTCAGCTTTTGAGGGACTATGAAATGGTGGGAAAAGGGTTTATCTGAAAATGAGACAAAAAGTCATAACACAGACACCTAGCACGCAAAGATTCTGGGCAGCCGAGTGTGTATGCAGGGGGACTTTATTTAGATGATCTGTCATGAACACTTTTGCAAGGAGGGAATTATTCTCAAACAGGATCCCCCAGCTAGAAGTCTCAGCACTGGGACCTGACATAACCCTGCCTGATTACAATTTCCATGTGTATTCTTTCAACTTTGCCATGGTGCCTTGTTTATAAAAAACATAATATATAAAGCCACCTGAAGTCCCACTGGCAATGATCTACAGTATGATTGACTCCTGAATAGTGAGATGCAGGTACATGGACGTGTGTTTCTGCAAGCGTTGGGGTGGGTTGGGGAGCAAAGGGAGACCCTGCAGCTTGATCACCCGTGCCCTGTTCTTGAAAAGTTAAGACTCCCTGAATTAATTCACTGACGCCGAGACCATGAAAGGAACAAAACCTCAATATATCCTTCCAGTGTGACTCTAAATATGACAAGGTTATCATTTTATACACCATCATTCAAGAATTGATTTATGGGCCTCTGCGTGTTCCCCCCTTGTACTCTCCTCTAGACGTACCTGGAATTATGGCATTCCTTAAAATCCCAGAAATTCAAGTATCTGCTAGGTCTAATTCCCAAGGAGTAACACAAACAACATTTTAACGTTTCTGGGAAGGAAGAATAGATTCTGAAACCTGGCTAGATTCTGAAACTCCTACCCTTGAAGCTTCTCTTTTTTTCACCATTTACAACCTAATAGTTTTTGCAAACATACATTTCACGCAAAGGCCCGCGAGTCTAAGCAGTACAGCCTCTTCCTTGGCTGCTGCTATTTTGTGTCTTCCTCTCCCACACGGACCTTGAGAAACGGAGGGACCAGCCACAGCCTTGCTGAATCATCTTCCTTGTTATTTGTGAAGGAGAGAGCATCCCGCTTGGGAAGGAAGACCTGGGAGGGAGGGACGGTATGGAGTCCGGCCAACTCTCACCCGCCACACATTTTTCAGGAGTGAAATCAAATTGAAAGATAAGTCTGCGGGTCACCGTGTGTTCTGTTTTGTGACAACATCTCATCCAAAATAGGATCATGTAAATATCCTTTTTTATGATATCCTATCCATCTCAGTGGTTCCATTTACGGCCAAGAATGCAGTGGTCTCTTGGGTTGGCATGCAGCCATCTCTCCCTTTTCTGTTTCAGGGGCTACCGATCTTGCTTTTGCCAACCCCCCAGCAGTAGCTTATCTCCGTGCAGAAAACATGGAAATGCATAAGATCTTCCAGTGTGCATACGGACTTGATCAGAGCCCACCGAGATCAAGACTGCATCTCGCACTGCAGTGGCTTCAGGCCCAATTTGGAAGCCCTCCAATCCTGGACCACTTCATCACGGTGTCATTGGTCATTCTGGTTAATGTGTTCTTTGCTTCCCAAATGATACGCCATTGAAGGATCAACTCCGTGCAGGCAGGGTCAATGTCCTCTGCTTGCTCTGAGCATGGCTGGAGCACCAGTACACGATTTGTTGTGCAGTCCTGGTTGACCCCTTGGGTCTTAAGACTCAACACAATGACACCGTCACTAGGAAGCCTTTACTGACCCTGCCTGTCATGTAGAACGGACCCTACCCTGTTTGAGACCTCTACTTTGCTGTACTTTGGAGTCTCTGTACTTACAAGACAAACGCACTTATTTATTATTAGTACTAACTGGAGCGCTATACGTTACTTAATATTTTAACCAATGAAAACACTATATTTTAAGGGCTAATCGTCAGGCATCGTACTGAGTACTGTGGGTGAATGATCTCGTTTAGGCCCTCTGCCGTGTGTCCTATTAGAGGAAGAGATAAGGGTGCAGGTTCCAGAATCAGACACTCTGGGTTTGAAATCCTAAGTCCACCAACCGGTGACCATGAGCTTGGGCAAATTCCCTTCCTAGGCCTTTTCTGTAAAATGGGGATGAAACTAAAAATGGCAACCGTACGGGGTTTTCCTGAGAAAGACATCCGTTAATTCACGGAAGGGGCGAACGCAGAGTGTAAGCGCGCGATCAATATTAGCTATTTTTATTATTTCTCTTCTGCAGATGGGGAAACTGAGACCTCGGAGGCTAAGCGACCCACCAGAGGTGACCTGGCTAGTGAGCAGGGAAGCTCAGACTTCACTCCAGGCAGCCTGACCCTCAGCTCTTCGCCAATTCAAACCCGGCCGCCGTCCTTTTCTTCCCTCTGGTCATGGGTACTCTGAGCGCCCAGCTGTGACTCTTTGTCTCTGAAGCCCAGCACTTAGGCACTTAGCACAGCGCCTGCCACACTGAAAGAGCCAGATACCCATTTAATTCATTGATCAATTAATAAATTACCTTATGAATGGTTCTGATTTTAATAAATAGCTAAGCACAGTGCCAGGCACGGAAAACAATCTATAAAGGACTACTGGTAAGCAAACTGGTGTGAGATCCACTGCATTTAATAACTTATTTTCAGTGAAAGCCTTGAAATGGCCCTAGAAATCTCCCAGATGGAAGTCATCCTCATTATTTCAGCATAAATATAGCAGCCTTTAAAAATAAACTGCCATTTTCTGCAGTCTAAACCTAGCGTGTGGAGCTTTCAAAACACCATCATGCACTCTATTATTATTAAGAAATGTTTTTCTACTCACTTCGAGTGATTCTCCCCCTGCTTCTGATTTACCAAGAGCAGTCTACACAGACAGACTGTACAACAACTGAATTTTAAGGCACTGAGAGGTGTGTGCCTACACAAGTACACACAGCAGAGCAGGTACCCCTCAGGACACGATCCTGTAGCACAGGCGGGCACCCTGAAACAAAATCTTAATTTTGCGTTAGAGAGTTTGCAAGCATGGAACCGGCTGGTTTCTCTCTACTTTCTATTAGATGCATCCGGATACTCTTGAAGGCTAAATGGTAGAACAGTCCCTGTCGGAGACCCTGTGAAATGTTTTATAACCAGCACTGTTCAGAAACATTGCTGTCAAGATCCGAACTTGCAAATGCTCAGCATCAAAGAAGATACAGAGGTCTTTGTCAGGACAATGAACTTGGACTGTTGTTTTCCAGTGAACGGAAAACAACATTGCTAACCCAGAAAAGTGACATTCGGCCCCAATCTGGTGACGCCTCAGCTCCCATCATGCTGGGATTAACAATGCCGCCTTTCTGTGGGGCTGTTGGAACATGCCACCAGAATCAGGCTTTAGTGCCTAGGCAAATGAATGACCACGTTCATACTTTGTGGCTTTTCCCAGTCACATACTGAATTCAAATATGTAAGGAGACCAAGCCTCCACCATAGGTTCTGTTACTCCCAACTTCAAATCGAATCCTACTGGCTCACAAATGCACTTTACAAGTTTTGGCAAATTCACTCAAACACTTTAGAAGTAAATAGGATGCTGTTAAAAGATGAGAATTCCACAGTCAAGTGAAATCAGCCTTTGGAAATAAATGCCCAGACCCTTCGGTCCCACTGTATTTGCTACTGAAGTCAACAAGTTATAAAGCCCGGGATTTAAAGTTAACCTGGATCCAAATCTTGGCACCAGCGCCTAAGAGCTGTGTGACCCTGGCCAAGCTATTTAACCCCTCTGAGCCTTAGTTTTCTTACTAGTAACAGGAGAATGATAATGACTTTACAGGGTTGCTGGGAGTATTAAAAAGGCATTTTTTAAAAAGCATTTAAAACCTTTTTGGATCTTAGGGGATTTTGAACTAGTAAAATTAGGTGCTTATCCAAATCCACATGGATTAGAAGTGATAGGAAAGATTTCTGGGGGGCATCAGGAAAAAGTGGAATTGACGCCAAGAACTTTGAGCTCCTGTTCAAATGCTCTTGGTGGGCGGTGGTATCTTCGTCTGGTCAAAACTAACGTCTCCTGCTTAAAAACTCTTCCTCCCCCCGTCCCCACAGGCCCCTACCGGGTAACGGCATCAGGGGGGTGCCCGCGTCATCTTCAGCATCGCCCTACCTCATTCCTCACATGCAGAATCATCAACGATGACTCTGTGCGATGTCTTCTCTCTCTCCTGTTCCTCTAGCAGCCCAGGCCCTTACATACTTTCACCTGGACCACTGCAAGCTGCGTTATTCTGCTGCCCCGCATCTGATCTCTCTCTTGCGGTCCTACCTCCATGCTCTCACCAAAATATTTCGCCTTAAAGTACATATTGGGGGCACGCACTTGCAGCTTCCCATCCCCCGTGCTCTCTCAGCCCACCCGTCCACCCAACTATGGATTACTTCGTTAGGAAGTACCACCCCGACCATCGTGCTTACTGGGAGAGTGTTAAATCAGAGCAACCTCTGTGGAGGGCGATCTGGAAATATCTATGAAAACGCCCCAGAGCATCCCCTCTGAGCCAGCACTGCTCCTTTAGGACTCTATCCCGCACGGACACTCCACGCACACGGGAGATGATATCAGAGCAAGGTTACCCGCGGAGGCACGATGTGTAATAGCAAAAGACTGGGAACGACCCAGATGTCTGTCAGCGGGGAATTGGTTCAGTGAATGATGAAGCATCCACACAGTGGAATCCTCAGAGGTTGTTTAAAAAATGAAGAAATCATTTATATGCTGATTCAAAACCATCTCTAAGACGTACTGTCAAGTGAAAAGAGCAAGGTGTGTGGAGTGGAGGGAAGGGGAGGGTAAAAGAATATATAAACATGTTGTCTTCTACATGCATAAAAACGTCTAGAAGAATACACAAGGAAATGATAACTATGGGTCAGGAGAGGAATTGTGTGACAAGGGAAAGGGGTACAGGGAGATTTTAACACATATAAAGAAAACAAAATATATGGAATTGAGATATATATATATATATATACACACACACACATATACACATCATCCTCTATGTTCTACTTTTGACTTTGAACCACATATTACCTATTTGAAAGTAAATATTTTAATTCTATATGTATGTGTATATATATAATATATATATAAACATATATATGTATATATAAAAACATATACATATATATGTTTTTTTAAATGTAAGCTAAAAATATCTAGGTTAAAACAGAAAGAACTGCCACATATGCCAGGCACCTATTTTCTGTCTTCTCCAGACAACGGTGGTACACAAATGACATCCCCAACCCGTCTGCTCTCCATCTTACACACAGAGACCTTATCACCTCCTTGGAATACAGTTTTGAGCACAGCAATTTCCTGTTCAAAACTCCCCCGTGGCTTCGCAGGTCCCACAGGATGGAGTCCAAGTTCCTTAGCCCATATTCACTGATCAACCACTGACCCCCAGCTCAGCTTTCCAGCCTGTCCTAAAGCTAAATGACTCATGGTGACCTATGTGTTTCCACACATTCTGTCCTTCCACTTGGAACGTCCTGCCACCACCCCAAAGTCCAAGCTCTACTTGATTCCAACTTTAGTTCAAATCGTCTTTCTCCACTGACTCATTCCAGAGTCCACCACTTACCCCCATGCCCTAGCTGGAAGAAATCCCCTTCTTCTTCGAAATCCCAGGGCATATTTTTATTATCTGCCTGTGGTATCCATCACTTTATACGAGATCATCGTCAATTTTACACACTTATCCACTCTCTTAGTAAACATTTACTAAACACCTATTATGTGTCATGGACGGACAGGGGTGCTGGGGACACAGTAAAAAGCCACAGTAGCAGGATTCCTGCTCTCATGGACATTACAGTCTTGTGGAGAAGACAGGCAACAAAAACACGAAACCAAACCTTCAATGATCAGTTTCCATAACTGCAATGTGGAGAAGTAAGAAGCTCAGGCAAAATGCCAACAATTTGCCCAAAGCCACACCTGAACTGTTGCAAAGGCTAAGAGACCCATATTTAAATCCCAAATCCACCCGAAAGCTATAATGATTCTCTGGGTCAGGGTTTCTCAACCTCAGAACTCTTGATATTTGCCGCTGCCTAATTCTTTGTGATGGGGCTGTCCTGTGCATTGTAGGAGGTGAAGCAGCAACCCTCTACCCACGAGATGCCACTAGTACCCTCTCCCCACTACCAGATATCCCTACGGTGGCGGAGAGGGGTTTGAAAAACCTCCCCTTTGGGAGAACACTGCTCTAGGCAAATTCCTTAACATTACTGAGTTTCAGTTTCTTCATTGCCTGGTTCTTTGGAGAATAACCCAGTAAACATTTGAAAAATGAAAAAAGAACCCTATTAAACAGAAAGAATACTACCTACCTTAGAAGACTATGTTAGAAATTAAATACAAAAATGTGTATGGAGCACTTACAAGTGCTTTTATCATTAAGAACAAAAATATGAAGTCGGGGCTTCCCTGGTGGCGCAGTGGTTGGGAGTCCACCTGCCGATGCAGGGGACGCGCGTTCGTGCCCCGGTCTGGGAAGATCCCACGTGCCGCGGAGCGGCTGGGCCCGTGAGCCGTGGCCGCTGAGCCTGCGCGTCCGGAGCCTGTGCTCCGCGGCGGGAGAGGCCGCAGCGGTGGGGGCCTCGCGTACCGCAAAAAAAAAAAAAAAAAAAAAAAAAAATGAAGTGGGTCAGTTTTTTTTTCCCCAGAGCCCTCAACAGGGTGGACAAGATCCCTCAGGACCTTCTCAGTCTAAACTAGTGTCAAATCCATGAACTGCCCAAATTGCGGACATGATTTTTGCTTGTATCCCAGAGAGATGCTCTAGAAGTATAGCCCAGAACATGACTCCTTGGGAGGATGCAGGAAAGGTCTCCTCAGGCTACATTTGCCAGACAGATGGATTCAACTCCAGTCTAAGT
This sequence comes from Physeter macrocephalus, assembly GCF_002837175.3. NCBI lineage: Eukaryota > Metazoa > Chordata > Mammalia > Artiodactyla > Physeteridae > Physeter > Physeter macrocephalus. Next base: position 47,658,646 of record NC_041230.1, on the reverse strand, counting down.
CCAGACTTCTTGAACTTGGATGTAGGAGCTGAAATAAACATAATCTGAGAACGGGCGTTCTGGATCCCATAAAAATGCCCCATAAAAGATGGCGGGATTATATAGCTGTTACAATATCAGGCATTAGATAACACAGTCTCTTTAAAGGCTTCATTTGCACATCCCAAATCATCCTTGTAAGCCAATTATTTTCCCACACTATTGGATGCTGTGAGCATTTAGGAAGTGTTCTCAGGGTGTTTGAAATCAACAAGGCAATTAGGGAGGTTTTAAAGGAATCAAAAATACAATCAACAGTGCTTTGGAAATGTCAATAAAATTCTTGGCTTGGCAAACCACTTCTATATTGTACATTAGTAAGGGAACTTTAAGGTGATCTTAAAATATGCATCCTCCTGAATTCTAGGATTTATTTTCAAACTGTAAAGTGGATAAACTGATGGGCAGTCTATGGTAGGATCCCTATATAATTTTTGGAGAGGTCTTTCCTTGGGGGGAAAAAAGATGAAAAAATAGGTTTTAGAGTCACACAGACACGGATTATAATTTTATTTTAATTACTTATTTATTTTTTTTTTTGCGGTACGCGGGCCTCTCACTGCCGTGGCCTCTCCCGTTGCGGAGCACAGGCCCCGGATGCACAGGCTCAGCGGCCATGGCTCACGGGCCCAGCCGCTCCGCGGCACGTGGGATCCTCCCGGACCGGGGCACGAACCCGTGTCCCCTGCATCGGCAGGCGGAGTCTCAACCACTGCGCCACCAGGGAAGCCCTATAATTTTATTTTTTTATGTTTTTTATCTTTGGTCCGTACCACGTGGTACACGGGATCTTACTTTCCTGACCAGGGATGGCACCCATGCCCCCCCCCGCAGTAGAAGCATGTAGTGGTAACCACTAGACCACCAGGGAAGTCTCTAGACATGGATTATAATCCCGGCTGTGTGACAAAAATGGGGTGAACTGGGGAAAATCATTAATGCTCTCAGAGCTTGGTTTCTTCAGCTTTAATGAAGACAGTAATGTCCCCTTAAATTAAAATATATGTGTCCAGCAAAGTGTCTTTGCAAACCTTCATTTTCATTCTTCATTCCCTTTAGGGAACAGAATACGGACTCATTGGTTTATATTTTTATAACACCTGCAAAATTGCACACTTTCTAACCAATTTAGTTCTCTCTTGACCAAAATGCTTTAAGACACAAATGTTCCACATCTGTTTTGCTCCACTAAAGAAAATAAGCCCAACCCATCACCTTTTCTTTCTTGCCCCCAACAGTTTCCCTTAACTTACTCATCATTCCACAAGAAATCTTGCTTACAGTTAAAGGCATTTCTTTCCGGGGTTGGGGGAGGACTGTGGAATATGCCTTGGGTATAATAGGAAAGATACTCAATCTGAGTTAAGAATGAACTATGTCCTTTATGTGGCCGGTCAGACCATCATCTATGTATTGTACCATCATCCTTCCTATCCTTAACATATCATGATAAGGAAACTTGGTTGTGTTTTCAAAAGCATAATAATAACGTACATTTCGCTATGGTTTCCAATAAACCCGCGATTTTTTTCCCCCCAAAAGTCCATGAATAAAACAAACCCTGTCACCATTGGAGATGCATTTTCATGCCAGCTCGGATGCTTTTAAGACCATTTGCCGATCGCTCTGCACCGTCTGACCAGTTCTGGGGCAGGGGGCACGCTCTAATTACCGATTGTGAAGTTCTGTATCTATAGCAACAGGCTGAATTGACAACAGGAAGCTTAACCCTCTGGGGCACCATCCGAAGTTTATAAAATCAACTTGAGGCCAAGGCTATAGTTAATCAGGAGGGGCTTTCAGAACCCGAGGGCTCGGAGTCCATACTTAAGAGGCAAAGAAATTATTTAATACGACAATCACAGGGCGCGAGAAGGCAGAGTTTATTTAGCTTGCCTTTGCAGTGCATCTTGTAGTAATTTATCCTAACGGTACCAATTCGCCTGTGATTTGATGCACCAGGGGACCAGGGCTATCAGTTGAATCAAACCTCGGCCAAGGCTGCCTGTTTCTTAACTATTGTCGCCGGATATCAATCAGTTTCACTTGATTCACTAATCGCCTGGCACAAGGATATGAATTTTCCCAGCATTCAGGGAATTGGGTTGACATAATTCTTTATAATGTGCCCGCTTTTAAACGGCATTATTTCACCCCACTCCCATTACTTCACGTTCCTAGAGCTGACGGGTGAAGGGTCTAGATTGTGGGAGGCTGCTGGTGAGAAGCATAGCAGGAAAAAAGCCTGGAGCATCGGATGTGACCGTGGACAAGTTACAAAACGCTTCTGGGTCCCAATTTCCTTACCTGTCCCATCAGGACGAGAACTCAGTAAGCCACAGAGCTATGAAGAGGATCAGTAAACTGCTATATGGATGAGTCCAGAACAGTGCCTGGGAAGCAGGATACAGGATCTCAATAAATGTCAGTTTCACTTCCCACGTGCCCTCATTCCCAGCCCCAAGGAGGAGGGGGTAGAAGATGTAGCTGCATAATTTTTATAGGGTGAGATGTTAAGCTTTACAATATTTTATGGGCCTGGTCACACAAGGTTCGATAATCCTAGGAAATCCTCTAAACTCAGTTCTCATTCTTGGTTCTTCTGTCTCCACTGGGGCCAAGAATTCCCACCGTGTTTTATACCCTTGGCACCGGCCTGGCTGTCGGGAAGGGTAAGAGATGGGCAGAGTTCTCCCTCACACTAAAGGCGCTCTGTCCCTTTCCCATCCCCTCTTCTTTCTTATACAGCAGGGAATTTCATTCAAAACACTGTCCAGGTACTAATAAGAAATGGTAAGATCAGATCTATCCCCTTGGCGGGCAGAGACTACAGAAAGGAGAGAAAACCCACCTTCATGTGTTGTTCGTATTATTCAAGAGGAAGGAAGGAAGGAAAAGGACAACATGAACCCCGGGGTAAGAGGCAATGACCACGTGGGCAGCAAGGCCACGGACAGCATTCGGTCCCCGTCCCTGACACGGAATAGTGGAGGGGGGCCTCCGCTGCTGCTTCTGTGAAATGGGTCTATGAAGACCTACGGCAGTAGGTTGTCATGGCAACACAACGAGCTAATCCACTGGCCTCCAGGCTACGAGTGGAAGGAATGTTAGCTTGCTTCCCAAGTGAACATGGGCAGGGTGTTCTGGTCCCTTTCCCAAAGGGAGAACGAAATCCGAGCCTTTTCCTACCATTCAGCTTAGTCATTCACATTTTAACTTAGTTCTGAGCTTACAGTTTTTCCTGCAGATAGAATTGGTCACTCCGTGAGAGACGAAAGTAAGAAAAAAGGCAGAGAGGGAAGGAGGGAAGGAAGAAAGGAGGGAGGGAGAAAGAAAGAAGAAAGAAAATAGAAAGAAAAAGAAAAGAGGAAGGAAGGAGGGAAGGAGGGAGAGAGGGAGGAAAGAGATGCGGGAAAGAAAGAAAGAAAGAGAGAAAGAAAGAAAGAAAGAAAGAAAGAAAGAAAGAAAGAAAGAAAGAAAGAAA
>NC_041230.1:47653506-47655097 GCF_002837175.3 Physeter macrocephalus | reverse complement strand
AGAAAGAGAAAGGAAGAGACAAAGAAGGAAAGAAAGAAAAAGAGAAAGGAAGAGAGTAAGAAAGAAAGAAAGAAGAAAGAAAGAAAAAGAAAGGAAGAGAGAGAGGGAGGGAGGGAAGGACAGAACGAAAAGAAAGAGGAAAGAAGGAAGGAAGGAAAGAGAGAGGGACACAGGGAGGGAGGGAGGGAGGAAGAAAGGAAGAAAAAGAAAGAAAGAGACTTGCTTTGTCACACCTTTTCCACTCCATTCTTAAGGCTGGAGGATTTGGCGAGGCATTTAGAAGCTTCATTGTTTCAATAGCGGGGTAAGGAGGTTAATGCCACCTTAACAAGGGAATCATTTCTTCCTCCTTCCCACATTCTCTCTTTTCTTTTTTGGCTCAGCCTACATTTCTAACACTACCGGCTGAAATGTAGTATACAGCTTTTAATTGTGCCCAGAGGCAGTACAACCTCACAGAGGTTTTTAAGCAAGTGCTGGAGGATTTGAGAAACAGCTGTGCTACAGGCACACGTGCTCCAAGGTGGAAGAGCCCCGTCAGCACCTGCACCCGCCGAGCACACACCCTCACACCCTCCATGCATGTACACAGCTGGGACCCATCAGGCCTGAAAGGAATGAACACTCTTAACTTGGTATTTTATTGGACCTAGAGGAGCCTGATGCTATATTAAATCTGTAGCACATAAGTAGGATTTTGCTCTATCCTGGAGTTCCTGGGGGTTGGGGCTTGGTGGGCTGGGTGGGATATTAAAAACACACACACGAACGCACACACGCACGCGCGCGCACATACACGACCTCTTTTCCGATGCCGAGAACAAATTGTTTTAATATCCCAATGTTTGGTTTATTTATTATTAGAGATAGGTGGCCGCTTTTAAAGAGTAATGGACTTGTCCCGGCACTAACCTAGTTTTCCCAAATGAATCTAGCTCAGACTCCCAGCAACTGCGGAAAGCCGCCGACACGGATTGTTTTCTCCAAATCACTCTCACCGACACCCAGCTTCCCTTGGTGCAAAAGCCCCCAAAAGACATCGTCCATCTTTTGGACGCTGCAGTCAATCTTCAAAATCCTACTGCACTCAACCAGTCGCAAAACACTGTCTCGTGTTACCCCACTGGACACCCACCTCATCCCTGGACATGCAACAAGGCGAGTGTCTGTGTACCTATTTTACAGACGTGCAAATAGAGGTTTGGAGAAGTTACATGCCCAGGTCAAGGGCAAACCAACCCCAGACCTTAAAGTTCAGTCTACTGACCCCAAGTAAACACGTTCTCTCTAAATCATGTTATATAGTCTGTTGTAAACACAATGTGAAAAGTTTATTCCAGGGTGGCTTGTAATGTCTGTGTACCTGCGTGGACAGGTAACATGAGGGAGTTTCCATAGATGTTAAACTCACGTGGTCAGCAACGGACTTCCGGGTCTGTGATAGGCAGAAACATGACCATCCAAAAGATATCCAGGGGCTTCCCTGGTGGCGCAGCGGTTGAGAGTCCGCCTGCCGATGCAGGGGACGCGGGTTCGTGCCCCGGTCCGGGAGGATCCCACGTGCCGCGGAGCGGCTGGGCCCGTGAGGCGT
>NC_041230.1:47637554-47653381 GCF_002837175.3 Physeter macrocephalus | reverse complement strand
GCGGCTGGGCCCGTGAGCCATGGCCGCTGAGCCTGCGCGTCCGGAGCCTGTGCTCCGCAACGGGAGAGGCCACAACAGTGAGAGGCCCGCGTACCGCAACAAAACAAAACATAACAGAAGATATCCATATTAAACCCCTGGAACTTGTGAATGTGATCTTATTTGGGAACAGGGTCTATGCAGGTGTGATTTCATTAAGGCTCTTGAAATAAGGAGATATTCCTGGATGTTGTGGGTGGGCTCTAAATCCAATGACAAGTATCCTTATCAGAGAAAGGCAAGGGAGGTTTGAGGCACGCCAAAGAGGAGCAAGTCTGTCCACAGAGGCAGGGGTGGGAGGGATGTGGCCACAAGTCAGGGTCTGCGGACAGTCACCAGAAGCTGGAAAGCGCAAAGAACGAATTCTCCCCCAGAGCCTCTGGAGGCGGTGCGGCCCTCATGACACCTTGATTTCAGACGTCTGGCCTCCAGAATGGTAAGCACATAAATATCTGTTACTTTAAACCACTGAGTTGGTGGTGACTTCTTACGGCAGTCCTGGGAAACGAACACAGGATCTTTTGCTCTGGGCACCATGTTGGATTTTGCTGCTGGTGGGGTCTCTTGGCATGGGGGATACCTTCTACTTCGGGCATTGGTGAAATGAAGGAAGGATGCTGGCAGCTGCCCACGGGGGCCCAGTCCTGCCCCACCTGCAAGGACAGGGCAGCTCAGCATCAGGGAGAAGCCAGATACTGTGATCTTCATCGAGACCAAGCAGGTATCAGAGCAGGGCTCACGGGGAGGCAGAAAGCCTACTGTACTGTTCTCATCCTGCTGGACCGCTTTCTAACGCATATGTGGTTTAGACAAGTCACTGAATTCACATCTCAGTTATCTCGTTGGTAAAACTAGATTGTCCATGTGGAAAAAAAACACCCTTTGAAAAACTGCAAAACATCATAGGAATGTTGGTTATTCGCTTTTCTATATATTATTATTATTATATTATTGTATATAAAGCATCTCTGAAGCATCAGACTCAGAGGGCAGATGGCTCTCCAACTTTGAGAAAGGACCTAATCTCCAGAAGGTATTACTGCAAAGTTCTCCAAAATATGCTTCTCTCAAGTATCCACTTCTCGTCCGTTAATATATTGAAACCTCTTTAGAAACCATCTAACCCCAAATGCAAGACTAATGGAGCCCCTACATTTAATGTCTGCTGTGTTTCTTTGGATTTTCCAAATTCGCCTCTTTCAAGCACTGAGCAAAAAGACTCCAAACCAACAACAACATGCCATTTGTTTGTTTATCATATTAGTAATGAGTTGTTGTTTTTTTTAAATGAGCACTCAATATTGGTTAAAAGCAAGTAGGCTCTCAGACGCTGCTTTTGATCATTTAAATTGCTGCAAACCCTTTGGAGGGCAATTTGACAATACGTCTCAGGAACCTTTAAAAACTGTGCTCAACCTTTGACCCAGTAATTCCATTTCTGGGAAACTACCCTAAAGGCATAATGGGAACTATGGAAACTGCTTGATGCACCAAGATGTTTATCAGAACACTCCTTCTGACAGCAAAAGTATTTAAACCATCTAAATACCCACCAACGCAGGAGGAGATAAATAAACGGTGAGGCCTCCCCTCCACGGACTGTCAGCTACTAAGAATTTGCAGTTAAGAAGAATGTATAATAATGTGCCGAGATGTATAATGTTAGGGAAAAAAAAGCAGCAGTGTGTCACGTGGGTATATGGAAGTGATCTTGATGTGACACAAATGCAGCATAACAAAGAAAAAAAAAGACTGGAAGAAACATATATTAATTGTTGTTACCTAAAGCCAGCAAAATTATGGGTAATTTTTCTTACATCTTTATTGGAGTATAATTGCTTTACACTTTTGTGTTAGTTTCTGCTGTATAACAAAGTGAATCAGCTATACATATACATATATCCCCATATCCCCTCCCTCTTGCGTCTCCCTCCCACCCTCCCTATCCCACCCCTCTAGGTGGTCACGAAGCACCGAGCTGATCTCCCTGTGCTATGCGGCTGCTTCCCACTAGCTCTCTATTTTGCATTTGGTGGTGTATATAAGTCCATTCTACTCTCTCACTTCGTCTCATCTTGCCCTCCCCCCACTCCCTGTGTCCTCAAGTCCATTCTCTACGTCTGTGTCTTTATTCCTCCTGGCCCTAGGTTCATGAGAACCACTGTTTTTTAGATTCCATATCTATGTGTTAGCATACGGTATTTTTCTCTTTCTGACTTCCTTCACTCTGTATGACAGACTCTCGGTCCATCCACCTCACTACAAATAACTCAATTTTGTTCTTTTTATGGCTGAGTAATATTGCATTGTATATATGTGCCACATCTTCTTTATCCATTCATCTGTCGCTGGACACTTAGGTTGCTTCCATGTCCTGGCTATTGTAAATAGTGCTGCAGTGAACATTGGTGTACAAATCTCTGTTGGAATTATGCTTTTCTCAGGGTATATGCCCAGTAGTGGGACTGCTGGGTCTTATGGTAGTTCTATTTTTATTTAAATTTTTTTTTTTTTTTGTGGTATGCGGGCCTCTCACTGCTGCGGCCTCTCCCGTCGCGGAGCACAGGCTCCGGACGCGCAGGCTCAGCGGCCGTGGCTCACGGGCCCAGCCGCTCCGTGGCACGTGGGATCCTCCCGGACCGGGGCACGAACCCGCGTCCCCCCGCATCGGCAGGCGGACTCTCAACCACTGCGCCGCCAGGGAAGCCCTGCATTACTTTTAAATAGAGACAAACTCCTCTGTAAACGAGTCCCCTCATTCCCCTCACTCAACATATCCTAATTGGGTGGAGAAAACTTGTGATGCACGTTCTGTTTCCTCCACGACTCTGACCACGTTGCCAAAGTTGTGCAGGATATCTAGGAGCACGGAGGGCAGGAAGGAGTTAAATCCATGTGGCAACAGAGGGTGGGAGCCAGGGGCACTGCGGGGCCTGGTCCCTCCCTGCAGTGCAGGAAGACCAGGTCATTAGAGCAGGCAGGAACTTGCCTTGGCTCTCCTGGGAAAGCAGCAAACGTCGTGCATATTGCAGTGTTCCTGAGGGCGAGCTAATTGTCTAACTGCCCTTGAGATGTATATCATTTTGCCTGCAGTCCGGGCTCCTCCCTTTATGTCACTGCCAATGGGCCGGGAAACGGGAACAACATCTACGCCCATTAAATGGAGACAGCGGGTCACCTCTGCCACCTACGGTCCCCAGGTGAGCCGCCTGGGGCAGCTGCTTCATTTGGTTCAGGGCGCGACTTCAGGTGCCCTTTGGTAAGTTGAGAAGAGGCGCGGAATCAGCTTCCCGGGACTGCTGTCACCAAGAGCCGCACACTGGGTGGCTTTAAACAACACCGATTTATTCTCTCACTGTTCTGGAGGCCGGAAGTTCAAAATCAAGGTGTCCATTGGGCTGCGCTCCCTCCAAAGGCTCTAGGGGACAATCCTTTGCTTCTTCCAGCTTCTGGGGGTTGCCAGCAATGCCTGTCATTGCTTGGCTTGTGGCAGCGAAACTTCAGTCTCTGGCTGCATCTTTACATGGTATTCTTTCCTGTGTGTGTGTGTGTGTGTGTGTGTGTGTGTGTGTGTGTGTGTGTGTGTGTGTGTGTGTGTGTGTGTGTGTGTGTGTGTACACGCGCACATGCATATCTGTGTCTCTCCATACTTTCCTCTCTTTTCTCTTATAAAGCTCCTTGGATGTAGGTCCCATTCTAATCCAGTAGAACCTCATTTTTTTAACATGTTATTTTATTGCAGTAAGACACTTCACACGAGATCTACCCTTTTCACAAGTTTTTAAATGTAACATCCATCATTGACTAAAGGTACAGTGTGGCAGAGGTCTCTAGAGTTTATTTATCTTGCTTAATGACCTCGTCTTAATGTGATCTCACCTGCAAAGACCTTATTTCCAAACTCCTCTTCACAGGTGCTGGGGGTTAGGACATCAACCTATCTTTTTTTTGGGGGGGGGACACAATTCAACCCACACTAGACGTGTTTGATGATTAAGCGGAACAAGAAGCAGGGACTCGGGAGAAGTCTGGGTTCACATCCTGGCTGGACCCCTCACTAGCAGGTCACCTAACCTCGGGAAGCCTCAGTTTCCTTGGTTTGGAAAAGGGGCCCGATGTCAGCACCTGCCTCTGAGGGCCACTGGGAAGATTAAATGGGGTCATGCATGCTGTGAGCATCCTGCCGGACACACAGAAAGTGCCTTTCGAGCGTGGGTTGTGACCCAGCCTTAGAATCATCACCAGCTGCGTTACCCCGACTCGAAGGTCACTTCCAAACACTGAGACCCCGGTTTAAGGCAACAGAGAGGACGTCCTCTTTCCATACGATGTTCGCCCTGCCTAGAAACCTATCCTCTGCCTTCCCCGACCCTCTTCCCCGTCCTTGTGTGAAAAGCGGGCTCCTTCCCAGCCTTCGGACCTCGCCTTAACTGATGTCTACACCCAGACACCTTTCTGGTCGCTCAGAAAGTGGCTTTCTGGGTAGCTCAGTCCAGCTCTGCCCCACCTTCCACAAGCAACTGTGATGTTGGGGGCCGTCTCTGGCTACAGGTGCCGCTTGACCCATCAAAGGGACAATCAGGGGGTGGGCCTAAAGCTGCCCGATAAAATACAGGATGCCCAGTTAAATTTGGAATTTCAGATAAATTTGAATTTTAGTATCACCGTGTCCCAAATATTGCAAATATTGTCCTGGCCAGAAGTGCCTGGAAGTAACTGCCCTCAGAGTAGTTCTCAACCAATGACAGATGGGGAACTGGGGGGTAAGGACCCCTGTGTTTTTGCTTCTCCATGGGGGATAAATCAGAGGCAGTGTCTTCTACACCGATTCCCAGAATTCCCCAGGTGGATTCTGGACCACCTGGTCCACTGCAGCATCTGTTCGTTAGCGCACCCAGTGTTGGCTTGCTTACCTTTCCAATCTCTTTTCCCCACCTCCCAGGAGAACACAACCCAAGACTTCCCACCCTGGCCTTCCCGTTACGGACTTAATGTTTGAATCCCTCCCAAATTCATACATTGAAATCCTAACCCCCCGGTGGTGTGATGGTATTAGGAGGTGGGGCTTTGGAGAGGTGATTAGGTCATGATGGCAGAGCCCTCATGAATGGGATCAGTGTCCTTCCAAAAGGGACCCCAGAGAGCATTCTTGCCCTCTTTCCTCCACATGATTACATAAGGAGAAGCCAGCAGTCTGCAACCCGCAAGCAGGCTCTCACCAGAACCCGACCATGCTGGCACCCTGATCTCAGACTTCTAGCCTCCAGAACTGTGAGAAATAAATGTCTGTTGTTTATAAGCCACCTGGTCTGTGGTACTTTGTTACCGCAGCCGGACTAAGACACCTCCCGCCACTGCTGTCCTCCACGCAGACCTTGTTCATTTCCTTCAGCCCTTATCACAATTTGTCATCACACGTACGTATGTCTGTCTATTGGCTCAGTCTCCGTCCCACTAGACTCTGAGCTCTATTACTGTGACCGTGTCATTCACCACGGTACTCCAGCTCCTAGAACTTTCTAGATAATGAAGGAACAAGACAATGAATAGGAAGGAGGCTTTCTGTGCCAGCAAAGAGCAACACGGTTTGCAGCTGTTCAGAGCTGCATTCAACAGAGACTGGAAGTGGAGACCTGCACTGGGGTCTCCCCTGTGTCCCTTGCTCAGAATTTGACCTTGGGCAGCTGTCTGAGAACGCCTCACCTTGGTCTCCTCATCTGTAAAACGAGGAGTTGGGACTAGGTGATTTCTCCCGTGTCTTCCGGCTCTAAAATTCTATGACTCAATATTCTAGGTAATAAACTTTACAACTATGAATAAATTAATGGAAATGAATATTTAAATGATATGCAAACATCGTGCGGGTGCTTTCTTAAGTCTTTTATGTAGTGGGAGAGTGAGGAAAAAAACCGAGATACAAACGATCAGAAATAATTTGTGTTCCTGGAAGTGTGGTGCCTTACCCGAGTTTCTGCGGGGGAGGATGTGTAGGAGAGCATTCATTTAAAAACCCACAGTGGGGAAAAAGGTCAAAAGAAAAGCAGGAATCTGGGAAGCTGGAAGCCCCGGATGGATAGATGTTCCAGGTTTGGATATTCCTGGAAAAGATTCTTGGGTCCAGAGAAGCAGCAAAGGAAATTGGGCTAAACACACTCTCCAGCTCTCTTAGTCTGTTCAGGCTGCTGTAACAAAATGCAGCAGGTTGGCTGACTTATAATCAACAGAACTTTATTTCTCGCAGTTCTGTAGGCTGGAACTCTGAGATGGGGGTGCCAGCATAGTCAGGTGAGGGCCTTCTGGGTGTCAGACTTCTCCTTGTGTCTCACATGGTGGAAGGAGAAAGGGAGCTCTCTTGGGCCTCTTTTATAAGGGCATTAATCTCATTCATAAGGGCTCCACCCTCATGACCTAATTACGTCCCCAAGGCCCCACCTCCGAATTCCATCCCATTAGAGGGTAGGCTTTCAACATTCAACTCTAGCACAGCACCATCTCTCTAACTCCTCGGGGCTGTCATGATTCTCAACAATACTCAGCAAAAGAGAATGGTGACTTGACATCTGAGTGCTTCATTTATTTATCAACATGATCTCCTACCTGGAAATCAAGCGGAGAACCTTCTGATGGGCCAGTAGACTTGAACCCAAAATCTTGACTTTCATATGTATAAATACTTAAGAGGAAAGAGGGACTAGATATTTAAAGGTGACACCAGCTAACTTCTCACGTTGGTAGCAAGCTGGGAAGGAGGGTCAGCGGTAAGATCTTTGACTGAGCCAGTGCTGTGTCTAGTACTGGGGTTCAGGCAAGTCTGGGGATCAGGTGTGGCTGGGCAGCTCACTGGGGCACCCACCATAAAGAACTGCATTTGTGGGAGGTGCCTACTAGCAGGGTCCGATGACACAACTCATCCTCAAGAAGGAGACATGCCTGATTAGCTTGACCCAGTTACAAAGCCTGAGTTGAAGGGTGGGACAAGAATTTGAATTCAGGATGGAGGCTGTTACACAAATCTGTTTCTTACCAGACCCAGTGGCCACACATCTGGGTTTATGGGAAGATGTGGTTGATAAAGCAAAACCAGTTATATTCTTTAGACAAAACTCTTTAATATGATGAGCCTAAACTTGTGTCTTTGGGACACCCGGATCTTTTTCTATCCTCCTTGCCTGGGCATTACGAATGCTGATTTGTCCCCCAAATTACCCACTGCCTTTCTTTTAGGACTCTCCACTCTCTTGCCAATTGCAGCTCTTTTCTTTTTTCCTTTCTGGCTTTTATCCCCCCATCATACTTCTTCAAAGGGGGACATTCAAAAGAAAAACCATGATGATCATTGATTGCTAACCTAAAAATAAGATAGAATACTGAGTACATGATTTCAATTAGGTATAAGTTTTCATTCCTAAATAATACAGAAAAGTGTCTTCTTGCTACCAAATGATTAGGCTAAAGACCCCCTGAGAAAGGAGTTCCCACAAAGCCAGGAGTTCTGTCAAAACACTGGTTTGATGTCCTGCTACTTCCACAAACAAAAATAAAACATAACCGAGAAACAGCGACCAAGAGAAAAAAATCTACAGGTACAGAGTCACTATGTCTCCATGCCGGGCTGCTTATAAATCACAAACCCTTGTTCATATCACAAAGACGCAGGAACAAACAGGTACCCCTTCCCTCTAGCACTGGGGGATATTTACATGATTTGTCACATTTAGTCACTGCCATGGGGCCTTGGGACATCCTCCTAGGCTCGAGGTGTCTGTGACATTCTGTGAGGGCTGGAGGTACAGAGGATCTCTTCTGGTCCATTCGATTTTCTCCATATTTGCTGAGAAACTCTTACGTATTGTACGAGAGTGGGGATGGAAGGCGACAGAGCTACCATTTCTCGACCCTGTAGAAGAAGTTAGGCAATGGGCCAGGTGCTTCTCAATAGCTTATTTCTCCTAACAATCCCCAAAGACCAATGACAGTGTGTGCTCATGTCACTGAGGAGAAAAGTCAGAGAGGTTAGGTCACTTGGCCCACAACACCCAGCTGGGATTGGATTTGGGGACTGTCACACTCCAGATGCCCTTGCCTTTCCAGTCTAACTTTCCTCCCAAAGCAAAACATACCATTTCTTCTTCAGAATTGTTCAAAATGGTCCTTCCTTTTCCCACCGATGAGAAAACGAAGTATGAACCAAAGGGAAAAAAAAGTCTCAGCAGAGAAAAGGAGCGCGGTGGAGAGAGACAGACTTGGAATGGAGCTTGGGGCAGGGGAAGAAATGACTGCTTCTCTCCTCTCACACAGGGATGGGGATGGCTTGGGGTACCAACGATGAAGTCTCTTCGCCAGTCAGAACTGGGTCCGATATTCTAGCGGCGAGAACAGCCTGCTCTCTGCTCCAGCTGTTATCTGAGCTACACAGCTGCGGGGGAGAACTCCAACTTGCTTTTGGGCTCAGAGCTCAAGGTTTCCAAAGCTCTCCATGCAGTGTGTGCCTGCCTCTCCCAGCTTGAAGGAGGGGGATGGGGGAGAAAAGGGTGGTGAGGAGGGGAGACAGTGAAGGGAAATAAAATGAGAAGGGTTCGACTGAACCTGCCTGCCTCGTGGTTGCCAATCTGAGCATTTCCTGCCGCTTGTTTTTGGGTGAGAAGCTGAATTCTTTGAAAGAGATCTCAAAAACAGCCACAGGGGATACCGATGAAATGGGGGTCCTGGCTGCAGTGAGCTGGCTATGACCAAAGTCCTATCATGGACTCACCCCAGCACAGCACCTAACCGGCTAGCAATCCATTGGGATTTCCCAAAGCGCTAGACAGGTAATGATCTGGAGACCCTGCTTTGGAGGGTGGACACCTACCTTTCGGAGATTTTAAGCTCACATTACCAGTCACAAGCTCTATTTCTACACAATCCTGACATGCATAAGGCCAAATCTGGGACTCCACCAACATCCTTGCTTGGGAAACCTGCATCTCCATGCATGTACTGTCGAGTCTGTCTTAGATGCAACAGAGAGAAAATCACTCTGATGGCCCCCTACTTCTCCGGATGCTAGTGTTCCCTATTCCTGGGTTCTTGATGAAGAAACAAGGCATTGTTTTATGAATTTCATAATTTAGAGAAAAATAATGAACACCAAACTCGGGGCGAAATACCGTAGTGTTCGTTTTATTTAATATTCTCCGTTGGTGGAAAGAAATTAAAAATGAACAAGGCTTGTTTATGCCTGTCTCACACTGCACTCCACTTTTGAATAGCAACCGCATATTAATTTGCCAAGATCCCATAAATTATAATTAGCCCGGAGGATTAACAACATAAATCCTTGAATTTAAAACCAACCTGCCTGGCTCTCTCTTCCCTATGCCCTGAAGTGAAAAAGAGCCATAAAACCTATCACCGCCACTTGATCCATTAAACCCCGGAGACGTTCTTATTTCAGCTTAGCTAGTGGAGGTGGTCTTTGCTCAATCTTTTTAAAGTTACCGTAGCTCAATAGGCACTAGGAGACTGGGAGGACAGTATCTGCATCGACGCCCGGCCCCAGCGCGAGCTCACTCTTAGGAGAAGAGTGGCAGCGGGTCAAAGGAGTATATTTTGGCTTAGCACATTTTTTTTACGTGGGGTCCTGGCACAGATCTGAGATTAAAAGTGCCCCCTGACCCCGCACTGTATGTCATATGGGGTCAAGAGTCCCAGAGTACGTGGAAGATGTACCTGGCCTGCATTCATGCGTGCGCGTGCCACGGTCTGAGCTTGCGTCTGGCCAAGTTTGTGCCAGGTTGGCTGGCAAGATAAGAAAGGATGATGTTGCTCCGATGACAAAGCAGTTAACACACGACCATGGCGAAATCTTACATTACTGGTTTTCCTGATGAGGAAGACAGCCAACCCGTCTGAAGGGTTCACAGTATACAAGGTGGATCTGTGCACAGACCAGCCTGGACCATCTCTCCTCCTGAAGACACCCCTTCGCCCTGTAGTCACTCGCTTTCACACCCACCCCCCCCTCCTTGGGCTGGCTGCAGCCCTTCAGCCTCGGCCAGGTGTGGCTAGGGCTGAACTGCAGAACGATATGTGGGTATGGGGTGAGTGATGCAGGCAGCGTGCGACTCAGCTATGCGGGTGGCTGCGCCATGCCTTGGCTTGTAGAGGGAAAGGGCAACCGAAAGGCTGCCTGCCTGTTATTCTTCAGTCTCGCTCTGCTTCCGGCTGCTTTCGTGGCTTTACCCGGGGCTCCAGCCTGACCCCGCCCTCCCGGTGGCCTCCCTTCCTGCTTCTTGCCCAGAGGACTCCCCATATGCCCACCACTCCCAGGTGCCCCGCTAGACTGGCAGGTCGGGAGGAGGAAGAGGGTCTTATTCATCTCCTTACAGGCCCCACCTCGAATACTGCACGACAAACAGTAGGTGCTCAAATGGTATTTGCAAAATCCACGAGATCATAAAAAGGAACACAGATTTACACCACAAGGCAGAAAAATATGAAATGCCTTGGGCCTCCAACACGGCTGAGGCTTCTTATACGTGGAGAAGCCTGACCTCTAATAATAGATATGAGAAGGAGCCATCCTGATCTTCTTTATACAGAAACAATAAAGGTAACTAATGTTTTTTGAGCCTGTGAATTTCCCAGGCAGTGAGCCAGGGATGTATACCGATTATCTGATGAGTTTTCACAACCACCCTGTAAGACAAGAGTCATTACCCCATTTCACAGATGAGAAGGTGGACACTTCTTGAGATGAAGCCACTTGCCCTGTGCAATAGCCCCAGGTTGACAAGTCCAAGCGGGAATATTCTCTGGTAAATGCACCGTTTCCTGACCTCCCTTCCATCTTTTGCTGCAACGTGTACAACGATGTCTACCCCCTTCCAAAGGAGTCCCGGTATCTACAGGATTCGTGAAGCCCTGCACTCACTTAGGGAAGCACGTTGGAAACAAAAGGAAGTGAGTGATGCCATCAGAAAGCTAACTGCTCTCGTTCGTAGGTTTGAAGACCTTTCGCAGCGAGAAACAGAATACTTGTGAAAACTCCCACCACAGAGTCAGGAGACGGCAACCACACACTGGTTTAAACCACACATGATTACTGGCTTAATACCTGTCTCCTGTCCCGATCGTGGGCTGAAGGGACCAAAACAGACTCTGGTTGCTCACCCCTCCATTTCCAGAAAGTCAGATCCCACCCGGTGCTCCAGACATATCTGCTGAATGAGTGACGGAAAACAGAAACCACCTAACCAACGGTGATTAAGTATCACGGGTACAACTACGCTTCCCAAAACATGGTGTGCCTACTAAGGAGAGATGAATAAAGCTTGTTCTACAGACACAGCAGAAGGTGTGACATCAAATAAATGGACGGTTCCTGAGTGTGGCTGGTGGAAACTCGCCCTTGAGCTTCCCGTCTCCCCAGGGGGACAGGACGGATAGGAAGCAGTCCAGGGACCCCCTCCTCCGCCCGCTGCGGCAGTGACTTTGATTTGCATGCAGGCCGATTCGAAGGGGGTTCTGGATCACAGAACATTCCAGAGCACAGAAGAGGCAGCCTGCGTATAGGCCAGTCAGTGCGCTATCCACGGTCATGTCTGCTCAGAGCTCCCAGGGGACGCTGGAACTTCTGCCAGGAACCAGCGGATCTCGCTGACACTGCGAAACAAGGGCTGTGGGTCCAGCTCTGCTCCCGGAAGGGAAGTGACTGTGTCTCGGTGTGGAAGGAGGCACTGCCTGCCCCTGCTGACGCTTTTGCGGAGGAGATGGTCTCCCTCGTAAAAGGGTCTAATTAAAACCAGCATCATAAGGTTGAAATCCATTTGACAGTCAGATGCTGGGTGGCTGGCCTTGGCGACAAGAACATGGTAATTCTTTTATTGAACACTGTTTTTATCCTGATTATACAGCAATCGATGTTCATGGTAAGAAATCTTGATAATATAAAAGAGAAAAAAGCAGAAAGTAAAAACGTTAACGCGCAGATCTCATTCCTCTCAGAGATTAATACACACGCGGAATCGGGGGTAAACAGGTTCTAAACTAGGTCCTACTCTTTTCACTTACTTAATATTACTCCCCGACTACTTTACCATGTCCCTAATCATGTTCCAGAAGTCCCAGTTTTTCTAAAGAAGAATTCTAAAGAATTAAAGAGAACTCTTCACCTGAATTGAACGAGCACAGGTCAAAGTTTGAGGTTCCAGGGCAAAGTTTTAGAACGTGCTCCCCTAAAAATCATTGAGGGGAGACTAAGTAGGCGGCAATATTTGTTCTAAAGGTGGTTCTCAAACTTCAGCCTTCGTCAGAATCACCTGGACGGCCTGTTGAAACACAGATTGTGGCCTAACCCCCAATTCGGCAGGTCTGGGGCGGGGCCTGAGAATCTGCATTCCTAACAAGTGCCCAGGTGGTGCTGCCTCTACTGGTCCAGGAGCCACACTTGGAGAACCATTAGTTTACACCTATGACTGCAAATCACGTGACGAAATCCTACGGAGCCACTTGAAGTGATGTGGGATAATATTTATTGGTATCAAAAGATATCCACAATGTCCTATGAACAAAAGAAATCAGATTATACAGGATTGTGTACAAAAGAATCCTGTTTCTGTGATTTTTTTTTTGGTAAAACCAAAAATAGCTATATGTTCATTTACATAAATATGTAAATTTAAAAGTGGAAATGGATCTAGTTATAGGTATACATATGAGGGTGGAGAAGGGTTAGGGATACAGATATGGGTATGGATGTGAATACAGAGTTAACATCCTCTTCTTATATAAGAGTTTTGAAATTATGACTCTTCTGCTTTTGCTATTCTTGCTTACCTATATTTTCTACCTTTTCAACACTGGACATATATTGTTTTGACTATAATGAAAGAATAGTCCTGTTTAATCATTAGAAATGACAGCAGACTCCATTCCTTGGGCACGTTGTACGTGTCACCACTCTAGGAGGTGCTTGCTCTGGTCCTGGGTACGTGGGGACTACATGTAAGTGAAGTATTTGAACACCCTAAATTCCCCTAATGAAATAGCAGCATGTATTTTTTAGTCTTTTCTCAGCGGGGCCCAAAAAGACTCTGAGAGTTACTCATACTGGGCCAGTGACATTTTTACTGATAAAAAAGGGATTAAAAACTGTGGCATGGGCTTCCCTGGTGGTGCAGTGGTTGAGAGTCCGCCTGCCGATGCAGGGGACGCGGGTTCGTGCCCCAATCCGGGAGGATCCCGCATGCCGCGGGGCGGCTGGGCCCGTGAGCCATGGCCGCTGAGCCTGCGCGTCCGGAGCCTGTGCTCCGCAACGGGAGAGGCCGCAACAGTGAGAGGCCCACGTACCACAAAAAAAAAAAAAAAAAAAAAACTGTGGCATGCATTTTAAAATGCACATAAATGTATCTATGTATGTTCACATGTTCATATATATGTGTCCCTACACGTGGACATCTACAAAGGTGCATATGTGTATACAGATATTTAAATGCATGTAAGTTGATCACAGGATGACAAGTGACCTTTCTTAGGAATGACTGCCTTCTACACTGAGATTAGAGCCTTCTTACATTTTTAGCAGTAAAATATCATTGATTTGGGCTTCCCTGGTGGCGCAGTGGTTAAGAATCCGCCTGCCAATGCAGGAGACACGGGTACGAGCCCTGGTCTGGGAAGATCCCACATGCTGCGGAGCAACTAATCCCGTGCGCCACAACTACTGAGCCCGCGTGCCACAACTACTGAAGCCCGTGCGCCACAACGACTGAAGCCCGTGCGCCTAGAACCTGTGCTCCACAAGAGAAGCCATCGCAATGAGTAGCTCGTGCACCGCAACGAAGAGTAGCCCCTGATTGCCGCAACTAGAGAAAAGACCGTGCACAGCAACGAAGACCCAATGCAGCCAAAAATAAATAAATAAATTTATTTAAAAAAAAAAAATATATATATATCATTGGTTTTATTATAAGATGGATAGATGGATAAATACATGATAAAACAGACTAAAATGTTAATGGTAGTTCACTCTAAAATGTTTTCAATACTGATATATGTTTGTAAATTTTCATAACGGAGAAAATTATTTGTCTTATAAGACAGTGGTTATAATGATGGTAATTGAGGTTTGACAAAAGTTATTAATGTCCTTACATATCAAAATGAGATGTGGGCAACCCTATGTTACCCCATGTTTTAAAAATTGCATGGTATTTCAGGGTTTGAAAAACAATGCCCTAGAGTAGCTCCCATTTGTGGGCATGGGGTTTCCTCTAATTCTGGCTTTGAAGCCTCCCAGGAGTGAAACAGCAAAATTGCCGATATCTTGGACAAGGCCCTTAATAAACTTTTCCAGCAAAAAAGATGCCTCCACAAGGCTGCTCTTAGCTTTTCTCGGGAAGGGTTAGTGACTAAGAAGCCTAAATCACCCCGTTCATGGACTCCTCTCTTGGAATTTCGCATGTCATTTTCAATTAAGGAAGCCTATGTCTACAGGACAGGGCCACCTGGTATGTCCCACAAAGCATGTCTGCAGGCACAGGTGTAGACATGAGCCTGGTGCCATTAAAATGCCAATGCTCAGACGGGGTTCCCTAACGTACAGCTCACCTTACCCTTGATCACACAGAAACCAATACCTAGGATGGATTTAATTGTTTAAATAACATATCTAGGATCAACAACAACAATAATAATAAACAACTTAGAAACAGCTATTACGTGGCCCAGGTGATTTTATTTTTTTTAATAAAAAAATTATTTATTTTTTATTTATTTATTTTGGGCTGCTTTGGGTCTTTGTTGCTGCGTGCGGGCTTTCTCTAGTTGTGGCGAGCGGGGGCTGCTCTTCGTTGCGGTGCACGGGCTTCTCATTGCGGTGGCTTCTCTTGTTGCGGAGCACGGGCTTTAGGCGCGTGGGCTTCAGTACTTGCAGCACAGGGGCTCAGTAGTTCTGCGGCATGTGGGATCTTCCCAGACCAGGGCTTGAACGCGGACCAGGGCTCGAACCCGTGTCCCGTGCACTGGCAGGCGGATTCTTAACCACCGCGCCACCAGGGAAGTCCAGTCCAGGTGATTTTAAATGTTACTGGATTTGTTAAGATCTTAAAAATTAACTCCATTAGCAAAGCTGAACTACACAGTAAACCAGAAAGTACAGAGTCCACTGGGACTCAGGGATCACACTTTTCCCTCTGTACCATAAAGAAACTGGTGTGTTCCGGCTAAGGTCACTCAGATGGGGGCCTCAGAAAAATGGGAAGAGGACCCAAAACCCAAGGAGGGGGCGACTCCCAGTGGTTTTTCCACTGAGGACTCTGAACATTTCCCACTAATGCTTTTTACTTTGTGACACTCTAAGCATTTTTCCTTACAGAGGATTTCAGCTGCTGGATTCCCCTAAAGGTACTTTAATACCTGCGCTGGGAGGTGAACAGTCACTCGTACAGAAATTAAATACATAAATTAATAGACGCCTCTTCAGAAAAGCCTTTCAAACAGGGAGTCCAGCTGCTTTGGAGAATCTGCAGTCGATAGGTCAAGGCCTTGGTTAATGTATAGGTAAAGGCAGAGGAGAGATTAAAATGGTCTGAGAGATTCAGCAGAGATCAACAGAGAGGTCCTGAGATTTAACCACTTAGGGGAATATTTGCCCTTTGTCAGGAAACTCTTAAGAGGATGATGCTGAGAAATTGCCAAAAGTAAGAGGCAAATGAAAGTAAGGCCAGTCCTGTCTTCCTTATTGCTGTCTGTCAAGGGCTTGGTGGTCAGCTTGAGGAAGGGGGGGGAGGGGGAGGGGGAGGAGG